>NC_083356.1:103692500-104004047 GCF_030254825.1 Meriones unguiculatus
CTCACACATTAGCCTGTTAAACATTGCTTTCCTTTTTTTTTTTTTTTTTTTTTGAGGTAAGTATACGAGTTTCCTTGAAAGGTGTAAAGGTCCCAGTTTCTCCCCCTCCCCACGTCTTGTCTTTTCTAATTTGAAATGATAGTGTTATAATCATTGCTTATTTATGTCAGATGAAACTTGAATTTCTACTAATCTTCGTGTTTAGCTGCTCGGTGGTATGCCATCTGTGTTTTGCTCAGTATGTGAAGGGAGGGCTGGTTTGGTCCAGGGCTTTCACCTTTAAAGATAATGCACAAATAAAGACACAGTCATCGAGTGCACATTTATCCTGCCCTCTATTTAAGCAAAAAAGTCATTCATTTTATTTTTCATTTTCCTTACTTTCTTTCCTCCCACCCTATCCACCTTCCTCTATAATCTTTTATTCCTCCTCCATTTTCTTCCTTTTAAAAAAGGATATTTTAAATGTCTCTAGAAAGGCAGGTATTTTAAAGGGATTCTTGTCATTCTCCCCATCAAAAATATCATGCTATTCTCTGTCTTTTCTTCAAGATCAGAATCTCTTTAATAATTGCCCAGTGTTGATGTGTCCATTGGGCAGAGACTGCGTAAGTTAATTCTGTTTTATTTTCTTTCTTTAACCTCAGAGTGATCATCTGGCAATATTCAATGGAAAGATAAACCAAATTATGAGTACACCTGATTAGGTAGTCTAATTCAGGTATTTATAGGAATGTAATTTATATTTCATTGATTGGGGGTAGTTTTTATTTTAAAAATCTTAACCTCTGTGAAACAGTCAGAAGCGTGGTACAAGACAATGGTGAATAGAGATTTTACAAACACTTAGAAAACAAAATAAAGCAAAAAAGCTACATAGGCAAATAAAAATGCCAAGTAATACTATTTTTAAAGAATGTTCTAGGGAAAAATGAGGGAAGTGGGTTCTGATATTCAGTTTAACTGACAAACTTTTCAAAACAATCCAACTTAAGCGTCTCTATATCTCTGCACTGGAGTTCCTGACTTGCAAAAGAATCTCTATCTCTATGTCTATAACTACATACATACATCTACATCTATATGTATATCAATGTATGAGATGCAAAGGCTTCAAATAAAAATCCCAAGACATTCAAATTCAGAATAAGTATCCAAAAACCCACACAGAATTTTATAATGAGTGTCTCTGAAATCACGACTCTTCAATCTGCTGGAGGAGATGGTTCCTTTCAGAAAGCACCCTCTCTCCTTCAGGTGCTTCCTCCACACTTAGGCAGCATCAGTGCCTCACAGCCATTGAGCTTCCATCTCACTGGCTCCTGCAGCGCTCAGCACCCAACCTTCTCTCCTCAGACCTAGGGAACTCCTGTGCTCTGCGAAGACAAGACTCCAAGGACCCATGTCACCCAAACGGCATGCTAAGACTGCTCACATCTTTCTGGGAAAACTACAGGTTCATCAACTCAAAACTATCACTCAAGAAGTGATAATGCATGCATCAGTCGGAGAGCTATACAACAGGTGGCACACTGCAGTGAAGCACAAATACAATCGGAATGAAACAGAACACAGCATAGTCAAGTACTGTCCAAACCTTAGATCTCTTGCTACCCAAAGTGATAGGTAGTCAGAAGATACCATCAATATAAGGAATAATACATTGTAACCCATACAGAAAAAATTTTAAACAGCCTTAAAATTATTATGACTGAATCCTCAAAATTGCTAGTGATAGCTGTAACAATATAAATTGATTTTACTTTTTGAAAGTTAATTTCTTTACTTTTTATTATTGGCCATGTATTGTAGCATTAAAATTAACATAAAGGTGAGCACAAAACAGGATCTTTATATGCCATCTTATTAAAATGGAGCTATTTTTAATACTTTTAAGAGGCCTATCAGAAAACACGATTTATATCCTCAAAGTGTATTTTGTCAGTTTCAAGTATAATTTTTGCATTCATATTCTTTTATGAATTTTAATGGAGACACTTAAATTGTAATTATTCCTCTCAGCTCAAATGCAGGTAACAAATGGAATTCAATCAGTGTTTGCGCATAATGACCATCATTAAGAGAGAAATAATAATGACATTCTCTCTGCATTAAACTTGCAGACTCTTACACAATGATCTGAATCCCATTATTGATCTCCATGGAGATATGCAATTGTCACCTATTCTGCATAATATCTGAATGTTAAATACATTTGTTTGGAACAAATATTTTAATGAATACAGTCAGTTCCACTTAATTAACTATCTGATAACGGAATATTTCTACTTAATAATTCAACTTGGAATATAAAAATTGTTCTATTTTTTTTTTAATTCAAACACACTTGAGATTAGTCATAGATATTCATCTGAATGTTCATAAAATGTATATGGGGTTTAAAATTCCCTCTGGCTTTCTTTAAAGTACATCCATTAGAAGGACAACAGAGAAGCAGCTTTCATTTTTTAAAAAAATAATTTTCCCTTTTGCTTTTGTTTAAAATAACAGCTTAGAAGCTTGCTTATAAAATGAAGCTTCAGACCCAAGGCCTCATGACTTCTGACTTCTTTTTATCATAGGGATGTTCAGAAGTGTGCCACTATTCACATTTTATACATATATACATTTTAATTTGTGCATTTGGTTTGCAGAAAACAGTGTAGCTAAATCATTGATGTCCCTTTTATAGAACATTTAGGACAGATTTGTGAATATATGACTCTGATCCTTCAAAAAGAGAACCCAAAATAATGTTTGGAATTATGGTAATGAATACTGAAAATGATTACAACATTTACTTGGGGGATCATGGGATAAGCATTACAGGTTAGTCTCAGCACTTTGTCTCTGAATACTCACATGTGAATAGATGCCATAAATGTTTGCTGTCCAACCCCCTCAAAACTAGTATACTTGTCAGTGACAAAGCCAAAAGGAGTCGGTCACTAATTCTGGCTTTCATTTGGATAAATAGAAACATGTTTGGAGCAGTGACTTTTTGACACAGATCACAAATATCACTATTTGATATTAGTCCCCAATAGTGCAGAGACGGAGGCCCATCATCAGAACAAGGACTGTTGAGTAATCTTCAGGAAGGGGGCGAGCTCTGAGTTTTATCCCAAGTGATAAAGTTTATCAGGTTTAAAATACGGAAAGAAAGTTTTAGAATTAAGGAAGCTACAGGCATTAAAACACGGAGAATCTTTCTAAGAACATAATCATCAGCCAAACCCAGTTAGAGTATTGATTGTATATTGAGCAATTTAAGAACAATAGTCTGCTAAGCTTGTAGACAGGACCTGTCAGAGTTGTCCTCTGAGAGACTCTACCTGTTTTGAGCAGTGCCTCAAAACAGACTATGAGACTCATAGCCAAACATTGGGCAATGACTAGGGAGTCTTGTGGAGAAGTAGGAGGAAAGAGAAAAGGTCCTGGAGGTGATAGGAGCTCCACAAGAAGACCAACTAACCAGGGTCCAGAGGGGCTTGCTGTGACTGAAGCACCCAAGCAATGACCATGCATAGATTGACTCATATCCTACAAAGATGTAGCAGATGGGCAGCTTAGGCTTCATGTGGGTACTCTAGTAAGGGAAGTGGGGACTGCATCTGACATGGACTTACTTGCCAGGTTTTGGATCACTTCCTCCTGGTGGGACTGTCTTGTCAGGCCACAGAAGAAGAAGACACTCTCAATCTTGATGCAGATTGATGAGCTGGGGTGGATGGGAAAGGGAGCTGCCCTATTTTTGAGGAATAAGGAAGGGGGAGGGGAGGAAGGGAGGGAGGAGAGGAGGGAGGGAGAGGGAACTAGAAGGGAAGGAGGGATGGGGCTACAATCAGGGTGTAAAGTGAAGGAAGAAAGAAAGAAAGAAAGAAAGAAAGAAAGAAAGAAAGAAAGAAAGAAAGAAAGAAAGAAAGAAAGAAAGAAAGAAAGAAAGAAAGAAAGAAAGAAAGAAAGAAAGAAAGAAAGAAAGAAAACAAGAAAAAAAAGAAAGAGAAAGACAATATGAAGATTTCCATAGTAACTATAGTTTATTGGGCTTAAGGGGAGGAGGGATAGGGCTACAACTAAGATGTAAGGTAAATAAGTAAAAGAGAGAGAGAGAGAGAGAGAGAGAGAGAGAGAGAGAGAGAGAAAGGGACACTATGAAAGTTTCCATGGTAACTATAGTTTATTGGGCTTGGGAGACAGGTCAGATGGTCAAATGCTTGTCATGAAAGCATGAAAACCTGAGATTGATTCTTAGTTATGTATAAAAGACAGATTCTTAGTTGTGTACAAAAGACAGTGGAGACACATACTTGGTAATTCTAGTGCTGAGGAGGTGTTGACAGGATCATTAATAGGTTGTAGTTGACGAACACCAGGACAACACAAGTGCCTCAAACTCAAAAAGCAGTGACAAACCCAAACTACCCTCAGGGGACTCAGTCTCCAGACTCTCAGGATCCAGGTGAAGTACATACGTGCTCATTCAGATCAGCCACATCTCACCACCCTGTATCACTCCAACCTTCAGCATCTCAAGATCTCTCCAGAGCACCACAACCCACTCTCCAGGTCAGAGACCACACCTACACCACCTCCAGCACCCCAAACCCAAGGATCTCAGTGGGTAAAAGTGCTTTATATATAAACCTGGCAACCTGAGTTTGTACTTCCAGAATCCAGGAAAACCATAAATGTAGTAGTTTAAGGGTCTATAACCTCAATGCACCCATGGGAAAAAAAGGGGATCAGGAGATCTCAAAGAGTTTCTGAGCCAGCTAGCCTGGCATAAACAAAAGCCAAGAGACCCTGTCTTTAAACAAGATGGAAAAGGAAGAAAAAATATGAGATAGAGGGCAGTTCTCTGACTATGACAGACACACTGTGGCATGTATACAGCCACATCCATACAAATGCAGAATAATGCCTCTCTCTGTTGCTCTCTGTCTGTAAGTCTGTCTGTCTGTCTCTCCCTCTCTTTCTCTCTCTCTCACACACACATGCACAGATGAATCCTGTTTTCTAATTGAGTTTGATAGTTTGTGGCATTTTATTGGATAATTTATAGTATTACTATTCAGCGTTATTATTTAAAGATGTGTATTCATTCATACACTTTGGATTGATTTTGTCTTTAGGCTTTATTGTTTTCTTAATCCTCCCGTGTGACAAGTGTCTTAGGCTTGTTTATTTTCTCCTTGTAACCTTTTGGATATGTTTATACTACTCTCCGGTCCAAAGAATTACTTCCACTGTCCACTGAAGGTCTGGCTCGGTGGTCATAAATTCCTTAAACTCTCCTTATCACTGAAAGTTTTTTGTTTCTCTTTCAGTTATAACAGTTTTATAGGTATAGTTCCTTGCCAGGGTTGGTATAGGTTGTTTTTCCAGGATGTGAAATATATCACTCAAAGCCAGTGGTTCTCAACATTCCCAATGCTGCTACTTTTTAATACAGTTCCTCATGCTGTGGTGACCCCCACCATAAAATTATTTCATTGCTACTTCAGAACTGTAATTTTTCTACTGTTATGAATCATAATGCAAATATCTGATGGGACACCCAAAGAGGTCATGACCCTGAGGTTGAGAATTCTTCCTTAAATTTCCATTGACTATTAAGCTGTTACTCGGATGGGCCTGCCATTATATGACTCTGTCTTGTCTTTCTTTCAGTAAACTTCCCTTCTCTATTTAGCAATATACCTACAATATAATACAGTATTAGGAGGTGATTTTTTTCTGACCCTGACTGATTATTTGTCTTGAATAATCAACTCTTTTCTTTGTGCTGGGAAATTTTCTTCTATGATAAAAACAAACAAACAAACAAACAAACAAAAACTTTCTATACGTTTGGCATGGAATTTTTCTATGAAATTCATAGATTATTTTTACTGGTCTCCCAAAGATCACATGTTCATGTGCTTTTCTCTTTCTCAATTTTTCATTTTCTTTGACTGAATGACTCATTTCCTCTACCTTGTTTTTATGCCCTGATATTCTGCACTTCACTTCAGGCATTCTGTTTGTGAGGTTTCCTACTGGTTTTTATGTTTGACTTATTGAAATTCCCATTTCCAGCTCCATTTCAGCTTGGGTTTTCCGTAGTATTTCTTTTAATTGACTTCCACCTTCACCTCCTGACTCGTCTCTCTTATTTTATGCAGCTGATTTTTGTGGCATAAAAAATTTTTATTTGTGTTTGAGTTTATTTTTTTTCTTTGAATTTTTGGAACACATTGATAATTGATCTTTATATTCTTTGACAACTTCATCCATGCATAAACTGAGTCTTGGGCATTTCACCACCCCACCCCCACTCCTCTCATTGCTTTCATATTTTGATACCCGTTTTTCCTCCCCCTGGGCTCAAGTAACATTGCATACACTATCATATGTAAGGTTTACATGGAAAATTTATCAGTGTATTCTTTACTGAGAAAATGGCAGTCTCTCCCTCAATACCCTTTAACTGCCTGTAGACCTTATGTTAGGAGTTGGGTCTCATGAGCTGATGAACAATAAAATGATGTGGCTGCCAGTCTGGTACAGATTTTTTATTTCTGCTTGGCACTGTAAACCTTGTCAAGGACCCATGGATGGGGAAGTCATAGGCGCTAAGGGAGTGTCTACTATAGTTGTTTTGCTAAATGTCAAACATTTTTTTCTATATCTACATGTTAGTCCAACTCTAAACATTTTTAGGGCCTCCACCAGAAAAAAAAAATATTTCAGTTGTCAGCAGTTAATACAGAGAGACACAAAACTGATTCAAGTGCAGGATGTAATTGAGTATGGAATGTTTGTCCTGAAATCTGTATCATTCTTCTACCTCAAGGCTTTGGGCAGCACAGAAAAGACAGAAAAGCAGGATAAGTGCCTGCTATAGGGGCTTCTCTGAAAGGCTCCATCCAACAGGGACTTATAGCCAAACTTTGGGCAGAGCACAGGGAGTCTTTTGTTGTTGTTGTTTTATTTTAATTTTTATTAATTACACTTCATTCACTTTGTATCCCCCCATAAACCCACCCCCCTCCTAATCCCACCTCTTCCCTTTCTCCACGCATGCCCCTCCCCAAGTCCACTGATAGGGGAGTTCTTCCTCTCTTTCCTTCTGATCCTAGTTTATCAGATCGCATCAGGAATGGCTGCATTGCCATCTTCTGTGGCCTGGTAAGGCTGTTCTGCCCTTAGGAGGAGGTGATCAAAGAGCAGGCCAATCAGTTCATGTCAGAGGCATATTACTCAGCAATGAAAAACAAGAAAATCATGAAATGTGCAGGTAAATGGTGGGAACTGGAAAGGATCATCCTGAGTGAGCTATCCCAGAAGCAGAAAGGCACAGGGAGTCTTATGGAAGAAGGGGAGATAGAATAACACAAAGGTGACAGGAGCTCCACAAGGAGACCAATAGAGCCAAAAATTCTGGGCCCAGGGGGTCCTGCAGAGACTTATGAATCAACAAGGACCATGCATGGAGAGGACATAGATCCCCTGCTCAGATGTGGCCCATAAGCAGCTCAGTCTCCATATGGGTTCCTAGAGCAGGCTTCCTCTGTCATGAACTCAGCTGCCTGTTCTTTGATCACTTGTCCCTGTTGTTGTGACCTTGCTAGGCCACAGAGGAAGAGGATCCAAGCAGTCCTCATGAGACTTGATAAGCTAAAGATCTGGCAGAGAAAAACTCCCCCTTTCAGAGGACTGGGTGAAGGGGATAGCAGAAAGAGGGAGGGAGGGTGGGAATGGGAGGAACTGAGGGAGGGGGCTTCAATCGGGATATTTAATGAATAAATTATTTAAAAAAAAGAAAAAAGAAAAGAAAAGAAAGCCAAGAAAAAATTCAGAACTCGGAAACTGGGAGGAATGTTCTGAAACAGTTTCTTATCTGGATACACACTCTAGACTGTTTCTGATAGTGTGAAATCCTATAGAATATCTATTTTTATTTGTTTGAGGAGCCGCCATACTAGTTTACAGAAGCACTGGTAGTAAGAGTAAGAATCTTTCCGGTCTCCTTTCATCCTTGCACCGTACCCACTGAGAGAGTATAAGGGGACCACATGGTCTCCCTCAGTCATGCACCCACTAAGAATGTATAAGAGGTCCTCCTCACCTCCCCTCACGTGTGCATACTACCCACTCAGTGTATGAGGGGACCCACCATGTCTCCTTACCATTGCATCCTAGGCATTATTTATTTCTGGTTTCCTTGACAATAATAATTTCGAATTATGTGAGATGGAACCCTATTTTAGCTTTGATTTGCATTTCTTTCTTGACAAAAAATCTTTAGCCTTTAAATAATATATTTATTGGTCTTTGTTTATACTCATTTCCCACTTATTGGTTGGGTTTTCTTCTACTTTAGTAATTATTTTAGTTTTTTGTATTTTTATATTTTTCAATTCTTTATATATTTTAGAGTCACATTAGTAGTTGACAAAGATGTTCTCATTTTTTTAAGAATCTTTTTTATTCTGGTTATTCATATTACTTTGCTATATTGAAGCCTTTAAGAAATAATTTATTTAGTTTTATTTTATGTGCATTAGTGTGAAGGTGTCAGATCCCTTGGAATTGGGGTTATAGACAATTGTGAACTGCCATGTGAGTGCTGAGAATTGAACTCTGGTCTTTTGGAAGAGCAAACAGTTGCTCTTAATGACACTGAGCCATCTCTCCAGCCCCTGTTTTGAAGCTTTTCAAATTTTATGTCATCACATTGGTCAGGTCTTGTTATTATTTACTGAGTAAATTTCAATTCAGAAAATTATTCTTCTCTTGCTTTCTCTATAGCTTCTGATTTTTGGGTGTTGTGTTAAACTATTTAATGCATTTTTGAATTAATTCTTGTAAAGAATGAGAGATAGAGAGTGAACTAGCTGTAGTCTTCCACATACAGATTTCTAGTTATCAAAATATATTTTATAAGGATATCTTTTATCCAACAGATATTTTAGACACCTTTGTTGAAACTCATGTAGCTGGAGCTGTTTGGATTTATTTTTGAGTTCTCTCTTCAAATCTTTTAGGGTTTTGGAGGGAGGGATATAGCTGAAAGGATTTCTTTGCAGTCTATCCCTTCAGTTTATGCAGACTTTTGGGCTTGTCCTGTGCTATTTTGTTACATATGTTAACACATGTGTACCGTAGTTTAATGAAGACTCAGATATCCCAACACATCCAGAATTGTACTCTCTCTCCCTCCCTCCCTCTCACTCTCTGTCTCTCTCTCTCATGTGAATGTGCTTTCACATTCATTTTATATTTTTTTTCTAAGTATCTGAAATATATTGTTGGAATTTTCTTAAGGTTTGCATCAAATTGCAGGTTTACTTTTTTTTGTTTTGTTTTATTTTTTTTGAAATTTATTTTTATTTTTATAAATTACAGTTTATTCACTTTGTATACCCACTGTAGCCCCCTCCTGCAACCCCTCCCATTCCACCCTCCCTCCCTCATTTCCTCCCATGCCCCTCCCCAAGTCCACTGATAGGGGAGGTCCTCCTTCCCTTCCATCTGACCTTAGCCTATCAGGTCTCATTAGGACTGGCTGCATTGTTTTCGTTTGTGGCCTGGTAATTCTTCTCCCCCATTAGGGGGAGGAAATCAAAGAGCCAGCCACTGAGTTCATGTCATGGACAGTTCCTGTTCCCATTACTAGGAACCCACTTGAAGACTGAGCTACCATGGGCTACATATGTGCAGAGGTTCTAGAGGTTCTAGGTTATCTCCATGCATGGTTCTTGGTTGTAGTATCAGTTTCAGAAAAGTGCCCTGTGCCCAGAATTTTTTGATCTGTTGCTCTCCTTGTGGAGTTCCTGTCTATTCCAGGCCTTCCTATCTCTCCCTTCTTTGATAAGATTTCCTGCACTCTGCCCAAAGTTTGGCTATAAGTCTCAGCATCTCCTTCAATACTTTGCGGGAAAAGCCTTTCTTCTACAGCCTTCTGTGGTAGGCTCCTGTCCTGTTGCCTGTTTTCTTCCTCTTCTGATTTCCATCCCCTTTGCCTTTCTGCATGAGGATGGAACATCTTACCCAGGGTCCTCCTCCTTGGCTTTGGTGGTATAGTGGTGAGCATAGCTTCCTTCCTTTTGTAATGTAGCTATGTTCACAATAGAAAAATGCTAATTTGCCAGTTTGTATAGCACGTTCGAGATCTTTTCCTCATTGGAGACTTTCAGATTCATTCTGCAATATTGAAAAGGTTTTTATGACAGATGCTTTCACCTCTGTGATTATATTTATTTTTACTTATTTTTTTGATGCTCTTGTGAATGTGACTCCTTTTCTTACTCTGTTCTGGGAATGTCTATTATTGGTACATAGAAATGCTAGGAAGTTTACAATTGATTCTGTATCCTGCTACTTTGCTTAAACTATTTAGAATACAGTGGTATTTCCTGGTACAGGGCTTAACACTATTTAAACATAAAACTATATTGCTTGTAAATAATATCATTTTGGAATTTTTCTTTCTTATTTTTATTATTTTCAAAATTTTTAATTTTTTTCACAATTTATTCATTATATATCCTGGTTGAAGCCCCCTCACTTAACTCCTCCCAGTCCCACCCTCCCTCTCTCTTCCCCCCATCCCCTTCCCCTAGTCCACTGAAAGGGGAAGTTTTCCACCATTGCCATCTGCCCATAGCTTGTTAAGTCTCATCAGGACAGCCTGGATCCTCCATGGCCTGGCAAGGCCCCATCAGCAGGGGCAACTGTTCAAAGAGCAGGCAATTGAGTTCATAAGAAAGGCAGCCTCTGCTCCCCTCACTCAGAGATCCACATGAAGACTGAGCTGCCAATCAGCCACACCTGAGCAGGGGGTCTAGGTCTTCTCCATGCATGGTCCTCAGTTGGTGCATTAGTATCTGCAGGACTTCCTGGGCTCAGATCCTTTAGTTCTGTTGGTCTCCTTGTGGGGCTCCTGTCTCCCCCATGTCCCTCTATCCCTAACCTCCTCTTCTTCTGTAAGACTCCCTGTGCTCTGGCCATTAGTCTCAGCATCTGCTTCGATCCCCTGTTGGGTGTATTTTATCTACAAATTCAATGTCAATTGAATAAACATTGGAAAACTAATATCGTTTTCTCATTTCCAGTTTTAGAAGAAGTACTTCCAGTTTCCCCCACTTTACTGCAATGTTAGCTACACATTTGTTGTATATGAGCACAGGTATATTGATGTTTGATCGTTCTATTCTTCATGTCTTTAGGACATTTATCATGAAAGAATGTTGTCTTGAAAAAAAATGTTTAAATAGTATTTACTGAGAAAACCGTAATTTTAAGTGTATCCTACACTATACTTAGTGATTTATGTATGTTGAATCATCTTTGCTTTTCTGGAATGAAGCCAAGTAAATTCCTATATGGTATACATTTTAAATTAGCATACAAAGGAATGAGTTTAATTATGCATTTTTCATTCATTCTCAGTTATTTTTTTTTTTATTTTCATCTCCCTTACCTATGATGTGTGTTCTTAGTGCATCGTTATGGAAACATCAAATGTGGTGTATTTCTGCTGAGTTATCATGGAAATGGACAGTGGTTATGCACAGGAAGAACTAAAAATAGCATGAGAACGAGCAAAAGGAGGGACAAACGGGGAGAGGAAATGGTAAAGAAAATCATTATTGTAAATCTGATGAGAGAGACCCATATATATAAAACATTCTGAAAGACTTTCATGAAGACCAACAGAGCCAAAAAATCTGAGCACATGGGGCCCTGCAGAAACTGATTCACCAACCAAGAAGAATGCATGCAGAGGACATAGACCTCTTGCTCAGATGTAGCCAATAGGTAGCTTAGCATTTATGTGGGTGGCCTACTAAGGGGAGCAGGGGCTATCTCTGACATGGACTCTGTTGGATCACTTACCCTTGGTGAGGAGGCATTGTCAGGCCACAGAGGAAGAGAATGTAAGCATTCCAATGAGACTTGATAGGCAAGGGTAAGATATTAGGGGGGAAGCTCTCCCCCTTTCTGAGGACTAGGGGAGGGGAATATAGGGAGAAAGTGAGGGAGAGTGGGACCTGAAGGAGATAAGGGAGGGGGATGCAATTGGGATGTAAAGTGAATAAATTATAGAAATATAAAGTTAAAAAAAAGATTGGTACTTTTTGGAACTGAAGAGAAGAGAAATAGTAATATCAACGAGAAGATAGATTTCCAACTCTGAGAGAAAGCCTTTTTCTAGGCATTGTGATACAGACAGCTGGTTTGTTCTCTGGTTTGCATTGGTAACAAATGATTGAATTACTTTATCAATAATTATCAGCTACTTTATCTATGATAAAACACTCTGGCTTTAGGAATTGAAGTCAATGTAAGTAAGGAAGAAAGGGTTTGTTTTGGCTCAAAGTTAGATTGTAGGATCTATTATGGCAGGAAATTCTGCCACAAACCCATCATACTTGATCCTTAACTTTACATTCCATATCTCCATAATCTCATGACTACGTTATAATGCAAACATGCACCCATTCAAGCCTCAGAACTCCTCATTCCTTCGATGTTGAAAAGTCCAAAGGTTTTAGAAAATAAAAGCTTTTAGGCAAGGTTTGATAGAGTCACCTTCATACAGATTCCAGGGTGTTTTCTCCTGCACTAGCTTACCAGATTACCCCGCACACACTCCCCAAACGCTGAGCAAATCCAGGCTTCATTCCTCCGTTGAGGGACATCCAGGTTGTTTCCAGCTTCTATCTATTATGAATAGAGTTGCTACAGACATGGTTGAGCAAATGTCCTTGTTGTATACTTGAGCATAGTTTGGATATATGCCTAGGAGTGGTATAGCTGGATCTTGAGGTAGCGCTATTCCCAATTGTCTGAGAAAGAGCCAGGTTGATTTCCAAAGAGGTTGTACAAGTTAACATTACCACCAGCAGTGGAGGAGGCTTCCCCTTTCTCTCCAGCCTCTCCAGCATGTGTTGTCACCTGAGGTTTTGATCTTGGCCATTCTGATGGGTGTAAGGTGATATCTCAGGGTTATTTTAATTTGCATTTTCCTGTTGTCTACTGTGTAAATGAGTTTAAGGCTCTTCCCCACTTTTTCTTGTAACAGATTTAGTTTGTCTGGTTTTATGTTGAGGTCTTTGATCCACTTGGACTTTAGTTTTGTGCAGGGTGATAAACATGGATCTATTTGCATTTTTCTACGTGTAGACATCCAATTAGAGCAGCACCATTTGTTGAGTATGCTTTTTTCCATTGTGTTGTTTTGGCTTCTTTGTCAAAAATCAAATATCTATAGGTGTGTGTGCTTATTTCTGGGTCTTCTATTGATTTCACTGACCCACTCTTCTGTTTCTATGCCAGTGCCATGTGGTTTTTACTACTTTTGCTCTATAGTACAGCTTGAGATCAAGGATGGAGATACCTCTAGAAGATCTGTTATTGTAATTCTGTTTTGTTTTTCCATATGAAATTGAGAATTTTTCTTTCAAGTTCTGTAAAGAATTGTATTGGTATTTTGATGGGAATTGCATTGAATCTGTAGATTGCTTTTGGTAGGATGTCTATTTTCACTGTGTTAATTCTATCAATCCATGAGCATGGGAGATCTTTCCATCTTCTGAGAGCTTCTGCTTCTTCAATTTCTTTCTTTAGAGACTTGGTGGTTTTTTTTCATACAGGTCTTTCACATGCTTGGTTAGAGTCACACTAAGGTACTTTATGTCATTTTTGGCTATTGTAAAGTGTGTTGTTTCCCTAATTCCTTTCTCAGCTCTTTTGTCTTTTGTATACAGGAGGGCTACAGATTTTTTTTTTTGAGTTAATTTTGTATCCAGCTACTTTGCTGAAGATATTTATCAGTTGAAGGAGTTCTCTGGTAGAATTTTTGGGGTCACTCAAGGATACTATCATATCACTGACATATTATGTGACAATATATCTTCCAGCAAAAGTTTTTCTACTCATAGTGGACCTTACAGACAGCATGCAGGCTTAAAATTATTCAAGTTGCAGTACTATCTTTTGAAATCATTTGTATGAGTTTCTTTTTACCTAGGTTTTAATCATTTTTGAATTCAAACTCTTAAGTTCCTGTCTTTTATGGGGCACCGCTCATTACTGAAGCCCAATCGCACATGTTCTGACCTAGAACTCTAATTTGGAGTGCCCTTCCAACAACAGTACCTTCCTTTGCATATGCTTCTTTTTTGCTAAATTTATCTCTAAAGTTATGTCCCCATTTTCTATACTATAAATTTTACTCATTTGTAGTGTTTGTTGTTCGTATCCTACATTAAATCCATCTCCAGAAAAAAAAGAGATATTTGCTTTCTTGTCCTTCCAAACAAATTATCAGAAATTAGATTTCTTAAAGCAAATGAATTGTCAGAGTTAAAATCAAGATGCTAATAAAACTGTTTCCTGGTGGACATGAACAAAAAATAGTTCTATTTTTCTTTTTTTTTTTTTTCTTAGAGCTTCTTCTTGCTGTTCCAACTCTCAGCTTCCTCAATTTGATGGCTCAAATCCTAGTGTCTGCCCTTGTCTTCACATGGACTTCTATTTTTTCTCTTTCCTTTTTCTAAAAAGGAAATTCATAGGAACCATAAATCTCTCAATTTAGATGTCACTCTGATCTAAGTTTACTTCATTTTTATATCCTTTTCTTAATTGCTTTTGATAGAACTTTATTGTAAATAATTCTGCATATGTATCCAGGGATGGCCATTGGGTTTTGGGCACACAGTTTAACTCACGATGGGAAGTATGACTTTCCTGTTGTGTTCATTCCAGGACCTTTAGTCTGTTTTAGAGGTGGAACATAATAAGTACTCACAAATGATTACATTAGAGACTACAAAAGCTATACAAAAATTGAGTTACTCAGATCATTTATATTTATTCCATAAGTGTAATTTATTTTCTCTTCTTATGTTGTAAGTTCTTTGAAAGAAAAAAAATTCTCTTTGTGTGTTTAGGAATTTTGTATCTCTTCATTTACTTTTTTTTCCTTTTTCTGTGTATAGTTTGTGTGCACACATGTGTTTGTAAGTGCATACATTGATGGACCATGGTACAGTATGTGTGTGGGGATCAACTGAGTAAAATAACTTGGTTGTGCCTTCTTGCCTTCTATCTTTTTTGAGATATAGTCTTTTGCTTGCTAGGCTAGGTGGCCTGCAAGTTTCTGGAGATGTTTTCTCTTCCTATCTCATCATAGGCATCCTAGGATTCTGGATACCCAATACCATGTCCAGCTACTTCTCAATACAATATTGCATGACTGCATGTCCAACTGATAATGTATACATATACATGAGTGAGAAAGTTATTTGAAACCACTATTTATTTAGCTTATCTTGCCCTGAAAGCATTCTATACCTCCTTCTTGGTTTGTTTTTCCATTTTTACTGGAAGCAGTCTTTTCAGAAATGGAGGGCATTTTCACTTCCAATTGGATATGTCCTTTATTTTGGAGTGTCTGTATGTATATATGGAAATATATAATATATATGTGGAAATATATATATAATGAAATTGTGTCTGTATATATATATTTCCATATATACATGGAAATATATTATATAATATATGTTAGGAAATTGTGTAAATAAGATTCTACATTCTGGTACTAAAATTAGTGGTAAAATTTGTTACTTAGATAATCATTAGAAATTGTACTTGACCTACATTATGCTGCATTCTACTATTTATTTATAAGCCATGGTTTTGCACTACAGTGTGTGTGCATGTTCATTATATGCATGTGGATGACAGAGGACAACTCTTTAGTTCTCTCCTTCCACCACATAGATCCTGAGGGTTGAATTCATGTCATTAGGCTTGGAGTCAAGTACTTTTATCCACTGTGTCATTTCACCAACCCAGTTCTATTTATATGATAAAAATGCATAATTATTTGAAAGTGAAAATTACAAAAATCAGTTTAAAAAGAAGGTAGTTCTAATCCTGTCACCAATAATTTAATCCTTTTCCTCTCATAAGTGTTTGCTAAAAATGCCGAAGGCCCCAATTTAGCTACTTAAATTCCCATCAAAAAAGCATTCCCCAAATTGCCCATTCACTCACAGTCTTTATAAATCAGGAAAACTACCCGGGTCTTCCTGTGTGACTGTTATATGAAATTGGTAGAACAACTTTTTTTTTTCCCTCTCTGTGTAATGTTATGCTCACTTACCATTTAGTTACTTAATTAGAGCATAAATTTAAGGTATAAAATGTGTTTACAGAAACAATGTACTTATATTTTCAGAATGAAATTTAGAATATGTTATGCTTCTCCATAAAGGCTCACTAGAAAGAGGTATGAAATGCCCTATAGCAGTGGTTCTTGACCTGTGGTTAGCAACCTCTGTGGGTGTAGGGGTCAAACAAGTTTTTCACAGGAGTCGTATATCAGATATTTATATTATGATTCATAACAGTAGCAAAATCACAGTTATGAAGCTGTGATGAAATAATTTGTGGTTGGGGTTCATCACAACATGAGGAATTGTATTAGTGGGTCCCAGCATTTCGAAGGTTGAGAACCACTGCTCTGCTTTCTAATTGATTTTATGCCCAAAATATATACAGCTAAAATATTGCTTTCCTCAACTTTCATATAAATGTTAGGCATTACAAAACTTACACATATTTCAGTTCTTTATACCCCCACCAACTTCTCCAGTCAACACACCGCCATAAGATGGAAACATTTTGGACACTACCTAAATGAAAGACTTAGGCACAAGAGAGGAAACTCTTTTGTCATTGATAAGCCAGTCTTCATGTCCCTCCTCCTATATACACTGTTACTGATTTAATAACAGAAAATATATTTTCTATTACACTTAGCTATATAAAAAAATCTGTAGTTTTTTAATGAAAACATGACATAAAACATCTCCAGATACCAATATTCCGTGTTCAAGAGGAAAAAAAAGAAAGTAGGCTATTTAAAAGAATCTGTGAGAAAAAGAAGTAAATCTATTATGGGTTGACTGACTGGCCGCCAGGGTCACAGGCCTGAGTTTTCGCAAAGTCCCCCAGTTCTGAGAATGGAGTCCAGATGCTCTCCTAGGTATGGGTGTCATTATTTTTAGCAAAAGAAACCTTTTCACCCTTAGTCATGTCAAAACACGAAGAATTCCATAAATCAGTGCCAGGTTTGTTTTTATTTCTAAATATCTGAGCAAATATATACTTATGCCACATAAATTTTTGTCTTATTTTCAGAATAAGGATTTAGAGGATTAAAATGGACTTTAAAATGAGAGGGATAGAGGGAAGCATAGAGGGAGAGAGAAAGGTGGGGGGAGAGAGACTTCTTTTGGAGTTTTCTGCATCATGAAATTTCTTAGTTTGAAGAAATAAAATTGGACCAGTCAGTTTAATTTTATTGCTAGTCAGTTTCTTGGAACAAGACCAAGCAATAGGGTTTTTCTGAAAACATTCTAAGAAATGCTTAAAACCAGGCATGAATGTACATATAAAAACACTGTCATTACAGCTTCATAAATTTACAAATGTCTTGATTCTGAATGCGTGCCCCTTTTTGTCATTGGGAATTACAGAAATATTTGAAATTCTCCAGTAATCGTAGGCTCGCAAGTGGAAACATTTGATTGCATTTGGCTCATGAGCACACAGAGGCTTGTCTGCTTTTAGTTCTGTGTGATTAGAATGTACAGATCTGACATCAAATGTGTTATACTGTGGTTACAACAAAATGAACTCAGGACAAATGTACAAAAGGTTGGATGCAATTTAGATTATAATGTTCTAGAAGTGGAGAGAGAAAGAAGAAACAAGCCAAGTGTAATCCCCTGGGTACATATAGCAGATCAACACAATAACCACCCCTTAGGACTGGGCAATTATCTTACTGAGACCAAAACAAAAGTTGAAATCTCCACACGAGATTTCTGCAGTAGCTTGGTACATTTCAGATAAAATACACTGAATAACTTAACACCTTCCTTTTTAGTAAATTTTATATATACTTGCTAAAGTCAGATTAAATAAATGAACAATGAATTGACTGATCAAATATGTCATTAGGTGTATATTAATAGAACAGAAAGGATATACCAGTATATGGGGGGGAAAACTCTACAATCTCGTGTTGGAAATTATCACCTCAAATCCCTTGACACATAGAATGAGATAAACCTTTTTTTTTTTTTTCCTTATCCATCACTACGTACAGGTTTGAGATCCTATAATGAAAGATAAATGAGAAGAAAAGTTACAAAAAAAAAAAAAAAACATTATTACATACATTATGTGCAATGAGAAATCCAAAGAAATAGGGGAATCTCTTGCTATTTGTGGAATAGAACAACCAGTGAGATATGGTCAGTTGTTACTATTAGATTTTTCTCAGCATGTGTCCTTTTCCTATGCATGCAAAAAGGGACACAAAGTTTTATATTTGATGGGCAAGAAGAAAGTAATAGTGGCCATGTTGATTTACTTTCTAAGTGTTTTTGCATAATATTTGTTTTTCATTGTGATTACTTTTACTCATAATGATTAGCCTCATATGAGCAGGCATACATCCCTAAAATTTCTTTTCTTCTTTCCTCCCCCCGCCCCTTTTAAGACAGGGTTTCTCTGTGTAGCCTTGGCTGTCCTGGACTAGCTTTGTAGACCAGGCTGGTCTCATACTTACAGAGATCCAGCTGTCTCTGCCTCCTGAGTGCTGGGATTATAGGCATGTGCCACAGCTCCCGGCTTCATCCCTAAATTTTCAATGCTAGCCCTTTGCTGAACTAATGACACAAAGGAAAAGGAGATAAAATGGGAGCTTAATTTCAACCAGAAAATTTCAAAGTGAAACACATTACTAATCAGCTCATAGAAAGGTGTAGGTGGTTACTGAAACAATTAAAAAAAATTAAAAAACACACTTGAAAGGTAAAACTGCAAACATGTAGGAGGTAAGCAGTGTAATAATGGAGAATGAGTGTAATCATGGACACCCATGAGCTACCACACACGGAGGAATTACATATTTCGTAGCAGAAAAAGGTTGGCTAAGGCTAAAATAAAATACTTACACACAATTCAATCTGGGGACTCAATTATTCTAACACTATATACTCAGTTCTTATCCGCTTTGAAGAAATTCCCTTTGGAGTTGACCTCAGCTGATACTGTCATCCTCAAAACTGTATAGTATTGTCCCAGGGTCCACTAACCTCTGTTAAATCAAGGAAACAAACAAACAAACAAACAAACAAAAAATGTCCAAGATTTGGAAGGCATTATGTTGGGTGGGTCAATATAGCTCAAATCCTGCCTAACTTGTGTAAATGTTGTTTTTAATTCCTCAGATGAGGGGATGATGAGATGAGAGCTTACCCAAACTTTACAAATATGTGGGTTGGGCTGACCCCTGATCATTTCTATCTATCTATCTATCTATCTATCTATCTATCTATCTATCTCTCCCTAGGCCTAGGGGTGGAAGCTTCTAGCTTCTGTACAATCTAATCTTCTGCAAGCCTGGACCTTGAAAGCTTCAGCTTCCAGCTTCTGTCTGCTAACCTAGGCCTAGAATGTTTTCAGCTTCCAAGTGCTAAATAAGCTCACTCTTTCTAGTTCTTTTTGAACTCTGAGTGGCTGGTTCAACTTATATGTTATGGTTCAAAACTCCTCTCCAAGCTGACTGATTCAAACTGTCTTCTCTCTACTTCTCACTGAATTGCTCTGCTTGGAAAAACTCCCTCTGAACTTAAGGAACTCAACTGCAGAAACTCAACTTCACTCAGCCTAACTGCACTGAACTGTACTATAACCCCTAAACTCTATTGTACTGTCTCCAGGAACTAAGGACTCTCTCTGTTTGTGCATGTGTTACTCTTATGTAGATCCTCCTGTCTGCCCATGTGAAAGCTGAGCATATCCTATCTCTGACTCATTCTTTCAACTCTTTCTCTGATGTGTCACTTTGTCTATCCCTCAATAGACATGACTGTTTGGGATTAAAGTTGTGTGCTAAATTTCAGTCAGAGCGAAAGGTGTGTCTGTATTCCAGCCAGATCACCCAGCTCTAGGTCTCTGAATGTGACCCCTGCCAGAGTAACCATGTTGCTATGTTAAGTTTACTCTACAAACGTGTAGTAAACTTTTCATTGCTATGAATCTATAGATTATAATTGTGTTGATTGGACTAGGCTAAGTGAGCAAGACATACTTGAGATATCTTTAAGTAATTTAGATATTCTGGCAACATTACTTAAGCTGGAGAAGGAAGCCAGTCTGAAGGAAATGTAATTTTTCTCTTAATTCTATCATTAAGATGGTTTTCAAAAGCACTGCCACATGCTCTTTTCATTGTGATAATAAAAAAGAAATGATCATCGTGTGATGGTCACCAGTTCTCTATTATTTTATATTCTGTAGTTCAGTTATACAAGGTCAGCCCAACCATGTTCTAATAATATTAAGGAGAAATTTCCAGTAAAATCAGTTCATAAATAATAACTTCTCACCATTCTGAGCAGCATGATGACGTTTGACCAAAGCTTGCTCTGTTCCTCCTGGGGTGTGAATCATGCCTTGGTTCAACATCTGCACATATGTACACCTCTACCCATTAGTGTTAGGTACCCTGCCGCCATCTTGGGTAGTTACCCTGCTGGTGTTTTAGCAACCCTCGGCAATAGTCTTTTCACTATTGATTGAATAAAGGAGACTACAGTACACTAAGATATCTTGCAGAGAAGAGAAGATAATGCGAGAGGAGATGAGCAGAGAGACAGATAATAGATAGATAGATGATAAATAGAATATTTATTGTAACATATTGTTATGTATTTAATTTTATAAGTAATTATTGTTAATTTATTCTTACCACTCTATAAATTCAAATTTATAATAGGTGTGAAAAATATGCTATATATGTAGGGCTTGGTTCTGTCTCTGATTCGTTATTGAAATGAATCACCTTTAGATGGGTGGTGGGCATTATATGACCACATAATGACAACATATAAAACTAAGAAAGAAAAAGCTTAACCTTTATCACCCAGATTTGAAATATCAATTATAAAAGAAAAATACTGTCACCAATTTTCTTTTTAGTCTCTCTCAAACATAGTTTATTAATGTGATTTAATATTATTTGGTTCCTTTTTATAGCATGTGTTTTTAACATATTATGAGTATTGTCCAATTAATATATGTATCACTCCTCTGAATATAATAATCGAGATGCCTAATGCATTGCTGATAGATGTTCTAGATCTTTCACTGTTCTTTGTGCAGCACATTTAATGTTAGTAAAATCTTTTGAGCTTGTGTTAGGTTTAACTCTGAGTTTAAAGTGTTTATTTAGTGTTTATGGTCTTTCATAAAAGTTACTAATGAAGCTACATGGTTGACTTAGTGTGTTAGAATGCTATCCAAGATCTCCCCCATCCTCACAAAAACATTGAATCAGGTTACATCATCTGTAATGAAGTATGGTACTGTATAGTCACACGAATTTGCAACTTTTCAAATAACAGAACACTTTGAATAATTTAAAATATATCTATTAGTAATTTGCATTTTCTCTTTGCACATTCACATTTCTTTGTTTAAATATCCAATAGAATTTATGTATTACTTATTCATTAAGCCTCTTGTTTTGAAAATAAAATTGAAAATAAATTTTATCACAATCTTTATGCTTCTTTTACTTCTCTTTGCATATAAGTAAAAATTTATGTTAATATATTCAAAGTTATAAATCTTTTTATTTGTTCCCTTTTCATATATATTACATATGTATTTTACTTTTAAAACTTAATTGTTTTTATATGTTTAATTTTATTACCTAACATTAATTTATTTTTACATGTGGTAGAAAGCCCTGATTCCTAATTCATTTCATTCCAAGGATCAATTGATTCCTGTGGCATAACTGATAATTGATTCTTGTGGCTTGCCCCTTTCTGATCTGAAATGACCTTTTGTCATTACTGTATTATTAACTACGCACATCATGTATGTATTAGAAAATTTCATGACACTACTGTTTGTTTAAAAATGCATTGAGTTCATGTCAGAAATAGTTCCTGTTCCCCTTACTAGGCAACCAATTGGATACTGAGCTATCATGAGCTATGTTTGAGCAGATGTTCTAGTTTATATCCATACATGGTCCTTGGCTGGAGAAACAGTCTCAGAAAAGACCCCTGTGCCCAGATATATTTGGTCCTTGTGGAGCTCCTGTCCTCTCCAGATCATATTACCTCCCCATTCTTTCATATAATTCCCTGCACTCAGCCAAAGGTGTGGTTATGAGTCTTAGTATCTGTTTGATATACTGCTAGGTAGAGTTTTTAGAGGCCCTCTGTGGTAGGCTCCTGTCCTGTTACTTGTTTTCTCCTACATACAATGCCCATCCCATTTGTCTTCCTAAGTGAGGACTGATCATCTTACCCCAGGTCCTCTTTCTTGTTTATCTTTTTTAGGTGTATAGAGTTCATTACGTTTATCATATCTTATAGGTCTAAATAAGTAAGTATATACCATGTGTGTCTTTCTCCTTCTATTCAACGGCAGGCTGTTTGACCTCCCCACCCCCCAAAGGAGGAGGAGCCCTGCTAGATCACAGAGGAGGACTTTGCAGCCAGCCCTGAAGATACCTGATAAAACAGTGTCAAATGAAAGGGGAGAAGGTCCTCCCCATCAGTGGACATGGAAAGAGGCAGGGAGAAGATGAGGGAGGGAGGGTGAGATTGGGAGGGAATGAGGAAGCAGGATACAGCTGGGATACAAAGTTAATAAAATGTAACTAATAATAAAAATAAATAAAAATAAAAAATTAAGTTTTCATATATTCATATATAACAATGAAAATTCTTTCTTAAAATGCCTAAACTTTTTCTGAACTGAGCCTCTCATTACTAATCTCTAATCTATGATAGAGGCTGGGGAGTTTGGCTCATGAATTTATGGCCAGCCTTGGCTATAGACTGGGTTCAAGGGCAGTCTGTATAACTTAATGGAGTCTTCTGTCAGAATTTAAAACAAATTAAAAGGTAAAAGTAGGAAAGAGACAGAATGAGAAAGAAGAGAAAGTTAAGTGGAGGTTCAATGGCTTGAGAGGTCTAACTTCTATCCTTAATAACACACACACACACACACACACACACACACACACACGCGCGCGCGCGCGCGCGCGCGATAGATAGATAGATAGATAGATAGATAGATAGATAGATAGATAGATAGATAGATAACCCCACGGTGCAGGAAAAGATTGGGACTGACCTTAGGTCACCCAGACAATCATGGGGAAAGACACAGGGTTCCGAGGGTGTACAACAGCCAGCCCAGAGCCGAGCCAGGAAACACAGGTGCCAGCACAGAGTCCTGCCTATGCGCCTGACTTGCTGCCCCAGATAGAACTGTGGACCCCAGGGCACCAGAGACTGAAAATAATAAATCTAAAAAATTCCTCACACAAACCATCCAAGAAATCCAAGCCAAAATAAAAAGACAAAACCCAAGAATAATAGGAATAGAGGAAAAAGAAGATTCCCTCCTCCAAGGACCAGAAAATATTTTCAACAAAATCATTGAAGAGAATTTTTCCAACTTAAAGGAGAGGCCTACAAGAATACAGGAGGCCTACAGAACACCGAATAAATTAGACCAGAAAAGAAAATCCTCCCAGCACATAATAATCAAAACAGTAAGTATACAGAACAACAACAACAACAACAAAACACTAAAAGCTGCAAGGGAAAAAGGCCAACTAACATAATGGGAAACCCATCAGAATCACACCTGACTTCTCAACAGAGACTATGAAAGCCAGAAGGGCCTAGACGGATATCATGCAGACCCTAAGAGAACACAGATGTCAGCCCAGGCTGCTATATCCAGAAAAACTCTCAGTCCTCATAGACGGAAAAAACAAGATATTCAACGACAAAAACAAATTTCAACAATACCTACACACAAATCCAGTGTTACAGAAGATACTAGAAGGAAAAATACAACCCAAGAAAACTAACTATTTTCAAGAAAACACAGGAGAATAACCTCAGTACAGCAAAACAAAAAGTAGCCAAACATACAAACACACTACCATAGCCAACATCAATATCAAAGGATCTAACAGCCACTGGTCATTAATCTGCCTCAACATCAATGGACTCAGTTCTCCAATAAAAAGACAAAGACTAACAAAACGGATACATAAACAAGACCCAACAATCTGTTACATAAAAGAAACAAACCTAAGTCACAAAGATAGACATTACCTGAGAGTAAAGGGCTGGAAGAGAGTTTTCCAAGCAAATGGACTTAAGAAGCAAGCAGGAGTAGCCATTCTAATGTCTAATAAAATAGACTTTCAACCAAAATTAATCAAAAGAGATAGAGATAGAGAACAACACTTCATAAACTTCAAGGGAAAAATCCACCAGGAAGATATCACAATCCTGAACATCTATGCCCCAAATGCAAGGGCACCCACATATGTAAAAAAAAAAAAAAATTAATAAAACTTAAAACACACATAGACCCCCCCGACATTAAAAGTGGGAGACTTCAAGACCCTACTCTGGACAAAGGACAGGTCAACAAAACAGAAATTAAACAAAGAAACAATAACTCTGACAGAGGTCATGAATCAAATGGACCTCACAGACATCTACAGAACCTTTCAGTCAAACACAAAAGAATTTACCTTCTTCTCAGCACCTCATGGAACCTTCTCCAAAATTGACCATATGGTTGGTAACAAAGAGAGCCTCAACAGATTCAAGAAGATTAGAATAATCCCTTGTATCATATCTGATCACCATGGACTAAAGCTGGACCTCATTGACAAAAATAGCAAAAGGCCTACACACACATGGAAACTGAACAACTTGCTACTAAATGACAGCTGGGTCAGAGAAGAAATAAAGAAAGAAATTTAAGTCTTCCTAGAATTCAGTGAAAATGAAGGCACAATATATCCAAACTTCTGGGACACAATGAAAGCAGTGCTAAGAAGAAAGTTCATAGCACTAAGTGCCTTCAAGAAGAAATTTGAAACATCTCATTCAAGCAAGTTAATGGCTCACTTAAAAGCCCTAGGGAAAAAAAAGAAGAAGCAGACACACCAAAAAGGAGTAGACAGCTGGAAATAATCAAACACAGGGCTGAAATCAATCAATTAGAAACAAATAAAACAATTCAAAGAATCAATGAAAACAAAAGCTGGTTTTGGAGAAAATCAACAAGCTAGACAAACCGTTAGCCAAACTAATTAAAAGGCAGAGGGACACTATCCAAACCAACAAAATCAGAAACGAAAAGGGGGACATAACCACAGACACTGAAGAAATTCAAACAATAATTAGGTCTTACTTCAAAAGCCTATATGCCAAAAAATTTGAAAATCTAAATGAAATGGGCAATTTTCTTGACCAATTCCACATTCCAAAGCTGAATCTAGACCAGGTAAATCAATCAAATAGTCCTATATCACCTAAGGAAATAGAAGCTGTCATCAAAAGTATCCCATGCAAAAAAAGCCCAGGACCAGATATTTTCAGTGCAGAACTCTACCAGACCTTCAAAGAAGAGCTTACATCAATACTTTTCAAACTATTCCACAAAATAAAAAAGAAGGAACACTACCAAACTCATTCTATGAAGCCCCAGTCACCTTGATAACTAAACCTCACAATGACCCAACAAAGAAAGAAAATTTCAAGCCAATCTCCCTTATGAACATCGATGCAAAAATACTGATCAAAATACTTGCAAACCGAATCCAAGGACACATCAAAGATATCATCAACCATGACCAAGTAGGCTTCATCTCAGGCATGCAAGGGTGGTTCAATATATGGAAATCCATCAGTGTGATCCACCACATAAGCAAACTGAAGGAGAAAAACCACATGATCATTTCCTTAGATGCTGAAAAGGCATTTGACAAAATCCAACATCCATTCATGTTTAAGGTCTTGAAGAGATCAGGGATACAAGGCACATACATACCTGAACATAGTAAAGGCAATATATAGCAAGCCTATAGCCAACATCAAACTCAAAGGAGAGAAACTTAAATAAAACCCACTGAAATCAGAAACAAGGCAAGGCTGCCACTCTCTCCATATCTCTTCAACAGTGTTCTTGAAGTCCTTACTAGAGCAATAAGACAAGTAAGGGAGATCAAGGGGATACAAATTGGAAAGGAAGAAGTTGAAGTATAACTATTTGCAGATGATATGATTATATACCTGAGCGACCCCAAAAATTGTACCAGGGAACTCCTACAGCTGATTAACACCTTCAATAAAGTGGCTGGATATAAAATTAACTCAAAAAAATCAGTAGCCCTCTTGTATACAAAAGACAAACGGCTGAGAAAGAAATTAGGGAAACAACACCCTTCACAATAGCCACAAAGGAAATAAAGTACCTTGGTGTGATCTTAGCCAAGCAAGTCAAAGACTTATATGAAAAACATTTCCAATCTCTGAAGAAAGAATTAGAAGAAGATATCAGAAGATGGAAAGATCTCCCATCCTCATGGCTTGGCAGGATTAACATAGTAAAAATGGTCATCTTACCAAAAGCAATCTACAGATTCAATGCAATTCCCATCAAATTACCAATACAATTCTTTACAGACCTTGAAAGAAAAATTCTCATCTTCATAGGGAACAACAAGGAACCCAGAATTTCTAAAACAATCCTTTACAATAAAAGATCATCTGGAGGTATCTCCATGCCTGATCTCAAGCTGTACTATAGAACAACAATACTAAAAACTGCATGGTACTGGCATAGAAACAGACCGGTAGATCAATGGAATTGATTAGAAGACCCTGACATAAATCCACACACTTATGGAGACCTGATTTTTGACAAAGATGCCAAAACCATTCAATGGAAAAAAAGACAGCATCTTCAACAAATGGTGTTGGTCTAACTGGATGTCTACATGTAGAAAAATGCAAATAGATCCATACTTATCACCCTGCCCAAAACTAAAGTCCAAGTGGATCAAGGACCTCAACATAAAACCAGACACACTAAACCACTTAGAAGAAAAATGGGGAAGAACCTTGACCTCATTGGCACAGGAGACAACTTCCTGAACAGAACACCAACAGCATAGGCTCTAAGAACAACAATCAATAAATGGGACCTCATGAAACTGAAAAGCTTCTGTAAAGCAAAGGACACTGTCATCAGAACAAAATGACTGCCTACAGATTTGGAAAGGATCTTCACAAACCCTATATCTGACAGAGAATTAATATCCAGTATATATAAAGAACTCAAGAAGTTAAACAGCAACAAATCAAGTAATACAATTAGAAAATGGATAACAGAGCTAAACAGAGAGAATTCTCAATAGAGGAATATCGAATGGCAGAGAAACACTTTAAAAAAATGTTCAGTGTCCTTAGTCATAAGGGAAATGCAAATCAAAACGACACTAAGATTTCACCTTACACTCTTCAGAATGGCTAAGATCAAAACTCAAGTGACAACACATGCTGGAGAGGTTGTGGAGAAAGGGGAACCCTCCTACTCTGTTGGTTGGAATGTAAACTTGTACAACCAATATGGAAATCAATCTGGTGCTTCCTCAGACAACTAGGAATAGTGCTTCCTCAAGACCCAGCTATTCCAGTCCTAGGCATATACCCAAAAGAGGCTCAAGTACACAATAAGGACATTAGCTCAACCATGTTTGTAGCAGCTTTATTTATTATTATTATTATTATTATTATTATTATTATTATTAACATTTTATTAACTCTGTATCCCAGATGTATCTGCTCCTTCATTCCCTCCCAAATTCTCCCTCCTTCCCTCCCTCATCTCCTTCCTGCCCCTTTCCAAGTCCACTGATTGGGGAGGACCTCCTCCCCTTTCATCTGACCCTGTTTTATCAGGTATCTTCAGGACTGGCTGCAAAGTCCTCCTCTGTGGCCGAGCAGGACTGCTCCTCCCTTGGGGGGGGTAGTCAAAGAGCCTGCCATTGAGTTCCTGTTAGAAATAGTCCCTATTCCCCTTCCTATGGGAAACCAGTTGGTTACTGAGCTACCATGGGTTTCATCCACGAAGAGGTTCTAGGTTATATCCATACAAGGTCCTTGGTGGAGTGTCAGTCTCAGAAAAGACCCCTGTGTCCAGATATATTTGGTCCTTGTGCAGCTCCTATCCTTTCCACATCATACAAACTCCCCCTTCTTTCATATGTTTCCCTGCACTCTGCCGAAGGTTTGGTTATGAGTCTTAGTATCTGCTTTGATACACTGCTAGGCAGAGCCTCTCAGGGGCCCTCTGCAGTAGGCTCCTGTCCTGTTACTTGTTTTCTCTATGTCCAATGCACCCCCCATTTGTCTTTCTAAGTGAGGATTGATCATCTTACCCCGGGTCCTCTTTCTTGTTTATATTCTTTAGGTGTATAGATTACATTATGTTTATCATGTCTTATAGGACTATATGAGTGAGTATATACCATGTGTATATTTCTCCTTCTGGGATAGCTCACTCAGAATGATTCTTTCTAGATCCCACCATTTGCCTGCAAATTTCATGATTTCCTCATTTTCAACTGCTGAGTAGTATTCCATTGTGTAAAAATACCACAATTTCTGTATCCATTCCTCCATTGAGGGACATCTGGGTTGTTTCCAGGTTCTGGCTATTACAAATAAAGCTGCTACAAACATGGTTGAGCAAATGTCCTTGTTGTGTACTTGAGAAAATTTTGGGTATATGCCTAAGAGTGGTATAGCTGGGTCTTGAGGTAGCCTTATTACTAATTGTCTGAGAAAGCACCAGATTGACTTCCAAAGTGGTTGTACCAGTTTACATTCCCACCAGCAATGGAGGAGGGTTTCCCTTTCTCCACAACCTCTCCAGCATGTGTTGTCACTAGAGTTATTGATCTAAGCCATTCTGATGGGTGTAAGGTGAAATCTCAGGGTCATTTTGATTTGCATCTCCCTGATGGCTAAGGATGTTGAGCATTTCGTTAAGTGTTTCTCTGCCATTCCATATTCCTCTACATAGAATTCTCTGTTTAGCTTTGTATGCCATTTTTTAATTGGAGTATTTGATTTACTGCTTTTTAGCTTCTTTAGTTCTTTGTATATGCATATCAGCCCTCTGTCAGATATAGGGTTGGTGAAGATCCTTTCCCAGTCTGTAGGCTGTCATTTTCTTCTGACGACAGGGTCTTTTGCTTTACAGAAGCTTTTCAGTTTCATGAGGTCCCATTAATTGATTGTTGCTCTTATAGCCTGTGCTGTTGCTGTTCTGTTCAGGGAGTTGTCTGCTGTGCCAATGAGTTCTAGGCTGTTCCCCACTTCTTTTTTTCTAACCGATTTAGAGTATCTGGTTGTATGTTGAGGTTATTGATCCACTTGGACTTTAGTTTTGTGCAGGGTGATAGATATGGATCTATTTTCATTTTGCTGTATGTAGACATCCAGTTGGACCAGCATCATTTGTTGAAGATGCTGTCTTTTTCCATTGAATGGTTTTGGCTTCTTTGTAAAAAATCAAGTATTTATAGCTGTGTGGGTTTATTTCTGGTTCTTCTATTCTGTTCCATTGATCCTCCTTTCTGTTTCTATGCCAGTGCCATGCAGTTTTTATTACTATTGCTCTGTAGCTTGAGATCGGGTTTTGGAGATTCTGGGTTTTTTTGTTCTTCCATATGAAGCGGAGAATCTTTCTTTCAAGAGCTGAGTTGGTATTTTGATGGGAATTGCGTTGAATCTATAGATTGCTTTTGGCAGGATGGACATTTTCACAATGTTAATCCTACCAATCCATCAGCACAGGAGATCTTCCCATCTTCTGATATCTTCTTCAATTTTTTTCTTCAGAGACTTAAAGTTTTTTTTTTTTTTTTCAAACAGGTCTTTCACTTGCTTGGTTAGAGTCACCACAAGGTATTTTATGTTATTAGTGGCTATTGTGAAGGGTGTTATTTCCCTGATTTCTTTCTCTGCTCTTTTGTCTCTGCTTCTGATTTTTTTTTTGAGTTGATTTTGTATCCAGCCACTTTTGCTGAAGTTGTTTATCAGCTGAAGGAGTTCTCTGGTTGAACTTTTGGGGTTGCTCATGTATACTATCATATCATCTGCAAATAGTGAGACTTTGACCTCTTCCTTTCCAATTTGTACCCCTTGATCTCCTTTAGTTGTCTTATTGCTTTGGCTAGGACTTCAAGTACTATGTTGAAGAGATATGGAGAGAGTGGGCAGCCTTGCTTTGTCCCTGGTTTCAGTGGATTGCTTTAAGTTTCTCTCCATTGAGTTTGATGTTAGCTATAGGCTTGCTATATATTGCCTTTACTATGTTTAGGTATGTGCCTTGTATCCCTGATCTCTTCAAGTCTTTAAACATGAATGGGTGTTGTATTTTGTCAAATGCTTTTTTGGCATCTAAGGAGATGATCATATGATTTTTCTCCTTCAGTTTACTTATGTGGTGGATCACATTGATGGATTTCTGTATGTTGAACAACCCTTGCATGCCTAGGATGAAGCCTACTTGGTCATGGTGGATGATATCTTTGATGTGTTCTTGGATTCTGTTTGCAAGGATTTTATTGAGTATTTTTGTATCAATGTTCATAAGAGAGATAGGTCTGAAGTTCTTTTTTTTGTTGTTGTTGGGTCTTTGTGTGGTTTAGGTATCAAGGTGACTGTGGCTTCATAGAATGAGTTGGTAATGTTCCTTTTGTTTCTATTTTTGGAATATTTTGGAGAGAATTGAAGTTAGCACTTCTTTGAAGGCCTGGTAGAATTCTGCAATGAATCCATCTGGCTCAGGGCTTCTTTTGGAAGGGAGACTGTTGATGACTGTTTCTATTTCCTTGGGGAATATAGAACTATTCAGTCTTTCTTCATGATCTTGACTTAATTTTGGTAGATGGACTCTATCTAGAACATTGTCCATTTCTGTTAGATTTTTGAATTTTATGGCATATAGTTTTTCATAAGAAGACCTAATGATTGTTTGGATGTCCTCATTGTTTGTAGTTATGTCTCCCATTTCATTTCTGATTTTGCTGATTTTGCTAGTTTCTCTCTGCCTTTTAGTTAGTTTGGCTAAGGTTTGTCTATCTTGTTGATTTTCTCAAAGAACCAGCTCTTGGTTATATTGGTTCTTTGAACGGTTTTATTTGTTTCTAATTGATTGATTTCAGACCTGAGTTTGATTATTTCCAGCCATCTGCTCCTCATAGGTGCATTTGCTTCTTCTTTTTTTTTTTTTCCTCAGTTGGGCCATTAAGTTGCTTGTATGAGATGTCACAAATTTCTTCTTGAAGGCACTTTAGTGCTATGAATTTTCCTCTGAGCACTGCTTTCATTGTGTCCCATAAATTAGGGTATGTTGTACCTTCATTTTTATTGAATTCTAGGAAGTCTTTAATTTCTTTCTTTATTTTTTCCTTAACCCAGCTGTCATTGAGCAGCAGGTTGTTCAGTTTCCATGTGTTTATAGCTTTCTTCTAATTCCATTGTTGTTGAGGTGCAGCTTTAGTCCATGTGTGGTCAGATTTCAATCCTCTTGTATCTGATGAGGCTTGCTTTGTGATAAACTACATGGTCTGTTTTGGAGAAGGTTCCATGATGTGCTAAAAAGAAGGTTTACTCTTTTGAGTTTGGATGGAAAGTTCTGTAGACATCTGTTAGGTCCATTTGATTTAGGATCCCTGTAAGTGTCTTTATTTCTTTATTAAGCTTCTGTCTAGATGATTTGTCCCTTGTAGAGAATGGGGTGTTGAAGTCTCCCACTATTAAGGTGTTGGGATCGATGTGTGATTTGAGTTTAGTAATGTTTCCTTTATGAATATAGGTGCTCAGGTATTGTTCAGAATTGTGATGTCCTCTTGGTGGATTTTTTCATTGATGAGAATGTAGTGCCTCTCCACATCTTTTTTTTAATTAATTTTGGTTGAAAGTCTATCTTATTAGATATTAGGATAGCTACCCCAGCTTTTTTTCTGGGTCCGTTTGCTTGAAAGACATTTTTCCAGCCCTTTACTCTGAGGTAGTGTTTGTCTTTGTTGCAGAGGTGCATTTCTTGGATGCAGCAGAATGTTAGATCCTGTTTCTGCACCCATTCTGTTAGTCTGTGTCTTTTTATTGGAGAGTTAAGTCCATTGATGTTGATAGATAATAGTGACCAATGAACGTTAGTTCCTTTTATATTGGAGTTGGTGGTCTTGCTGTCTTCCATTGCTTGTGTTCTTTTTAATTTTTTGTTGGGATATTATCATATACTATTTTTTTCTTGGGTGAAGTTGTTTTCATTGGATTGGAGTTTTTCTTCTAGTATTTTCTGTATGGCTGGTTTGCTGTATAGATATTGCATAAATTTAGTTTTGTGATGAAATGTTTTGTTTTCTCCATCTATGTTGATTGAAAACTTTGCAGGGTATAGTAGTCTGGGTTGGCATCTATGGTCTTTTAGAGTCTGCATGACACCTGCCCAGGCTCTTCTGGCTTTCATAGTTTCTTATGAGAAGTCCGGTGTGATCCTGATAGGTCTACTTTCATATGTTACTTTACCTTTTTCCCTTGCTGCTTTTAATATCTTTTCTTTGTTCTGTAGATTTAGTGTTTTGACTATGATATGACGTGATGTGTTTCTTTTGTGGTCTAGCCTATTTGGTGTTCTGTAGGCCTCTTGTATATTTATTGACATCTTTTTCTTTAAGTAGGAAAAATTTTCTTTTATGATTTTCTTGAAAATATTTTCTGGACCTTGGAGCCTGGAGTCTTCTTTTTCATCAATTCCTATTATTCTCAGATTTCATCTTTTCATTGCATCCTTGATTTCTTGGATATTTTGTGTTTGGGACTTTTTTGATTTTACTTTTTCTTTGAAAGAAGTATCAATTTCTGCGAGTGTATCTTCAGCTCCAGAGATTCTCTCTTCCATCTCTTGAATTCTGTTGGTGATGCTTGCCTTGTGGTTCCTCATCTTTTCTCTAAGTTCTCCAGTTCCAGGGTTTTCTCAGTTTGTGTTTTCTTTATTGATTCTAATTCTGTTTTCATGCCTGCACCATTTCCTTCATCTGTTTGAATATGGATTCCTGTCTCTCTATGATGATCTCTATTTTTTTGTTCATTTCCTCTCTATATGCCACTAATTATCTCTCTACTTGTGCCTCTATTTGTTTGGCTATATTTGCTTGTGTTTCTTTTAAAAATTTTGTCCACTTCCTCTTTCTTTGCCTCTAGATGACTGGCCAAATCTTTGATTGATTTGTTCATTTCATTTTTAACTGTCTGAATTTGCATGGCTATTGCTCTGAAAGAATTGTTTGTTTCCTCTTTATGAGCCTCAAATAATTGGGTAAGCATAGCTTTAAAGTCATTTCCTGTACTTCTGATGAATTGGAGTATCCATCAGTTTTGGGGGTTGCTGGTGCAGTCATGATGTCTTGATTTATGTTGGATGTGTTCTTTCGCCTACCACTGGCCATTGGCTTATCTGAAAACCTCCCTGTTTGTTTCTGGATTCTGCAGATCAGACTGGTACTGTCTCTTGCTGGTGTCTGCGGAGTTCTTCAGGAAGCTGAGAGAGATCCTGTAGCCTCAGTGTGTGCGTTGGCACACTATGTGTACCTGTGGGAGGAAAGTATGCAGGCCCAGAAGGGCAAATGTAGGCTCGCGCAAGCTAGCAGGAGCTAGTAATGGTCGCTGCACATTAACTGCCTTAACTCCTCAGTTGGGCCCATAGGGTAGGGGGTTCAATGTCTCAAGAAGCCCTATGTTTCTCATAGTGGGTATGTGGGTGAGAGGGGTCCAATGCCTGGCTTCTATTTTAGAAGGGCCCTGGATATAGGGTTCTGCAGACACTCAAGGGCATACTCACTCTTATGCAGGTCACATCAGCAGGGATCAGGGCTCTCTGCTCTCTGGTTTGGCCCTGCTTGGTCTGCAGGAGGACTGACAGGCTCCAACAGCTCAGTGCTGCTGCCGCCGCCAAGTTAGAAAGTCCAGCTGCAGCTGGAGACTGGGATGCAGGTCCAGATGCCTTCTGGGAGGTCCTGGGTGCCCTTCACTGTGCTCTCCAGGCCTGGGAGGCCCAGCACCTGGTGAATCTAGCTTGTATGGTGGGTTTGTTCGGCTTTGGTGGGTACATAGCGAATTATCTGTCTCTGAGGGTTTGGACGTGCCGTTCAGTCACTAGCTGGGTGACCCTGCAGAGCCAATATGGTGGCAAGCAGACCTGGGACCTCTCAAGCAGGTCACCCTCACAGGGATCAGGGTATCCAGGCTCTCTTCTCTCTGGTTTGGCCCTGCTTGGTCTGCAGGAGCACTGACAGGCTCCGCCAGCTTAGTGCTGCTGCTACCGCCAGGTTAGAAAGTCCAGCTACAGCTGGAGACTGGGATGCAGGTCTAGATGCTTTCTGGGAAGTCCTGGGGATCCTCTGCTGTGCTCTCCAAGCCTGGGAGGCCCAGCGCCTGCTGTGCCTGGCTTGTATGTTGGGTCTGCTGGGCTTTGGTGGGTATATAGCATACCCACTGAAGATCTGGGCGGGTCCTTCAGTTAGTGACTGAGCGACTCTGCAGAGCCAGTATGGTGGCCAGCAGACCTTGGACCCTGGGAGGATGGTTTTTGAGGGTCTGAGACTCCAAGACCAGTACAGCTGCCACTAAGGGGCTAGGGGACTCTGTCTTTGCTGCTTCGGACCCCAGGCAGTGAACAATGAGCTGAGAATCTCAGTGAGCCTGCTGTGCTGAGGAGAAGGGAGGTCCGAAAAAGGGGGGTGCCAGGGGATCAAAGGATTGTTTCTCTCCTCCCCCACACAATTCCCCAGTTGGCCCGAGACCAAAGTTCTCACGTCATGTGATGTTCCCTGTCGTTTATAAAGCCTCTCCGTCCTTTCCCTGACTTCAGAAGTCCTTCCACTTACCCACTCAGGCATTCAGCTCTTCCACAGTTCAAAAACTGTGCGTGCTAGTCGCCATCTTGGCTCCGCCCCCCTTCAGCTTTATTTGTAGTAGCCAGAACCTGGAAACAACCCAGATGTCCCACAACGGACGAATGGATACAGAAATTGGGGTACATGTACACAATGGAATATTACTCAGCAATAAAAAACAAGGAAATCATGACATTTGCAGGTAAATGGTGGGATATGGAAAAGATCATCTTGAGTGAGCAATCCCAGAAGCAGAAAGGCACACATGGTATATACTCATTCATATAGACATATAATATAGGATAAACCTACTAAAATCTGTACATCTAAAGAAACTGATCAAGAGGGAGGACTCTTGCCAAAATGCTCAATCTCTATGCAGAAAGCCAAAGAGGATGGACATCAGAAGAAGGAAAAAAGAGGGAACAAGTCAGGATCTTGACACAGACGACCTCTGAAAGGCTCTGCCTTGCAGACTATCAAAGCATACGCTAAGACCTATGGCCAACTTTTGGGCAGAGTGCAGGGAATCTTATGAAAGAAGTGGGAAACAGTAAGATCTGGGAGAGGACAGGAACGCCACAAGGAGAGCAACAGAACCAAAAAATCTAAGCATAGGGGTCTTTCCTGAGACTCGTACTCCAACCAGGGACCATGCATGGAGATAACCTAAGACCCTTGCACAGATATAGCCTATGGCAGTTCAGTGTCCAAGTGGGTTCCATAGTAATAGGAACAGGGACTGTCTCTAACATGAATTGATTGGCCTACCCTTTAATTACCTCTCCCTGAGGGGGAAGCAGCAGTATCAGACCAGAGTAGAAGACAATGCAGCCACTCCTATGAGACCTAATTGACTAGGATCAGTAGGAAGAAAAAGAAGACCTCTCTTATCAGTGGACTTGGGGAGGGGCATGCGTGCAGAGGGGGGAGGAATTGAGGAATTGGGACAGGAAGAAGAAGGGAATCGCAGGGGGGGGATACAAAGTGAATAAAGTGTAATTAATAAAGAATTAAAAAATTATAATTGAATATCCTTTTTAATAAGTAGTTTTGACATAAACTGAAATGAAAATTATTAGTTGATATTGGTTAAATTTTTCTTCTCTTCTATGTTATATGGTGCAATAAGAAGCACAATTTTACATTTTTGACAATGGTTGAGGCTTTTCAAATCTCATTTCCTATTTAATTCACTTTTATAAATGTACAACAGGAACAGGTTCTTGAATAAATATTGCTTGTGTGATACATAACAATTATAATACTAAGTATATAATACAGAATCGGTGATTTCTTTGTTTCTGCCATATATCCCAATACTTTTATCTTCTTTGTTTTCACTTTAGTATTTGTCTCTCATTTTGTATAAGTACACAGAGCATAACAGAGTTTATTTTTAACTCACTAAATTACTTATAATGGTAAAGAGCCCTGAATTAAAGGAGTAGTTGATGAGGTCAACCAGATGTATTTGAGAGATACTTTAGAAAGGAGAATGAGTATGACCTGGTGACTCGAATGAGAATAACATCATTATATGAGGTAAGCAAACAAATCCTGCAGGAAGTCTTCACCTGTGAGAGGTACCTGTAGATTCTGCAGAGCAGAACAGGAATATACATCAGGCACTGGATAAATGAAAGAGTTCAGATATATGATAAACCTTTACTTCAATTGACAAGGGTATCGTTTAATGTTCGAATTGAGATAAAAATAAAATTTACTACAATGAATAGAAATGAAAGATTGAAGATAACATGAGAGGTGTGCTTAATTAATCAGCAATAGTTCTACAACATAAGAAAATCTGTGGACCTACAGCAGAGGCACAGCTTTCATTCTAGGTAGGAGAAAGACTTCCAAACAGGAAGATTAGTACAAATAATAACTTGTTAACCTGAAAATTATATGAAGGTAAAGGAGGAGTTATTTATCTTTTTATTTATCTACTTGTTTTGCTTTTGCTTTGTTTTCTTGCTTCAGTGTTTTAAGCTGTGATGCAATCCCTGCTGAATCTTGCATTTCATACACTACAGATAGCTCAAGGCATTTGGACTGAACCTCTGTGCTTTTTCTTTCCTTGTCTTGTGTTCTCTTGTAACACATGTAAGATTTCTGAGCTATTATCCTGTTCAGAAGGAAGAGAAAAGCAAAGGTAACAAATTAAGTACTCTGAAGCAAATAAATAAATGTAAAAAATCTTTCAAATTCTGTAATGTTTAAAATGTCAAAAGAAAGTCCAGACACACTGAACTTAAGAAAAATTGGTAAGTTTTAGTCAAAATTCTCAAACTGAAGGCCAGGAGAGACCATGTGATGTAACGGACAGGAATGACACATGGGAGTTAGCAGAACAGAGTCCAATCCAGGGAGTTCAAACAAAAGCAGAACATTATTTTTCATGAAGACTCTCTGCATAGAAGTTATTCCATTAATTGCAAATGACCTAGCTTTATCAATTCAATGATAGATATGAGAGAATTGAGATTTTTTAATGTATTTTTTTATTAATTTCAGTTTATTCACTTTGTATCCCAGCTGTAGCCCCCTCACTCATTCCTTCCCAATCACACCCTCCCTCCCTCATCTTCTCCCATGCCCCTCCCCATGGCCACTGATAGGGAAGGTCCTCCTCTCTTTCCATCTGACCCTAGCCTATTAGATCTCATCAGGATTGGTTGCCTTGTCTTTCTTTGTGGCCTGGTAAGGCTGATCCCCGCCTTAGATGGTGGTGATCAAAGAGCCAGACATTGAGTTCATGTCAGAGGCAGTCCCTGTACCCATTATTAGGAAACCCACTTGGATACTGAGTTGCCATGAGCTACATCTGTGCAAGGGTTCTAGGTTATCTCCATGCATGGTCCTTGGTTGCAGTATCAGTCTCAGAAAAGACCCCTGTGCCCAGATTTCCTTTTTAATTCTGTTGCTCTCCTTGTGGAGCTCTTGTCTTTCATTTCCTCCTTCGTTCATAAGATTCCCTGCACTCTGCCCAAAGTTTAGCTATGAGTGTCAGCATCTGCTTTGATACACTGCTGGGTCGAGTCTTTCAGAGGCCCTCTCTGGTGCGATCCTGTCCTATTCCCTGTTTTCTTCCTCTTCTGGTATCCTTCTGTTTGCCTTTCTGAATGAGGATTGATCATCCTTCCCAGGGTCCTCCTTCTTGCTTAGCTTCTTTAGGTATACAGATTTAATAAGAGAAAATAAGCATATGCTGCTACAATCAACTCAAACATAACTTTGTTTATACATAATTTGCAAGTAAAAAATGTTCAACAATAATTCATTTGAAAGCAGGAACACATACTTCATGACAAACATTATCTTGAGTCAGAATGAACATTACATACCAACAGACTTCTTGATTCCAAAGTAATTATAATCTTAAATATGTGCATATATCAGCAGCACCTTCTAAGAGCATGATACCAAATCTGATAGGATTCAGATAGTAAATATAAAAATCAATAATTACAACTGAAAATGTCATTGTTATTTTTTCAACAATTCATGTAATAATGAGTCAGAAACATAGAAACAATGGGAATGAACTGAGCAATATTTTAAATCAATAGGAAATAATAGGACATTATTGAATACCCCCAACCATTGCAGAATACATGCTCTTTTCACATTTTTTCACAGAACCTAAAGCAAAACAGCTTCTATCCTCAGCAATAAAACAAACCTCTATAATTTCAAAGTCTTTGAAACATGCAGAGCTCTGCTCTATGGACTCAGTGGAAATTGCTAAAAAAAAATAGAACACTTGAAAATTAAAGACATGCTTTTGAATAATCCACTCATCAAAGAGGATTTCTCAGAAATCATTTTATAGATGTAATGAACCCAATAGCAGTGAAACAGGAGCATTTAAAAAATGTGGGCTTCTGAGCCCTGCCAAGAGAAAAATTACATAACTCAATGTTTACTCCATGAAGAAGCATGCTATTGTAAAACATTCTACCATCCCAAGAATCCCAGACAAGCAAGCCAAGCCAGCAGGATGTGCCCATAGTAAGGGGTACTAAACAAAAAGTAGTGAAAATAAAAAAGGGAGAAAGAAAATAAAGGGAATCTGAAAGAGGCTTCTTTGAAAAGATCAATAAAATTGGCAAATTTGTAGCGTGACTGAAATGAAAAACACAGAGAAGACACAAATTACTAATCAACGCAAATCACATAGCTACCAAGAGAATTATGAGCATATACTGATAACAGCTCTGAACAGGTAAACTTCCTGCCTTTGAAAGAATGTTTCCCGTCCTTAGAAAACAGAAGTTATAACAAATGACAGCAGTTTTCTCAATTTGAAAGAGACAATGTGCCTAGAGTTACAAACACTAAGAGAACTGAGTTATCCAAAATGTTATCCACAGAACCAAACGATTATGAGGGAATCATAATAAATGTCACCAAGCTAACAGCGATTTTTAAACAGTCTTTTCTAGAAAGCAAAAGGGATAAAAAAAAAAAAAAAAAAACATAGCCTAATTTGTTCCATAACATCAGTACTACAAACTGACTCAAACTTGTATGGAATTGGAAAGTGCACAGCAATTTTCTTCGTGTGTATAGATACCAAATAGCATTATAAAACATCAGAAGATGGAATTAAGTAATATGTAAAAGTAATTGCAGAACATGACATGTCGATTTATTCCTCAGATTCAAGACTAGTTTGATGAAAAAATGAGCGGTGTAAATTGTTATAATGATAAGACGCAGAAGAAAAATCATATAACGATATTACCAGATGCAAAGAAGTCTTTTGATAATATTTAACATCATTCATGACTCAAATTCTTAGAAAACTAGGTGCTGACATGATATTTAGTGGTAAAAGACAGTATTTTCTTGCCAAGATTAGGAAAAAGGCAAGGTCTAATCTTACTATTAATATTCAATATGGTTCTGGAAAATCTATGTGCAATAATAAATCAGAAAAGAACGTAGAAGACTAGAAATAAGAAATGAAGCTGTCCCTATTTGAATATGACATGGCACTCTATGCAGAAAATCACATGGAACCTGTACAGAAAAATTTAAGAAAACTTCCTACAATAAATGAGTTCAGCAAGGTTGCAGAATATAAGATTGACATTAAATATTAACTGTATTTTAAACATTTGCAATAAATCCATGGATATGGAATTATTTAAAATTATAATAGATGGAGATGAAGAAACACAACTATTGCATGTTTTCTTTCATAGGTGGGATTCAGATTTATAAATATGTATGATATACATATATATATGTATGTATATATCTTGTGTATACGTACATGACATGAAGACAAAATGGGAATGATGGCAGCATTGGCATTTAGCGAGGAACCCAGGACTGTGGAAGAACTGGAAGAAGACACGATAAGGGCTGAGGAAGTCGAAGGGGAGCCAAATAGGGGCAAAGTTGAATTAACGGTGTGTGCATGGGCCTGCCAAATAAAACCCACTCGTTTGTATGACAATTAAAAAATTAAAAATTACAATGGAATCTAGAGTCTTTGAAATAAAATAATTTTTAATTTAAAAAACACACAATTTGTTTGTTTTTTAATTTATTTATTATTCATTATCATGTATTCACTTTGTATCCCAGCTGTAGCCTTCTCCCTCATCTCCTCCCAGTCCCACCTACCTCTCTCTTCTCCCCTTATACCCTTTCCCTAGTCTCCTGATAGGGAAGGCCCTCCTCCCCTTCTATATGACTCCAGCTTTCTAAAATTTTGTTGTTGTTGTTTTTATTCTTGTTATTCTGCAGTGTTGGGGACCGGTCCTAAGGTACAGTTTATGCTGGTCAAATGTTCTATTACTGGGCTATATATCCAGCCTATACTGAAAATACTTTCAAGTAAATTCAGTAGAGACTTATATATGTGAGGTTTCTTTTTTTTTTTTTTTTTTTTTACTCGCACTTTGGAATACAATTTATTAAAAAGTAAACAGACTTATACTACATAATCCAAGCATTGTACTTGTGGGTGTTTTGCCCAAATGAATTATAAATTTATGCCTTAACCAACACTATCACATAAATGTTCAGAGAAGCATTACTGATGGCCAGCCCAAATAAGAAGCAGTCCAAAGGTAAGAGAACAAACAAAGAATAAAAAATTCATATAGTGAATAATAACATTCAGTTTTTAATATCATTTACTTCAGCAATAAAATTTCCTTGTCAATTTTTATTAAATTACTACCCAGAATTAATACAATTTCTAATATAATTTAGCCAAATTTTTTTCTCATTTTTATTTTTTATTTTTTTTCATCAATTACACTTTATTCATTCTGCATCCGCCAAAATTTTTAAGATCTATTTTTTCCTGGGTTTTGTGTATATGAGTGCTCTGTGTTCTTGCACACCTCTTCTATGCAATAAGATCCCGTTAGAGATGGTGTGAGCCACCATGCTGTTGCTGGGAATGAAACTCAGGACCTCTGGAAGAGCAGTCAAGTTCTCTTAACCATGGAGCCATCGCCTCAGTCCTAGAAGAATTTTTAATATCTGCTGGAATGATTATTGTAAATATGTGAATAGGCAAAAGAACTAGAAAGCAAAAATTGAAATTTGGAAGAAGGAAAATTCAGTAGGTGAAATCAGTAAATTTAGTAATTGTGTTCCAGTTTATATACTTATTCTGTACGGCTGTTTAGTAGTGATTGTACGATCCAGAAATCAGTAGAATGAATGCGGTTCTAGAGGACACCAATCAAGAATGAATTTTAACATAACCACAAAAGCAACCCAACTGAGGGGAACTGCATTAACACTGCTAAGTACTAGAGAGAAATTGAGTGGCCACAGGCAGAGAGAAAGAGAGAGAGAGAGAGAGAGAAACGCTTACTCTATCCAATATTTACACAAAAGTTAACTAAAAACGTTCAAATGTTTACATAATTATGTTTGTTTTTTAATTAATTAAAAAATGTCAGTATATTACAGTTCATTTTACTTCGTGGCTTTTGAATTTGGAGGAAATTTTTGCCAGAACTAGAGGACCACAGGTGGGTAATTGGAAAAACCAGTGGAAGACTTTCCTTCGCAGAATTGTGTTTTCTTCCAACTACTTAACTATAACTTGCGTTTGTTAATTAGAATATTCTTGGCCTTCATTTTGTAATTTAATTGGGTGCAACGCTCTCACTTTAGCATAGAGGACTACCACTTACCCACAGAAGCACACTGTAGCATGTACTGGATCTGCTGGAGTCCTCCTTTTGCAATTTCCTTTGCCTTTGTGGTTACAGCTCAGCCCCTGCTTCTATGGTGTACTACTTCCTATTCGATTAAATCTCATTAAAAAAAATCTACAGGACTTGGGGCGGAGCCAAGATGGCGACTAGCACACACAGTTTCTGAGCGGTGGGATACCTGATCTTCTGAGTTGGAGAATGGAAGGACCCCCAACCCAGGAAAACCACAGCGAGGCTTTCTGAACACCAGAGAACATCGCAGGAGGTGAAAACTTTGGCCTCCGGTCACCCGGAGACTTGCTTGGGGAAGGAGAGAAAAGATCCTTTGTTCTTGCTGCACTCCCTTCCCCCAGACCTCCTTCCTCCTCGGCACAGAGGCACAGCGGACTCATCTTTCTCAGCGCAGACCTAACTGCCTGGGATATACAGCCGCTGAGACGGAGCCCCAAGCACTTTAGCGGCAGACAAAAGCCAGCAGTACGTGCCCCGGAGTCCCAGATTCGTGCAGCGGCTGCACCATCCTCCCAGGGCGCGAATCTGCTAGACACCATACTAGCTCCGCAGGATCGCCATCACTGACGGTACGACCCGCCCAATCCCACAGTGACAGAGAATACGCTATATACTCACCAAAACCAGGCAGAAACGTCATACAACCTGGACACACCAGGTGCTGAGCCTCCCAAGCTTGGAGAGCACAACGAAGAGATCCCAGGACTTCCCAGAAAGCATTGGGACTAGCAAGCCAGTCTCCAGTTACAGCGGGACGTGGCAGCGGAGCAGTACTGAACTGGCGGGGCACCACAGCCCTCCAGTTTAAGACTAACCAGGGCCAAACCAGAGAACAGAGAGCCTGGTTACCCCATCCCTGCTGAAGTGACCACCCTGAAATCTCCAGCTGCAGCAAGACCTCAGAACCTGGCAGTAACAGCAGCACAGAACTGGCGGAACACATCAAAGAAGCAGGGCCAAACCAGAGAGCAGAGAGCCCCGGATACCACGATCTCGGCCAAGAGACCTGCCTGTAAGTGACTGCACCCTTGAGAATCTGCAGTTCCCCAGATCCTGGGTCCTTCTAAATCAGAAGCCAGGCATCGAACCCCCCTCCCACCCACATACCCACTTTGGGAAACAGAGGGGCACTAGGGACATTGAAGTTCCTGCCCTGTGGGCCTGATTGAGGAGCTAAGACAGTTAATGCCAGAAATTGCGCTGAGATCATCATTAGCGCCTGCGACATATACAGTGCAGAGCCCCTCCCACACACTCAAGGGTTCAACATTAGCCATCACTCTGTCCCTCGAGAAACTCATCCACGCACACTTACACACACAGACACACGCGCACACGCACACACACACACGCTTGCATTTGCCCCGTTTGCGCCTGCTTACTTTCCTCCCACAGGTACAGCTAGTCCTCAGCACACACTGAGAGTGCTCAGCTTCCTGAAGAACTCTCCAGACACCAGAGAGAGACAGCACCAGTCTGATCTGCAGAATCCAAAAACAAACAGGGAAGGTTTCAGATAAGCCAATGGCCAGAGGTAGGCGAAAGAACACTTCCAACATAAATCAGGACATCATGACTTCACCAGCAAACCCCAAAATCGATGGATACACCAATTAAGCAGAAGCACAGGAAAATGATTTTAAAGCCATGCTTGCCCAATTATTTGAGGCTCATAAGGAGGAAATGAACAAGTCTTTCAAAGAGATGGCCAGTCAATTGGAGGCAAAGAAAGAAGAAATAGACAATATCCTTAAAGAAACACAGGCAAACATAGCCAAACAAATAGATACACAAGTAGAGGAAAAATTAGTGGCATATAAGAAGGAAATGAAAAAAGAAATAGAGGCCATCGTAGAGAGACAGGAATCCAAATTCAAACACATGAAAGAAATGGTGCAAGGCATGAAAACAGAATTAGAATCAATAAAGAAAACACAAAATGAGAAAACCCTTGAGCTGGAGAACTTGGAGAAAAGATCAGGAACCACAAAAGTAAGCATCACCAACAGAATACAAGAGATGGAAGAGAGAATCTCTGGAGCTGAAGACACACTTGCAGAAATGGATACTTCTCTCAAAGAAAAAGTAAAATCAGAAAAGTTCCAATCACAAAATATCCAAGAAATCAAGGATGCTATGAAAAGACAAAATCTAAGAATAATAGGAATTCACGAAAAAGAAGACTCCAGACTCCAAGGTCCAGAAAATATTTTCAAGAAAATCATAGAAGAAAATTTTCCCAACTTAAAGAAAGAGATGTCCATAAATATACAAGAGGCCTACAGAACTCCAAATAGACTAGACCAGAAAAGAAACACATCACGTCACATCATAGTCAAAACACTAAATCTACAGAACAAAGAAAAGATATTAAAAGCAGCAAGGGAAAAAGGCCAAGTAACATATGAAGGTAGACCTATCAGAATCACGCCGGACTTCTCATCAGAAACTATGAAAGCCAGAAGGGCCTGGGCAAGTATCATGGAGACTCTAAGAGATCACAAATGTCAACCTAGACTACTATACCCTGCAAAGCTTTCAATCAACATAGATGGAGAAAACAAAATATTCCATAACAAAACTAAATTTATACAATATCTACACAGCAAACCATCCCTACAGAAGATACTAGAAGGAAAACTCCAATCCAATGAAAACAAATTCACCCAAGAAAACAGGGCATACAGATAATGTCCCAACAAAAATGAAAAGAAAACAAGCAATGAAACAGGGTTAGATCATCGACTCCATTACAAAAGGAACTAACATGCATTGGTCACTATTATCTATCAATATCAATGGACTCAACTCACCAATAAAAAGACACAGGCTAACAGAATGGTTAAGGAAACAGGATCCAACATTCTGTTGCATCCAAGAAACACACCTATGCAACAAAGACAAACACTACCTCAGAGTAAAGGGCTGGAAAACTGTTTTTCAAGCAAACGGTTCCAGAAAACAAGCTGGAATAGCCATCCTAATATCTAATAAAATAGACTTTCAACCCAAGTTAATAAAAAAAGATAAGGAGGGCCACTATATTCTCATCAAAGGAAAAATCCACCAAGAGGACATCACAATCTTGAATATCTATGCCCCAAATACAAGAGCACCGACATCCGTAAATGAAACATTATTAAAGCTTAAATCATACATTGATCCTAATACCTTAATAGTGGGAGACTTCAACACTCCACTCTCACCAAGGGACAGATCAACTAGACAGACACCAAATAGGGAAATAAAAGCACTCACAGAATCCCTAAATCAAATGGACCTAATAGACGTCTACAGCTCATTTCACCCAAACTCAAAAGAGTACACCTTCTTTTCAGCACCGCATGGAACCTTTTCCAAAATAGACCATATAGTGGGCCACAAAGCAAGCCTCAACAGATACAAAAGGATTGAAATAATCCCTTGTATACTATCTGACCACCATGGACTAAAGCTCGACCTCAACAACAACAGAAACAACAAAAAGCCGACATGCACATGGAAACTGAACAACTTACTACTCAATGACAGCTGGGTTAAGGAAGAAATAAAGAAAGAAATTAAAGACTTCCTAGAATTCAATGAAAAGGAAGGCACAACATACCCAAATTTATGGGACACATTGAAAGCAGTGCTCAGAGGAAAATTTATAGCACTAAGTGCCTGCAAGAAGAAATTCGTAACATCACATACAAACAACTTAATGGCCCAACTGAAAACCCTAGAAAAAAAAGAAGCAGATACACCCAAGAGGAGCAGACGGCTGGAAATAATCAAACTAAGGGCTGAAATCAATCAACTAGAAACAAATAAAACTATCCAAAGAATCAATGAAACAAAAAGCTGGTTCTTTGAGAAAATCAACAAAATAGACAAACCCTTAGCCAAACTAACTAAAAAGCAGAGAGAAACTATCCAGATCAGCAAAATCAGAAATGAAAATGGGGACATAACCACAGACATTGAGGAAATTCAAACAATTATTAGGTCATACTACAAAAGCCTATATGCCACAAAATTTGAGAATCTAAATGAAATGGATAATTTTCTTGAAAGATTCCATCTACCAAAACTAACTCAAGATCAGGTAGAAAGACTGAATAGCCCTATATCTCCCAAGGAAATCGAAGCAGTCATTAACAGTCTCCCCTCCAAAAAAAGCCCTGGACCAGATGGCTTCAGCGCAGAATTCTACAAGACCTTCAAAGAAGTGCTAACTCCAATTCTCCTCAAGCTATTCCACAAAATAGAAACAGAAGGAACACTACCAAACTCATTTCATGAAGCCACAGTCACCTTAATACCTAAACCACACAAAGACCCAACAAAAAAGAGAACTTTAGGCCTATCTCTCTTATGAACATTGACACAAAAATACTCAATAAAATACTTGCAAACCGAATCCAAGAACACATCAAAGATATCATCCACCATTACCAAGTAGGCTTCATCCCAGGCATGCAAGGGTGGTTCAACATACGGAAATCCATGAATGTAATCCACTACATAAACAAACTGAAGGAAAAAAAACCACATGATCATCTCCTTAGACGCCGAAAAAGCATTTGACAAAGTCCAACACCCATTCATGTTTAAAGTCTTGGAGAGATCAGGGATACAAGGCACATACCTAAACATAGTAAAGGCAATATATAGCAAGCCTATAGCTAACATCAAACTCAATGGAGAGAAACTTAAATCAATCCCACTGAAATCAGGGACAAGACAAGGCTGTCCATTGTCCCCATATCTCTTCAACATAGTACTTGAAGTCCTAGCCAGAGCAATAAGACAACTAAAGGAGATCAAGGGGATACAAATCGGAAAGGAAGAGGTCAAAGTGTCACTATTTGCAGATGATATGATAGTATACATGAGCGACCCCAAAAATTCAACCAGAGAACTCCTTCAGCTGATAAACACCTTCAGCAAAGTGGCAGGATACAAAATCAACTCAAAAAAATCAGAAGCCCTCCTATATACCAAAGACAAAAAGGCTGAGAAAGAAATTAGGGAAACAACACCCTTCACAATAGCCACTAATAACATAAAGTACCTTGGTGTGACCCTAACCAAGCAAGTGAAAGACCTGTTTGAGAAAAACTTCAAGTCTCTGAAGAAAGAAATCGAAGAAGATATCAGAAGATGGAAAGATCTCCCGTGCTCATGGATTGGTAGGATTAACATTGTGAAAATGGCCATACTGCCAAAAGCAATCTACAGATTCAATGCAATTCCCATCAAAATACCAACTCAATTCTTTACAGACCTTGAAAAAAAGATTCTCAGCTTCATATGGAGAAACAAAAAACCCAGAATCTCCAAAAGATCCTGTACAACAACAGATCATCTGGAGGTATCTCCATTCCTGATCTCAAGCTGTACTACAGGGCAACAGTAATAAAAACTGCATGGTACTGGCATAGAAACAGAAAGGAGGATCAATGGAACCACATAGAAGACCCAGAAATAAATCCACACACCTATGAATACTCGATATTCGACAAAGAAGCCAATTCCATTCAATGGAAAAAAGACAGCATCTTCAACAAATGGTGCTGGACCAACTGGATGTCTACATGCAGAAAAATGAAAATAGATCCATATTTATCACCCTGCACAAAACTAAAGTCAAAGTGGATCAAGGACCTCAACATAAAACCAGATACCCTAAATCAATTGGAAAAAAAAGTGGGGAACAGCCTAGAACTCATTGGCACAGGAGACAACTTCCTGAACAGAACACCAACAGCACAGGCTCTAAGAGCAACAATCAATAAATGGGACCTCATGAAACTGAAAAGTTTCTGTAAAGCAAAGGATACCGTCATCAAAACAAAACGACTGCCTACAGATTGGGAAAGAATCTTCACTAACCCTTTATCTGACAGAGGACTAATATCCAGTATATACAAAGAACTAAAGAAGCTGAAAAGCAGCAAACCAAGTAATCCAATTAAAAAATGGGGAACAGAGCTAAACAGAGAATTCTCGACAGAGGAATATTGAATGGCAGAAAAACACTTAAAGAAATGCTCATCCTCATTAGCCATCAGGGAAATGCAAATCAAAACGACCCTGAGATATCACCTTACACCATCAGAATGGCCAAGATGAAAAACTCAAGCGATAACACATGCTGGAGAGGTTGTGGAGAAAGGGGAACCCTGCTCCACTGCTGGTGGGAATGTAAACTGGTACAACCACTCTGGAAAGCTATCTGGCGCTTTCTAAGACAAATAGGAATAGTGCTTCCTCCAGACCCAGCTATACCACTGCTAGGTATATACCCAAAGTTTGTTCAAGTACACAAAAAGGACACTTGCTCAACCATGTTTATACCTGATAAAGAAGATACCTGATAAAACAGGATCAGATGAATGGGGAGGAGGTCCCCCCCTATTAGTTTATAAACCATGTTTATAGCAGCTCTATTTGTAATAGCCAGAACCTGGAAACAACCCAGATGTCCATCAACGGTGGAATGGGTACAGAAATTGTGGTATTTTTATACAATGGAATACTACTCAGCAATCAAAAAGGAGGAAATCATGAAATTTGCAGGCAAATGGTGGGATCTAGAAAAGATCATTCTGAGTGAAATATCCCAGAAGGAGAAAGACAAACATGGGATATACTCACTTATATAGACCTATAAGATATGATAAACATAATGAAATCTATACACCTAAAAAAGATAATCAATTGAGCGGACATGGGGTAAGATGATCAATCCTCATTTAGAAAGACAGAGGGGATGTGCATTGAACGTATGACAGGAGTCTACTGAGCTCATCTGAAAGACTCTAACTAGCAGTGTTTTCAAAGCAAAGACTCATGACCAAACCTTTGGCAGAGTACAGGGAATCATAAGAAAGAAGGGGAGTTAGTCTGATGGGGAAAGGATAGGAGCTCCACAAGGACCAAATATATCTGGGCACAGGGTCTTTTCTGAGACTGACATTCAACCAAGGACCATGTATGGATATAACCTAGAACCTCCACTCAGATGTAGCCTGTGGTAGCTCAGTAACCAATTGGTTTCCCAAAGTGAGGGGAACAGGGACTATTTCTAACAGGAACTCAATGACTGGCTCTTTGTTCTCCCCACCCCCAAAGGGAGGAGCAGTCCTGTTAGGTCACAGAGGAGGGCTTTGCAGCCAGTCCTGAAGATACCTGATAAAACAGGATCAGATGAATGGGGAGGAGGTCCCCCCCTATTAGTGGACTTGGAAAGGGGCACGGTGGAGATGAGGGAGGGAGGGAGGGACTGGGAGGGAATGAGGGATCGGGACACGGCTGGGATACAGAGTTAATAAAATGTAACTGATAAAAAGAAAAGAAAAGAAAAGAAAAGAAAAAAAATCTACAAACAATTCACTTTTAAGATGTTTTATTATTTTTGTTTTGTTTTGTTTTGTTTTGTTTTTGTTTCAGCTCTCACCTTGTTTAATTCTAGCCCTACCGGCTACTTTTCATAAATTGTATTTAGCAGATGCAATTTTTCATTTTAGTATTTTAAAAATATAGCCAATTAAAAATCATTCTCTGGCTACCTTTTGTATTTCAACTACCTACGGGCATGTTTTTGCCACTTTTTTCTTATTTTAGTACTTTTAAAATTTTCTTTTATCATCATAGCTGATAAAGTTGGTCAAATGCGAGTAATGTTGAATGAGACATGACCTGGGTATTATATGTTATTTTCCCTCTGAGGATGAAACTAGAACCACGTGGCTGTTCAGGAAGCTAATGAGAAGAGCAGGCATCCATAAGCCAATGAAGGCTAAGCTGATTTGAGATGTTTTACACTTGGTAATCCTTAGTCTGTCTCTAAATTATCTCCACACAGACTTTTCCATTTAGGGTTTTCTGATTAACAGCTTCAGCGGCTTCTTCAACTCCCCTTCCACTGATATGTTGCTTTTTATTTTCTTTTCAATATTGTTAGTGTATGGATTTCTACATGTTAATACATGTTCTTACCTTGCTTTGGTCTTGTTAGGGTTTCTATTGCTGTGATAGAACACCATGATCACCAAGCAACCTGGGGAGGAAAAGATTTATTTCAGCTTACCATTCTCAGTTGCATTCCAACCCTAAAGGAAGTCAAGGTGGAAAGCCAAAGCAGGAACTCAAGGCATAGGTCTGGAAACAGGAAATGAAGCAGAGGCCATAAGGAAATCTGCTTGACAGCCTGCCTGCTTTCTTGTTGTCTAGAACCTTATGCCCAGGGAAGACACCATCCTTGGTGGGCTGGGTTCTTCCACATCAATCATTAATTAAGAGAATGCCCTGAAAGAAGTGGGAAACAGTAATATCTGGAGAGGACAGGAACTCCACAAGGAGAGTAACAGAACCAAAAAATCTGAGCCCAGGGGTCTTTCCTGAGCCTGATACTCCAACCAATTACTATGCATGGAGATAATCTAAGACACCTGCACAGATGTAGCCCATGGCAGCTCAGTGTCCAAGTGGGTAATGGGAACAGGGACTGCCTGCTCTTTAATTACCTCCCCCTAAGGGGGGAAGAAGCATTACCAGGCCACAGAAGAAGACAATCCAGCCACTCCTGATGAGACCTAATTGACTAGGATCAGAAGGAAGGAAAAGAAGACCTCCCCTATCAGTGGACTTGGGGAGGGGCATGCATGCAGAAGGTGGAGGAAGGGAGGAATTGGGACAGGAGGAGAGAGGGAACCACAGGGGGGATACAAAGTGAATAAAGTGTAATTAATAAAGAATTTAAAAAAAGAGAAAGAGAATGCCCTACTGACTTGCTTACAGGCAATCTGATGGAGGCATTTTCTCAGTTAAGGTTCCATTTCCCAAACATGTCTAGGTCCCTGCCAATTTAACAATATATAAAAAGAAAAAAGAAAAAGAAAAACAGCACAGTGTCTAAACACTTCACCATGTGAAGTTTAAGAACTTGATGAATTTCTTTGTGAAAATTTAGCTGACAAAATGGGTTTTTCTTTGAACTCCACTCTTCCTACACATCTGAGCTTCCCATGTCCTGACCTTAGGTTATATGAACCCTACTCTTTGTCTTCCTGGCCCCAAGCCCTTATAGCTTTGCTGGCTTCTTTATTAGCAGCCACCTTTGCGTGTGGACTCTTAGCCTCTCCTTCTACTCTCCCCATGAATTAGGGTGTACTCTGAGAAGAAAAAAGGGACAAATAACGGTAGACTCACCCCAATTAACAGCACTTGCTGGAGTGTCAGCTTTCAAGTCGTGTCTGTCTCCTAAGTTTTGAAATACCTGAATCCTGTGCTTAGTGTGAACAAAGCTCTAATAGAACCAACCATAGCAGAACGCAGACAGACGGTAGGGCCAGATTTTCCTACAGCAATGCATATGGCCATAGCGGCACAATACTATTGTAATATTGTGAGCTAAGGAGAGCCAGGACGAGTTACTAGGAGCAACTCAAATAGCAGATATTTATTATATACCCGCTCAATTTTCACTACTATGAAGTCATGGATTTGGAAGGAAACTGAAAATAGTAGAAAATACAGTTTCTAATGTTTATAATTTAATGAGCTGGAGATTAAATATCAGAATTATAAAGCAATGCCTTTGAATTGGAAGGAGAAAGTTGAACTTATGAAGTTACCTCAATAATCTTAAGTATAATAAATATTAAGAGCACTAATAGACAAACACTATGAAATTACGTCAGTCACCATGATATATGTATACATATATGAATTTCCTGTGAAATATACTTTACAAAAATGTTTAAGAGCAACTTGCTCTTGCCTCTTCCAAGATTTGCTTTTTATAGAAAATTCAATAATACACAATCCTTTTAAATTATTGCATGAAAACCAATCAGACAAATTCAGGTTATGTGACATTATTAGGCTCTCCTGGTTACACAATTTCAAAACACCTTGTGAAAAGGAGTGAACATTTCTTGCCACCTGCCAGCCAAGCAAAATAAGCCATAAGAGGTGAACAAGCTCTATAATCAAATGCTAATTGTTAAAGTCTTATATTGATTGCATTCCCTGGTTCAATAGAGCCTGCTACGTAAATGCTATTTGGGACAATTGTGCAAATTTTAATATAGATTTAGGTTTATATTAGAGGATGGTGTTTAACTTTCAAAGGTATGAATAGTATTGGGACTATGGAGGGAATTATCTTTATCCTTAGTTAAGGAGTGCTGAGGAACTTAGAGAAGATGCATCATTATCTCCACAATTGATTTTTAAAGTGGCTTAGCCAAAACCGAAAGATAAAGAAAATACATTAATGTTATATCTTAGTAGTGACTCTAAAATGTTACTGAAGCACTTTTTTCTCTTTTTTTTTTTTTGTTTTTGTTTCTCTTTCCAAATATTTTAGGGGAGGAGCTGGAAAGATGGGGTCAGTGGTCAGTGGTTACGAATATTGGCAACTGTTGTTGCAGATTGGAGTTTGGTTCCTTGTACCGATACCTGCTGGCTCAAAAGTACCTATAACTTCAGCTCCAGGGTTCTGACAACCTCAATACTTTTGGCCTTAGCAGTACCTGCATACACATGTATGTGCCCCTGCCCCCCTCACACACACCTGCACACATGCTCACACACACGTACATAATAGTAAAATAATAATGATTTAGGAAAAGTGAAGAAAATAATGTTCAGGACTGACAGCTTAATTAGAAGGAGTTATTGATGCGAGCTGAGGTCATCAGTCAAGACATAGTTACTGACAAGTTCAGGTTGGAGCTGGGCTTTCAGGATTAGACAGATGGGGTAAAAGTGGGAAAGCATGGCTAGAACAGGAAAATAGCATCAAAAGCCAAGCAAGTGAGACAGAGATTGAATGTCATGCTCAAGTTGGTCCACTTTAATAATTGTTCCTGAAGTCCTTCCTATGGGTGCTCAAGCTGGATCTGGAACTTTTTGCAGATCTATGTTATAAGCCAGGGCAAAGGATCCTCCATCTTTTATTCTTGCTGAGCGCCTTTCAGGTTTAACTAGACCTCCTTGAGGGAAAAATTCCATGGAAAACTACATACCTCTGTTCTAGAAATCAAAGGTCAAGATTCCCTAGCTAAGTTATTTTAGTTTCTGTTAAATTGCCTGTTTGTACAAACTCTCCTTTAAATACCAACCCTCACCCTGTGTTCTGGACATTTTGAGCCACACCTAGGTTCCTCAACACTTTGGTGTGGTCCGAGCCAGCTGGAATAAAGATTTTCAATTGGCTATACGCTGTGTGTGTATGTGTGTGTGTGTGTGTGTGTGTGTGTGTGTGTGTGTGTGTGTTCATCTCTGGTATGCTACCTAGAACATTATAACAGTATCAAATTCTCTCAAACAAGAGTTTATATGTTTCTACTAGAATTATAGAAGATATGTGTAAACATCTCATTGATATACCTTATAGTTCCTTATTAGTTCTTTCATCAAAGTTTCAATTTAAAGGATCACCCACACTTCTTCAGTCACAAATATGATTCTAATTTACAGGGTGATATGAGAAATATACACTGCCTGTATTGTTATTATTGTTTTGATATACTCTTTAAGTGTATGTAGTAGTTTGAATGACAATGCTTCCTATAGGTTCTAGTATTTGAATACTTGATTCCCAGTTGGTAGCAGTGTTTGGCAAGGTAGCCAAACATTTGGCTTGAAAGGAGAAGTATGTCACTGAAGGTAGGCGTTCAGAGCTAAAATTTTCCTGATGTTTCTAGCTTTCTGCTTGCCGTTCAAGATGGGAGCTCTTAGCCTCCTGTTCTGGGACCATGCCTGCTACCTGCTGCTCTATTGTCCCCAATCCCCTGGGACAGAAGGACAAAATAAACTCTCTTAAGTTGAGTCATGGTGTTTTATTACAACAACAGAAAAATAACTAATACAACATTTAATAATCAAATTGTTTCAAATTGATTAATATAACCAATGCCTCCATATAGGCTGTCTGTCTTTTGCCTTGCGAAATAAAGTTAAAGTCCTTAGTGAAACTTCTTCATGTTCTTCTGTCTTGCTACCTAGAGTCCTCCCTGCTTTTCTTGCCAAATTCTTTTGTATCCCAGTTACAAATAATCATAATGACAGCTCTGCACTTGGTTTCTTTCCTTTTGAATGATAGCAGAACCTAGCACTTATGCTGTATTTGGTTTTCCATTTTCAAAGTGCATTGCAATCAGTTGCTAGCTGAGCTCCCTTACCCGTGAAATTTATTTCCTGATGACACAAGGAACAGGTTCTTGGCATCTGGCTATGCCTACTACTGCTACCACGGCCCAAGGAGGAAATCAGTGCAGTGGATTGAGGGGAAGGTGAGGGGTCAGGATATTTGTGTCCAATTTTTGACTCTGCACTTGATTTCTGCACATCCCGGTTTAAGGCAGGCAATTGCTCACTGTAAATTTCACCACCTAAAGGAAAAGGAGGATGGAATCCACACCGAAAAAGGTGAGATGCTCATTTGCAATAAACAGGATGCCTTGAATTTCTAGGAGTTTGGTCCTTTAGACTGTTACTTAGAAGGATTCATGGAGTCTTTTCCTCCCGGTGTGATCAGATTTCTCATTAAAAGACCATCTAAAAATCTAAAATTATAAACCTTCTCATTATATTTTCATTCTGCAGTCTTGCCTTTCAGGGACAGATAGATAGATAAGTAGATAATAGATAGATAGATAGATAGATAGATAGATAGATAGATAGATAGATTTATAGATAGATAGATGATAGATAGATAGATAGATAGATAGATAGATAGATAGATAGATAGATAAACAGATGAGACTGAGAGGAGAGACAGACAGAGAGTAAGAATAAAGGAAACATGGATCAAGGCACAAGCATGAACCAGTTAGTAGCATTCAATAAGCTATGTTCCCTTTTTGTATGCCATAGTTATTTATAACTTTTAATGACTATAACAATAATTAGCTAGAATTTCTAGTGACAGTATATGACAAAGTACTTGGTGATCAAAGTGACAATGTGAACTCATCTAGCATTTAATATTATTTTTCTGTTTTCCCTGAAAGTGGCAGATTAAATTGTAACAAATATTTGTTATCACAGAAGAAATGAAGACAGGGCAGAAGAACAATAGATAATGGTAACAAGAATGACAGTGACTCAGAAGATAGCAAAGGCACTTATCCAGATATCTGTTCTGGCATGATGCTTGTCATCTATTTCCTCCTTCATGACAGATGTTAGCGGAGAGAGAACATTTGTCTTAATGGAATTTCTGTCCATTCCAAGACTCTCTGTCTCTACCTCTCATCCAAGAAAATATGCCATGGAGTTGTTTTACTTGAACATGCTGAATTTGGAGGATCATAGAAGACTAATACTAAATATGAGTATGTGTTCTGGATTTCTAAAAGAAATGAAAGCCATAACCCTTCAAAATTCAGCAAAGAAGGTAAAATTTTGATTTAAGGAATTATGACTGGAAGATGTAAGATGATATATAAATGGGAGAAAATTATTTCTGTGACTTTCAGTTGGAAAGGAAACCTCAGTCTCAATGCACAGAAGGTACTTTCTGTCCTGAGCCCATTCGGCAGGAAAGAACTGTATCTAATAGAACAGGTCTCTGAATTCACGCGGAAGTATCTGAAGTATCTGGCATGGTGATGCTGGACTTCAAGAGTTTATGGTGGCAATTGTTAGTTTTTCCAGAGAAGTACCACCCATACCCCTGTCCTGGCATATATGCACCTGTTCTTTAGGCTGAATATTTAGATAAAAGTTTAAAAGCTTAGACAAGGAGACCTAGCTAAGTGACAACAGACTCTTGACAATATCCAGATGGCTGATCACACAGTTTAATCACTGAACTGTCCTCTAGCCAGAAGAGGGGACGTGAGTAGTCGTTTTACATACTCATTGCCATGGTTTTATAGTGATTCGGCTCAAATCTATACTTAAAAAGAGATTTTTCTCTGCCTCGTTTTTCTCAAGGTATTTCTAATTGGAAGTATAATCAATAGCTATTTATTGTTATTATATAAATATCTTCTGTTCTTTAAATCCTTTACACCACCAGTATTGGATTCAATTCTTAGGACTACCAATATCAAAATTAAGGAAACAACATCAACCCCCCAAGCATTTATCTTAATTTGTATCTCTAACCTTAAAATATTTTTTCATTATAAACCACAGCTTTACTGAAAAACACAAAGGCACTCCTGTAAACATATAATTCAAGTGTTAAATCAAGATATATTTGTGTATGCTTATTAAGTGTAAAAGACTGGCATCCTTGCTCTCATAAAATTATTATAACTTTCATCAGCACCGTACTGATGAAACTATTTTAAAATTCAAAAACCCTATCTTAAAGACACACAGCATACCAATTCAACTTCCTAATGTTCTGTTCAGCATCATAGGAACTTCTATATTCTGGATGTTTCCTTCAAGGGCTTCCTTTACGCTTCAGTTTTACATTCAGAACCAAGATCAACAAGTGATTTGTGTTTTTACCACCACACTGAACTTGAAAGACTCAAATTGTTAAGCAATGTGCAGTAAGATCTGGTTTGAGAGGTTATTGAATATTTTAAGCATACTCTGATCATGTGGTACTAATTCCATGGCATCTGAACACACACAAAGCAGCATTTAAACACACGGCACAGCATTCTTGGAAGAGTCATGATTCTGGAGCGATTGTAGTAAATGTCTGACAGCAGCAGAAAACGCTCAAGTGAGAAAGAAACTTCAGCCCTGATGACCCTTCATTAGATATTGCTTCTAGACCATCTACACTAAAAGTGGTAGGAAGGTATTTCACGGACTCAGGCAAGAAAATCCATCAGAAAGAAACCAGCTTGTTTTAAGATGATAATTTTTGGGCTTATTATTAAATCAGTGAAAAGTGAGGTAGAAAATATAACAATCTCATCTCCTTGAACGGGTTGGTTTTCATTTGGGAATTGTAGCATATTGATTGCAAAAAGTTTGAGCAAATAACGCTTCCTAGTAGAGTCTTGATAATTGAAATTAGAAAAAAAAAACTTGTAAGCCAACACAATCGCATTTAAAAATAACAAGATATCATTAGCTTACTGGTATTTACAGAGATAAACTTATGTAGACCTAGAGATTTCTATAACAGTATTTGGATAATGGGGTTCATTGTTGATTTTTGTTAAAGCTCAGAGAGTTTTGTACTTTTTGTAAGGTTTGTGCTGTTTAGTCAGTCTTACTTTGACACCTGAAAGTTACATGGTTGGGGTTAATGTCATTATTTTGGTTGGCTTTTCTATAAAGTGTTAAATCTTAGCTACCATATAGAGCTGTGAAAATTAACAGTAAAACTGAGTATCAGGAACTACAGATTAATATCTGATATTTGTCCTTACTGAAGCTTGCAGCTACAGTTTTACAATAAGCACTTTGTAAGACAAAATTTCTAACAAAAGTTATTTACCTAAAAACTTCCTGAGAGGCTTGAGGATATAGCCTAGTAATAGAGCACCTGCTTCCCAAGTGTGAGGCCCTGTGTTGACAAACACACAAATGCATGGAATTTATTCTGTTACTCTTGCTTCTCTTAATTGAAAATACTAGCTTTGTGTTGTATAGTTTCTTCTATGGGTCATCAGTTATGGGAAATGTACATAGATTCACTATGCCAACATTATTACACTTTCTTAAACGCCTGTTTATAGATTTTGTTCTTTATACCACTGAAATGAATCCTTTTAAACAAACATAGTAAGCATCTTAACAACTAAACAGAAAAATGTTCCAGTATCATTTAAGAGAATTAACAAATACCTAATGATTCAGATGCAGTGTAGGACTGATTTACCTCTGATCAGCTGTCCAGGTCTGTAGAGAAAACGTGATGCTGCCAGGCATATTTAAGTGAAGTTACCGTTTGGCTAAATCAAACCATACACAGAAAGCTCATTCACACCTGCCTACATGGCAACTCACTAAGGAAGGCAAAGCAGTTTAGACATTCACAATAAAAACCAACTTGAACCTTATTTAACTTCCAAACTGTCTAAATTTCTGTAAGGCTCAAATAATTCGCACAAAGCCTTGCCACACTTTCTAGCACTTTACTGCTTGTCCCCTGGGAAATCAAACTGCCTACTTACTGGAAGAAACAAACGCCATTTATATACTTCGGTACCACTTAGGTATCACACGTTTTAAGAAAATTTAAAGAGATGGGCAAGAGTTTCTCTTAGCTTTGTGTGGTGGCTTTCTGTAACCCAAGAACCTGGGAAGTTGAGGCAGGAAGGTCATGAGTCAGAGACCCACCTGAGGAACACAGTGGATTCCAAGTCAGGGCTGGCTACTGAGTAAGACTACTACGTCTTAAAAATAATAATTATGAATGGTTAAGAAATAAATTAGGGTACGTGTCTGATATTCATGCTGCATGTTGCATGGGCTGATGCTTAAATGTCTGAAGGTAAAACAGAGCACGAAATATAGTGGAACAGTTTTTAAATGCAAATTCTTCTAAGGAACTTTGAAGGCAGGAACCAATGAGTTAGTAGTCATAGTCAGACGACCAGGTGGCGAACGTGTTCCATTCCGTTGAAAGGATGCTCGGAGCTGTGCCTTAGTCTCACCTTTACTTAGGTTCCCGCTCCTCTCTCAGACATGAAGCTGGTTGGCGAGAGGACCATCCTCGCGTGGGCAGTATTTGTAAACACACAGATGTGTCAGTGTGGGGCTTAACCTTACACACAGCCAGGAAGTCGACCCCTGATGACTGTGGGGTTGTCTGAACAAGAATGGGCTTAGTCTCAGAAACAAACACACAAAGGATAGACATACTCACAGAAAAGCCCAAGTACTCATGAATGTTAGTAGAATAAATAAATAAATAAATAATGTAAAAATGAAATAATGTTCACACAGTTGGCAGTGATGTAATATAATCATCATGTAATGACTGTAAGAATGTGATGTAAGAAATGATACCTAAATTTAAAATGTATAGAATAAGTTATCTCTGATTTCATAAATGACAAATATATATTTACATATACAAATGTAAATATATATTTACATTTCCTTTTAGTGAATTACAGAGGAGTCCTCTACTTCCTGAAACTGGCTATGTGTATATATATATATATATATATATATATATATGTGTGTGTGTGTGTGTGTGTGTATAAATAAATTATAATATATTTAACATATTATATTATAAATTATAAATAAATATCTTTAATTACAATTCAAAGGAGGCTTGTTTTTTTTCCAATTGTACAGTTTTTAAGAGTGCCTTAAATAAGTAGAATAATGACTGTAATACAGTGATGAACAGTCATCTTGTAAAAACGTCATTGTTGTGTTAAAGCTTAAGCTTTGCATTCAAGTATAAAATACACAGAAGAAATGCAAATGAATAATAAATATACAGACTGGATTTCCTTTTAATTTCTTGTCACTGTTTCTTGTGTATGACTATCTTGCCTGCATGAGTGTCTGTGCACTGTGTGTATTTCTGGAGCATGCAGAGGACAGCAAGAACATCAGCTCTCCTGGAACTGGATCTACCGACCTTACATGAGTGGTTATGGAGGTGCTGGGAATCAAACCTGGGTCCTCTTTTTTTTTAATAAATCTTTTTTTTAATTTTTATTTAACTTTTATTAATTACACTTTATTCATTTTGTATCCCCCCATAAGCTCCTCCCTCCTCCCCTCCCGGTCCCACCCCCCCCTTTCTGCATGCATGCCCCTCCCCAAGACCACTGATAGGGGAGATCCTCCTCTCCTTCTTTCTGATCTTAGTCTATCAGTTTTTATCAGAAGTGGCTGCATTGTCAGGGTTCTAGGTTATCTCTATGAATAGTCCTTGGTTAGAGTATGAGTCTCTGGGAAGTTCCCTGTGTTCAAATATTTTCTTGTACTGTTGCTCTGGGTCCTCTTAAAGAGCTGGTGCTCTTGACTACTGGGACATCTCTTCAGCCTGTGGATTTCTTCAGCATCACCAATATTCAAACAAACAAACATTATTTTGATTGTTTTAATATTGCCCACATTTATTGTCTTGTTGGTGTCACAAAACATCCTGAATGAAAATAACTTAGGTGAGCAAAGGTTTATTTTAGCTCCCAGTTCACAGTCTACCATAGAAGGGAAGTCAGGAACTTAAAAGTGCTTGTCATATTACATCCATTGGCAAGAACAGAGAGAAATGGATGCATGAATGTTTATTACTCAAACTTAGGGAGTCCAGGACCCAAATCCTGTGAATAGTGCTGTCTCAGTGGGGTCTGCCCACATCAGTTCATGTGATCAAGGCAATCCTCCATATATTTAGGCACAGCCCAGCCTGATCTAAGAATTCCCTCCTTGTGTGCGACTCTTCTCTGCTGATTCTAGACTGTCAAGGTGACAAAACTATTCCAGCTACCCTAAGTCCATCATGCCTAAATTTGAAACTTAGAAATTTATATAGATGGACAATCTTACACACACACACACACACACACACACACACACACACACAGGAGTGAGGGGCAGACAAACCCACGCAGTTTACATTACATGCAGTGCTGAACTGCCCAGCATGGATGGGAACTGAACTAGGGTCCTTTTCAAGGGTAACACTGCCAAACAATCCCTCAAGCCCCAGGAATAGTGTATTGAATATCTGTTTTGTAAATCTAATCTAATCTAATCTAATTTTGTTAAAGACGAGACCATTTTAAAAGCGAAATTTGTAGAGAGCAGTTAATTCTCTTGCAGGGGAGAAATTCACAGCTTATCTGTTAATTACTCATAAAGGTAACACACAGACGCATTGTAACAATCACTATGTACCCATTAAAACTTTTGTTATGAAAAACGTTCAACCAAAGGAGAAGAATGTAATGAATACATTTTACATAATCTGATATAAATGTTCACAGTGTCTTATTTTATCTTATGTACACCAAGTAACTGTTTTAAAACAAATCTTCAATAACATTTCAACATGTGAAGTATAGACGTCAGTTTACCTATCTTAGAAATGAAGACTTAAACATGGCTGTGGATGGGTAGATGGCTCAGCACTTAGGAGCATTTGCTTCTCTTTCTGAGGACCTGGATTATGTTCCCATGTCCCAGTTTGAAGGGACACCATAGTCTCTTCGGACAACTGTGAGAACTGCACACACATTGTCCACTTACATGCAAATGAAACACTTATACAGCCCCTCTCTCCCCCTCTCTCTCTCTCTAAAATTATTAGAAGATATAAATATAAAGGAGAGGTGAAGTTGTACTGATAGGAGTGGGGAGGGGAAACTGAGGTCTGGATGTATTGTATGAGAGAAAAATATATTTTTAGTTATGAAAAAATTAAATACAGAAAATAAAAAAGATAAATATAAAAGTAAAGCGTAAAATCACTGTACCTTAAATTATTTCTGGTAACACCGATTAAATTTGTTTTTTCTAACAATTTTCTTCATGTATATATTGAATTATTTTTAGTCAATATTGTCAATGCATCATATTTTTTAATTATGAAAGTATTGAATATATAAACATTAAGTTTTCCATAAATTGTAAAACAGTTTTACAATTTAAGGTTAATTAGAGCAAAAGAAACTGATCTTAGATTATATACCCTTAATTTTGACTAAATCTACAACATTTTTCTTTTTCCCATTTTTGTCTCTAGCCTTTATTATTAGCCTTACAGATTTGCATTCTGTATTCAAATTTATGGATCTCTGTGATATGATTTTGTAGTTGAATATTCTTTTTATCACTTAACTTGTCATAAACTCAGTTATATCTATAGATTTAGACTGATTTTTTTCTTTCTGTTTTCTTTTTTGCTGTTATTGTTGTTGTTGATGATCTTTTTGTTTATTGAGAGATGGGCTTACTATTTTTCTCAGGGTGCACTCATACTCATAAGCTCATGACACTGTGTTGCCTCAGTCTCCCTGGTAACTAGAACCACAGACATGAGAGGTGACATCTGGTTGGCTGGATTGTTTTTCTGTCATCTCTAATTTAAAGGATTTATCTGGATGCAGAAGAGAGGGGTGTCTTCCAGGGACAGGCAGGCTTTGATTAGGGGTTCTTTGTTCTGGTTGGTGCTACTGTCCCTCAGCTTCAGGCCATCCTCATTGAAATCAATTATCATAAATAAACCACTGAGACCAGACTGTAGCCAGGACACATGTCTTTCTTCTCACAGTCTCACTTCCAGGAGTGGATAGCATTCCTTCTTTATTATTTCACCACTGACATAGAAGCCAACCTTCTATAGGGCTAGATATAAAATAAATGCAAAAAAGAGAAGAGCAATCTGGGCCGTTTTAGGGTATTTGAGCCAGATACCACTTGCAACATCTAAAGTATAAATCTGCCATTAACTTTGAAGGCGTAATTCTTAATTCTTTAAAACAAGACTATTTGAATGTTAGTGCTGATGATAGCATAGCAACAAACATAGTAAGCATAGCAACAAACAATTTTAAATGTTTTAATTTTATAAACCTTATCATATAAACCTCATAAACAAATAAAACCATCACATATAAAAGATAACCATATCCAAGCTGGACGCAGTGATGCAGGCCTGTAATCCCTGCACTCAGAGAGGCAGAAACAGGTGGAGCTCTGTGAGTTCAAGGGCAGACTGGTCTACAAAGGGAGCCCAGGAGAGCTAGTGCTACACAGAGAAACCCCATCTCGAAAAACAACAACAACAAAAAAAACAAGTTAATCATATTCAAAGTCTATACAATTCAATGAACTTTTTAAAAAATTTTAACAGGTTTATTTATAATTGCTATGAAGCTGAAGTATTGAAATGTGTTCCCGGAAAAATTTTGCTTGCATTAATGCTGTACATCATGCGTTTATATTAACGCAAGCAAATGAAAATGGAAAAACTGCCAATACCTGATTTTGGTCCCCTGTTTTTCCACTTGCAATCATATACTTAGGTTCCTTTTGACCCGATGGAAAAATATCTAACATTTAGAACTACTGATTTCTTGAGAACAAAATGTTTCCCCTCATAGTGGACTCTTAAGCACATTCTCCTGGTATTCTAGGTACCATGAATGGCACACAGGTAGGTATCTTCAAAAAAGCCAGCCAGCCAGACCTCCCTTGCCTCCTGCAAAGCATCAGCTGCAGTTTGGAAGTGCAGGTCTGTTTTGAAGTCCTGAGTAAAAGAAGTTCAGTGGACTTCTTTTCTTTTTTTTATAATTATTATTATTTTTTATTTTTTTAATATTACTTACAGTTTATTGACTTTGTATCCCAGCTGTACCCTGCTCCCTCATTCCCTCCCAATCCCACTCTCCCTCCCTCAACTCCCTGCCCCTTTCAAAATCCACTGATAGGGGAGGGTCTCCTCCCCTTCCATCTGACCTTGGTTTATCAAGTATCTTCAGGACTGGCTGCAAAGTACTCCTCTGTGGCCTAGCAAGGCTGCTCCTCCCTCGGGGCAGGGAGAGGTCAAAGAGCCTGCCATTTGAGTTCATGTCACAGACAGTTCCTGTTCCACTTACTAGGACACCCACTTGGATACTGAGCTGCCTTGGGCTACATCTGAGCAGGGGTTCTAGGTTATATCCATACATGGTCCTTGGTTGGAAAATCAGTCTCACAAAAGACCCCTGTGCCCTGATATATTTGGTTCTTTTGGACCTCCTGTCCTCTCCAGGGTATGCTAACTCTCCCTTCTTTCATATGATTCCCTGCACTCTGCCAAAGGTTTGGTTATGAGTCTCAGCATCTGCTTTGATACACTGCTTGGAAAAGTCTTTCAGAGGCCCTCTGTGGTAGGTTCCTGTCCTGGTACTTGTTTTCTCCTGCTTCCAGTGTCCACTCCATTTGTCTTTCTAAGTGAAGATTGATCATCTTATCCCAGGTCCTTTTTCTTGCTTATCTTCTTTAGGTGTATAGATTTTAGTATGTTTATCCTATCTTATAGGTCTAGTATCCACTTATAAGCAAGTATATACCATGTGTGTCTTTCTACTTCTGGGATAGCTGATGCAGGATGATCTTTTTAGATCCCACCATTTGCCTGCAAGCAATCCAATTAAAAAATGGGGTACAGAGCTAAACAGAGAATTCTCTGTAAAGGAATATAGAATGGCAGAGAAACACTTAAAGAAATGCTCAATGTCAATAGCCATCAGAAAGATGCAAATCAAAACGACCCTGAGATTTCACCTTACACTCATCATAATGGCTAAGATAAAAAACACAAGTGACAACACATGCTGGAGAGGTTGTGGAGAAAGAGGAACCCTCCTCCACTGCTGGTGGGAATGTAAACTTGTACAACCACTATAGAAATCAATTTGTCTCAGACAATTAAAAATAGTACTTCTCCAAGATCCAGCTATACCAGACCTAGGCATATACCCAAAATATGCTCAAGTACACAACTAGGACATTTGTTCAACCATGTTCGTAGCAGCTTTATTCATAATAGCCAGAACCTGGAAACAACCCAGATGTCCCTCAACGGAGGAATGGACACAGAAACTGTGGTACTTTTACACAATGGACTACTACTCAGCAATTAAAAACAAGGAAATCAGTGGACTTCTGATAGCATCGATTTTCACAGAGTGCCATAATACCAGGCTTGTAGCAGTGAGTTTTCTTCACCCGTCCAGTAGAGGGTGCACTCTTGTGAGCGGCTTTTGTAGCCACTTATTTCCTGGGTGTTTTACCACCCGTGGATTTGTGGGCAGTCTGTTTTGTAGGAGCCATGGTAAGAGCACCTCCTTATTTTACCCCTTTCTTCTGCTAGAACTCTACAAGCTAGAGGCAGTGCTGGACTTAGAGAGAGAGAGAGTGATGCTGCAAACACCTCAATGAACTTTTATACAGTTAGACTAGGCATTTGGAATAGAAGCTACAATGCTTCACTTAAATTTACACATTCACTACTGAGTATGTTTTATGAACTACCCAAGGCAAACCCCAAAAATCCATGGCATAATTAGAACTAGAAACACAATAAACTTCATATAAACTATTATAACTCGCAGGCTCTTTAATCAGAGTTGGATTTCCTTATTTGTTTAGCCTTACAAGAAACTGCACTTGTGACCCTTATTTGTCGTTGTTAACTCAGCAACTTAAAGACTATTGATTGCACCAATGGCATTTTTGATCACTTTATTAAAGCAAAAGACAAGGGAGACACATTCATTGCCTGTGTGCACATGAGTTTATTCAGAAATGTTCAGTGACTCTGGTGACTTGGTACTATATTTCCAGTGGTGAGTGCCAAATCTACTGAAACTTGTGTTATTGATGAGCTGTATTGGTAGAGATATGACACAGCACGGGCATCTAGTATAGCAATACATCTATAAACCATAAGGCAAATATTAGAGATAAGGAAGTGTATTTATGGATATCCATAAATTCATTTTGATTTGTTTTTCTTCCGTAGTTGTCAACTTTCAAGCCTTTATCATGCTCTTATCCTGTTTCTGGCTTTCATTTAATCAGTGCCATTATGATTAGTTGTCATTAACGTGTTTTCAATTTCCAGTATCTTTATTTTTACTAAATAAAGATGGCACAATTGTACTTTTTGTATTTACTCCCAGACACTTCCCATAGCCACACATTTTTCCTTCACCTCTCATTCCCTGGACTTCCCTTTGATCAGATGGAGTAGGTCATTTCTCCTGAATATTTTCTGAGGACTAGATTGTGATAAGGTCTCAAGACACAGAAGCACATTAGAATATGCCCTGTCTAATTTGGTTACTGTATTTTCCATGCTTCCTCATTATCTAGAGCATCATTATTTGGTTTTTCTATTTTAATTAACAGTTTGACATTAAAATCACTGTTATTTGAAGGATGATTCATTTTTACAGACTTCGAAAAGTTTAAATCTTTATTTGTAACACAGAAATTATCCAGTGTGTTAGTGTCTTACAATTCCAACACACAAGACTGTTTTAATAACAAATCCATTATTGAAATACATGATAGGTTCAACATTTTAACTAATCCATTATTGTCATAAAGCTAAGATGTTCTTATCAAACTCAAGGTTAAAATGGAACTATCATTGACTAAATATGAGATACAATAATGACCACATACTCTATTTATATATAAATTAGATAACTGAACATAGAATTTTTAGCATGATGGTATCAGAAGGATATAAAAGTGAACTGCAGTGACAGCAAACGCAATATTGCTGAATGATTTTGAAGGACAATATTTACAGATATTGGGTGTTTATGTTCAGCTTTCAAACATTTCTTGGAACTTGAACAATATATTAGACAGATCCTTGGTTTTTACAGGATATTTGATCACACTGTGAACCTGGAGATTGTGTAGGGGAAAAACTCAGCCCTAGCACACACCTTCAATCTAAGAACTTTCTGTTTATTTTAAACAGGTAGGTGTGGTGGGGCTCAGCCCTAAGACACATCTTTAATCCAAGAGCTTTCTGTAAACAGGTTTATATAAAGTCAGGCCATAGGTCAAGAGGCAGAGCAAACAATCAGTTGACAGGTAGTAAACACAGGAGAGGATGTCCAAAGGAGGGATAGAGAGACATACAGGAAGTAGAAAGGAGGGACACTCAGTTTGAAGGGTTTTAAAAATAGTGTGAAGGAGAGAGCACTTTTTTGGGAGGGGGGTGGCTTAATAGGAAGGTCAGCCAGGTGCTTTCTCTGCCCCTCTGAGCTCTTGCGCTTTCACCCCACCATCCTGAGTATTGTTAGAATCGAAGGAACAGGATTTTGTTTAAAAAGAACATTCAATAATTTAAAAGCCATAAAAATTTAAATGTCTCATTTCACGTAGGATTATAGATTCTGAAATTTAAGTTGATTGGATCCACTGTGTTCTCTGGGCTTCACAGAGCACACCTAAACAAATGTCTCATAACAGAACCTGGGGGAATGATATAGAGCCTACTTACTTCAGTGTCCCACCAAGCGCAGAGTTTTCCAGCGCCTGCTGGCTAGAGCATTGCTCTTAGTATGAGATGTACATGCCCCACAGTCAGACAATAGAGGGACCTGCATTTACACGGGACTTCTTGAAAGCTTAGCCTGAAAACGTGTGAGCAGATTTGTGGTAATCCTTCATTTGACAAGTAAGGCAACTCCCTGGTTTTCAAAAACAAGTCTCCCAGTGTTACTTAGATTTCAAGAAGTTGAAGATTTTACTGACAATCAGATCTTGAAAAACCACTGTTCTCCAGGGCAGAGTTTCATGAAAACAGCTATCCTTTGCTCTACCTTGTTTCTAAATTGTCTCGAATAGATACCATTCAGAGGATGATCACAAAATTTAAAAGTGAAAAACTGATTCTCACTGTGGGAAAGCAGGAGATTCTAATAGAAATGTGTTTACTACGTAATGGTTGATTCAATGAAATCTTACAAAGTGAGCACATTTTACCCATTTATATAATTTCTATCCCTATCATAATACTTCTCATCGCTTCAAATGCTTGCATGTGTTCACAGAGATGTGTGGGTGAGATAGCTGTGATTATTTCAACCACAGGGAAGATTTGTTGATAACAACTCTCTTACACCTGTAGGATGCTATGAACCAGTCCCACACAGAATTTTCTCTTGCCTGGAAATGGTATGTTTTGTTGGGGGGGGGAGGGAGGACTTCAGAACTTGTGTTCGTTAGTTTGTAGGGATTTATGTAAATGATTCTTGGAGATTGCACTGAACTGGGATCCTCATGATGGCAAAAGGATTGCACAAGGTTTATGGACTATCAATTACATAGAACTTGTGCTTTTCATGAACTTATAATTCACAAAGCAACATTCAGATGTATAAGGTACACCACTGTCATTTCAAAGTAATAAAGATTATGCACTTCCCCTTTCCCTTTTGTAATGTAGTACAAGAGTCCATTTGTTATTTTTCTCCTGGTTATTTATACATCGAATTAAAACATGTTTTAGCCTTGGAAGAAAGATAATAGTAAATAAAATTGCATCCCTCCTAAAATTCCTTACCCTCCTTTTTATAGAACATAAACTGTCAATGGTGAGTGAATAACAAATGCAGGACATGATCCAGACAGTGCTCAGAGAATGAGTCTCAGAACAACTGACATTTAAGCCAGAACTCAGATGAAATGAAACAAAGAAAAGGAAAAAAAGAAAGAAAGAAAGAAAGAAAGAAAGAAAGAAAGAAAGAAAGAAGGAAAGAAAGAAAGAAAGAAAGAAAACAGATGGGAAGTAACATGTCAAATATCAGACATTCTGACTTATTCTAGTAGCCTTGAATTTATTCAGTATCACTTGTATGGATTAATTAATACAAATGTGTCTATGTTCCATTCAAAAGCTACAAATTTTGATGTTGAAACATGCAATATGAATTGCCAATGAATTTAGATAGAGGGAAATATACTCAATATGAAAATACTAGGAGTTATTACAAAGAGATGAAACATACTTTATTTTCTTCAAATTTTAATCTTTTAAGAGGAAATTAATTTTACCAACTGTAACTCTTAGCTAAATGGAGTTTAAGATAAACAGCACAGTAAGTGTACTGTCTAGATTTTACACATTGTTTGTTAACGGTGATTCCAAAGCAAATGAACATAAAAATGCTCCTTAACATATTGACAGGTGGCTCAGGCAAAGTAGCCCAACTCTAGTACTGACATTAAGAAAGGTGGTGAATTAGTAAGGTCAGGAAGATAACTATGAAATCAATGTCTGACTACAGTCATAAATGTGTGTGTAAAACTGCTTGTCCGTACCAACTTACGAAAATGCAGTGAGTATGTGCCTAGGATGCAATTATTGCATGGTGTATTCTTTTATTTACCCAAAATGTTAATCTGAAGGACAATTCAATCTAGGTTTTCTTGTAACACCAAACTAAGCTTATATTAAGACAGATACATTAGCTAACAAAATTTCAGCCGTTTCTGAAGACTTTTAATATTATACCTGTTTCATAAAGTGAAGCAAAAATTATTCAAGGAATGTCTTATTGTATTAATTTTATAGATGTTAAATTTGGCATTTTAATTCATCCTAAAGGACATTACCCATGGAAACCAAACACAACATTTAATGGGAAAAAATCCCATATTTCACAGGTATTGACAGTATAATGTTTGTTTAGATACAGATAAATTGAAAATAAATGAAGAGTCTAAATGACTAAATTAAAGCATATATTTTTTTATAATGTCCATACCTGTCTTCCTCACATTTCCTCTGATTAAATTACATAGAGAAATATTGATCCTCCCGACACAACCCTGCTTGCTGTTAGGAATCTAAGGACCCAAACATCCCTCCCTGTCTCCTTGCATTTGTCTTCCATATACACAGCAACCTTTGAAATCTGTGGGATATGAGGGAGTGCAGTGGGGGATGAAAATCTGTGAATTCCATGGCCATTTCTCAGGTGGAAGATTGGGAGAGCTGCCATCTTAATGATGCTTCTCAGTGGGGGACGCAGTTTGATGAGGCTGACTAGCCTGGAAGAATCGACTTCAGGATATAAAGAAAGAGTATCCGAGAGCCTGGCTGCTTTCAGGGGCAATCTTGAAATACTGAGTGGTTCAGCTTCTTTCTAATTGAATTTGTGTAATTTTCAGCCTCCTTTTAAAAGAGTGTCTGTTAGTTTTTTTTTTTAAACCATCAACTAGTGTCTGTCATCTCTTGATGTTGAAGCTCATTCCTTTAATTACGTCATCTTTTGACACTGTCAATAATGTCTCTTAATTATTCTTTTTATATTCTGTAGGAAACTGATGCAGAGTTTTCCTTCTAAGATACTTGTGCATTTGTGTACTTCTCACACTGAATTCTGGAGTTCTCAAGGCTGTTTCTAGTGGTTTCCTCATTTTAACAGCTCAGGTTGAGAAAAGCTCTGCTGCCCTGCGACTGTGACTTCCTTTAACTCGAGCATGCTGCGAGAGGAGCTTGTTCTAAAAATTACATTAAGGAAAAATATAAAATTAATTTCTCTTTCATTTCCCCTTCCCATATTTATCTCTGGTATCTGTTTCTATATCTTTACATCTCTCTGTATCATCTATACCTAGATCATCTCTATCTCTATGTCTGTGTCTATATCTATGCCTTATCTATGTTAGGCACAACTCATCTGATTAATTACATAGGAAAATATTGATCGTACTGACACAACTCTGCTTGCTGTTAGGATTCTTTTTTTTCTTATTATTCTTATTATTATTTAGAATTTATTCACTTTGTTTCCTTTCCTCATCTCCTCCCAGTCCCAACCTCCCTCCCTCTTCTCCCACTATCCCTCTCCCATAGTTCACTGATAGGGCAAGAACTCCTCCCCTTCTATGTGACCCTACCATATCAAGACCCATCAGGACTTGGGATTCTAAGGATACAAATATCCCTCCATTTCTCTTTGCATTTGTCTTCTATCTACACATCAAGTTTTGAAATTTATAGTATGTAGAAATCTATGTAAACATTGAGAAATATCTTGAAATATACAGGGGATATCTGAGCCCCCACCAAATGTTAGAAATACAGATTTTTTTTTCCATTCTTACAGAGTTTTAATTCTTGGTACCAAATGTTGTGATACATGCTCAAGAAAAAATAACATATATGGTGTTCAAATAATTATACATAAAGTTCAAAAGGATAGACCAAAAGATTTGGATTAATAAGAAATGCTTACATTGAAAAAAATATTATAACTATACATTTGATCCAAGAAACTACATGCTTCAGTAGGGTGTGGGTAAACAATACTACTGAGTGAATTAAAGTATTAATGAGATATCTGGGTGAAATCCCTTCCAAGTGGCTACAGGACACAATACCAAATGCTAGAGCAGGAAGATGTGGAGGTCACATTCAGTAATCCAGCCCTTAACCAGCTGTCCTTGTTAGGCCCAGCTTCTCAAACTCCAGCAGCCAATCACAGTGTTTATCATAATCATAACGTTAAAGACTTTCAGGGAAGACCTTCCCCTCAGCTGTCCTTAGGAGCCTATTTTAAGTGATTAAAATTCACTGCTGTCAAGAAGTTCTTACATTATGTCAACTTAAATTTGTCTTGCAAGTTAAGCCATTTCCTGCTGTAGCTCGGGAGCAGCTGCTCATCATCTTTTTTATGTTCCCCCTACTTAAGTTTGAAGATAACAAGAAAGACTTCCGAAGCTCTTTTGTTGCTGTTGTTGTTTTAGTTCAAGTCATCATAGCTTATTCATATTTTTTTCTCCGTTCTTACTTTTCTAATGATACAATTTATTTCCAGGGCCACTAAGCTTTCTGATATCCCTGGGAGATTAGTGGATGGCAGCTACTGGTCATTTCCATTATAGACAGTAACTGGCCAAGATGATTTCAAATTATGGATGCCTATCTTTTAATACACTGAAATGACACAATGTTCCCTAAACAACACAAATATAATTGACATCTGTAATTAACATTAGGTCACACTTTTCTCTCCCACATTAAAAATGTCATCTCTGAAACATTATTTCACTGGTTATGTTTGTGCCAATATAGATATAACCCAGATATATTAGCAGTGAACCATGCAACAGGGAAAGCTTAAATCTTCAAATGTCCTTCACACACCAGCTAGTATTAAATCCTCTGAAACAGGGTGTGAATAACTGCCTATGATATTAAAGGAATATTTGTTTATTTCTTTTTTTCCCACTGGACATGGGGGTCTGTGTCCTTACCATACTATTCATGATACTATAGTTGAATCATTTGCCTTCATATATATATATATATATATATATATATATATATATATATATATATATATATATAAACTGATGCCTTGGATCCAATTTTTCTCTGATACTCAACAGTTAGAGTCTACACAGGAATCATTCCGGTGTACTTGCTTAATGCAGTTAAGTACTCAGAAGCCTATAAACCACTAGGCTTCATTAATTTATTCAATTACATACTTTTTCAGTAATACATGTAGTTTTCAAAGGCTGTGAGCTACCGTTTTCATTTGTTAAGTTAGCTTTCTTGAATGATGATTATTTTCATTCAATTTTGACTATGGAGTTGGAGTCTCTTTATATGGTTATTAAATACAAAATTCTCTCCAAATCAGAAAGAAAAATATATGATATTTGTGAGACTTCTGTACATCTACCACTAAAGCAAGAGTCAGCTTTATAGAGTCAGATCATAGCCCTTTTTGCCATCGTTCATCTATTATATTTTATCATTATATTCCAAAATAGTTAGTTCACCAAACACATGGATTAAACACAGCAGTTTATCAAACGATGCATGGACCAGAAAAGATGTAGGTGTATTTATACACAGAGATTCTGGAAAAGCACCACAATATAATTAAAATGATTATCTGAGTGTTAAGATCATGAGTTATTTTTATTTCTACTTCCAGTGTGTGTGCTTTTTTAAAAATTTTTATGTAGTGAATGTGTATTTGCTTACTTAGTAAGTGAAAGATTTGATGGAAGGCATTCTAAAGAAAACATCAGCTGCAAGTACTGTTAAACATAGAATAATCATTTACATTGTAGTCTGAAACTATCAGAGTCTCTGCACTAGAAACCAAGAATGTTAATGGACAAGGATCTCGCTTCGTGTGTTTTCTTCTGTGAGTACTCAGATTCGAGTACACTGTGCCCACACTGCATTCAGGTGTATTAACTAGAGAAAGCGGGAGAAGTTGTGAGCTATCCCTCACTCCCCATGCACAATGGAAGCTCTAGCTGGAGTTGAATAATGGAAGCTAAGACCTGACAGCTGGTGTGTGCGGCACAAGGGGAGATCTCAAGTCCCATGATAATATGCTGGGGCATTTGTTTCTACAAATAAACATGCAGTTATGCTAGGAATGTCATGTAACCACGAAGCTGCCCATCCTTCACTCCAGCCTTTGTGGCTGGAAGCACCAGTTCAATGTTCTAAAGTTTCACAGTTGGACTTAAAAATATAAAAGAATCTTCTTCAAAGCAACTTAATTCGAGTTACTTCAGGCATTTCTTTGGGTGATGAACTATTAAGAAACTACATTAAGCTAAAATATAGCCAGCACATGGACTCCAATCCTCTGTAGCACCTAGAAGCAATGCTTCTCAGAAATCAGGAATCTCATCCATTTACTTTCAATGTCTTTCTTTCTTTCTTTCTTTCTTTCTTTCTTTCTTTCTTTCTTTCTTTCTTTCTTTCTTTCTTTCTTTCTTCCTTCGTTCCTTCCTTCCTTCCTTCCTTCCTTCCTTCCTTCCTTCCTTCCTTTCTCTCTCTCTCTCTCTCTCTCTCTCTCTCTCTCTCTCTTTCTTTCTTTCTTGTTGTTATCAATTACTACAATTTATTCAATTTGTATCCCAGCTGTGGCCCCCTCCCTCATCTCCTCCCAATCTCACCCTTCCTCCCTCTTCTCCCCCTATCTCCTCCCCTAGTCCATAGATAGAGGAGGTCCTCCTCCCATTCTGTTTGGCCCTAGCCTATCAGGTCTCATCAGGGCTGGTTGCATTGTCTTCCTCTGTGGCCTGGCAAGGCTGCTCAGAGAGCCTGCCAGTGAGTTAATGGCAGAGAATGTCCTGCTCCCCTTATTAGTGAACCCACTTGGAGACTGAGTATGGGTACATCTGAGCTGGGGTTTAAAGTCCTTGGTTGGGGTATTATTCTCTTCAGGGGCCCCAGGGCTCATTTTTATGACTTTGTTGGACTCCTTTTGGAGATCCTGTCCTCTCCAGGTCTTTCTATCCCCCTTCTTCTTTCAAAAGATTCCCTTTTTTAAGTTCAAACTTGGATAGTGTACTGTGGTTTTGATCTTGCAAACAGAACTTTAGTAAAAGAGTTAGAAAGCATTTTTCACCAGTGAAATACAAGAAAAGCACATGAATTCAAAGTATATTTTATTCATATTCCTTTATTTTAATAGATAAAGTACAATGCAATAGCAAAGAATGTATTTTAGACAAACATCACCAGCCTCTGTATTTCAGGTCAAATTATTATGACCCAACTCATAATTCATTTTTTATGAAATAGTTAACAGTAAACATGCATGTGCTATAAAACTACTATAATTAGACAAGATACATATATACTTATATAAAATACTAGCATATTGCATATTTGCTGGTGTGTAGAACACATTCTATTAAGGTTAACATTGAATCAAAGCACTCACTATGTGCTTTGCAATACATTAAATGTTAAAAAAACAAAACAAAACAAACAAACAAACAAAAAAAAAACACCTATGAGCCCTGAAGTCACCAAGTCTAGACTCACTGAACATTTCATTTCAGCAGTGACAGGAAGAAACAAGCAGTTCTGAGGGTGATGACAAAGGTGATTTGAGTGTTGAGAAGATGCATACACGGAGTGCTACACCATGGTGAAAAGATTTATAGTAATAATGATGATTGCTTTCAGATGAGTGAAGTCAACAGTCAGGCAGGGAGTTGCAGTCTGGATTCTAGGCAAGTACATGTGAAGCTACTGTTCAGTGTTTATGTTAGTTTAGAAAAAAAAAAGGAAATGGATACTTTGAAAACAATAGGCTGATGCATAAACTCAGGTATATTACCACCTCACCAAAGAAGCTTCTCTTTGAAGAAGATGGAGAATGACACAAAAATCAGCAACCGGTCAAAATAAAGAGAAAAACTGATTGTGAGATGTTCATTCCCAATCAACACATTCACGGCACATACTTACATCTAAAGCTCAGGAAAATGATGCAAAGGGGGTGGAAAGATTGAAAGAACCTGAGGACTGGGGCATCTGCTATGATGCCGAATCTTCTATAGATGACAGGGAGCTGAAGCTTTGCAATCTTAAAGACATGCTCTCCTAATCACAACATACACAATGACAACACCAATTGACATCCCGGTGTGACTGAGGGAAACTCCATAAGACTCAACTCCTACATGAAGAGACTAATGGCTGCTTAGAAGGAGAATCAGTCTTCTACAGTTAAGAGCCCATTGATATATTCCTGAGAGACTAAAGTAAATTTAAAATGATATACCTGGGTTTGTCCATCTCAAAGAAGTAAAAGGAGGAAGAGAAGGAAGAGGATGAAAGATTCAGAGAACTGAGAACATGTTAAAGAATGGCTCTGAATCAATACAGTTGGTAGGATTTTTATTACTTAAATTATTGTTTATTCACTTTATATCCTGGTTGTAGCACCATCTTTCCTTCCCTCCCAGTACCATTCTTCCTATGCCTCTCCCCACTGCCTATTTCTCAGAAAAGGAGTGCTCCTTTCCCTTCCAACCCAGTTCATCAAGTTACATTAGAACTGAGAGTGTGTTCTTCCCCTACGGTCTGACAAGGTAGTCATGCCAGGAGGGAGTGATCAGAAAGCTAGAAAGTGAGTTCCTGTACAATGCAGTCCCCACTTCCCTTATTAGAAGACCCACATGAAGCCTAAGCTGCCCAATTGATACATCTTTGTAGAGAGTCAAGGTCCAGTTCGTGCTTGGTCATTGGTTGATGCTTCCATCTCATCAAGCCTCTCTGGGCTTGTTGGCTCTGTTAGTCTTCTTGTCACCTCCATGTACTTTTCTCTTGCCTCCCACTTTTCCACAAGACTTGCTACTCATTGCCTAATGTTTGGTTGTGAGTCTCAGCATCATTTTTGAGGGGCTGCTAGGTAGATTATCTCAGAGGACAACTCTGACAGGCTTCTGTCTACAAGCTTAGCAGAGTATCCTTCATAGTGTCAGGGGTTGGCTCTCTCCCACACAGTAGGTATTTGGATGGGCCAGGCATTGGCTGGACAATATACCTGCCCTATCTTTATTCCTGCACATCTCATAGGCAGGGCAAATTTTGGGTTGAGGTTTTTGTGGAGGGGGGGGAGGGTGGGACCAGGAAGGGAGGAGGGAGGGGCTTATGGGGGGATACAAAATGAATAAAGTGTAATTAATAAAATTAAATAAAAAATTAAAAAAAAGATTTATGCATCCTCCCTTGGATCTTGCTTGTTATTTATCTTCTTTGGGTCTCTGCTTCATAGAATGAGTTTCCTGTATTATATAGCTAAAGTCTCTTTATTAGTGAGTACATGCCATGTGTGTCTTTCTGGGTCTGGATTACATCACTCAGGATGATATTTCCATTGATTGGCCTGCAAATTTCATGATTTCTTTGTTTTTAATGGCTGAGTAGTATTCCATTGTGTAAATGTGCCACAGTTTCTTTATCCATTCTTTGGTTGAGGAACATCTAGATTGTTACTAGATTATGGTTATTATTAATAAATCTGCTATAAAAATAGTTTTTAACAAGTGAGTTGATATCTCCTTTTTCTCAAGGAAGTCATTAAATTGTATTTTCTAATTGGTAAAGAATTTTCACTCATAGAGCTACTTATAATTTGGTTTAGCAAAATAAAATCATTATTCTCACAAGAAGACAGCAAAAGAAAGTACAAGTCCTATAATTAGCCTTAGAGGTTGGGGAAGACATCTTTACGACTGGAGCAAGTGTACAAGATGGTTGGTATCATGCCCATGATTATAGATGCGATATTCAGAATTTCAAACAATGTTTACATAGATCCTAATTTTTATTTCTCTGAATAATATAAGTGTCTTTTTTTTGAAATCTTATATCAGGATAAAAGCAGTTGAGAAAAAGAAAAGAGCTGAAAAATGATGTTTGGAAAGTTGGGTTGATACTGAAGACCATGAGTCTATGCTGAAAACAAGCCCCACACTTTATTTAATTTTCATCAACAGTGCTGAGTTTCTTGTGTCTATTGCTAGATAGGCTGTGATCCGGTTATTCAAATCCAAGGTGTTCTTGAGAAAACGTCAGGGGAGAAAAATAAGCTGTGGAGGGGGAAAAAGGCTGCTAATAGATAAAAAAGAAGTACAAGGTTGACCCCCTACTGGTCTCCTGCTGTCTGTGTGGACAAAGCAAGCCTGACACAACTGAACTCCAGGCTTTCACCACGTGGCTCTGGCAGGTAGAATACTTCCAAGACAACCCCTGAGAACTCATAGACTGGTCGGGCAGACCACGCCAGAGACAAGCAATGCCTGGTGCCACAAGGCATGGGCAGGGCATAGTACTCCTGAGACAACCCCAGACACCCAGACACATCAGTCAAGTAAATGGTGAAGAGGTGGAAGAGGAAAAGAAGCAGAAGGATGTGTGCACAACGAAGAGTGGTGGAACTGGAGGCTCAAAGGTAGTGAGAAACAGCCTGATCTCAGTGATGCCACCTACGGGCATAATGAGATCCTGGACTGTGCCGCTACAGAGGGCCAGCTCTGGGTCCATGGCTCTGCAGCACCAGGGTCTGTTACCAACAAAGACAAGGCTGCCACCAGAGGCCAGACTCATGTATACATTCTCTACACAGCTGGCCTTGCCCCTTGCCAGTTGTAGTACTTAGGAGAGTGGACCCCGCACCTCACCCATGAAGCACAGCAGACCTAGCCCTGCTGGAGTGCGTGCTGGTGAGCTGACCCTGAAGGGTGAACACAGGAGCATTGGCTGTACCCCATGCCAGTTGTGGCATTGGGTGAGATAGCTGGGGCAGTGCCGGAGAGCTTATCTGGTAGTGTGGGTGTGGGAGAGCTGGTGGGCTGACCAGTTCAGTTACCACTCAGGCCCAAATTCAGGGCTTTACGTTGGCCCACCCCAACATATACCCATCTACAAACTGCTAGAGCTGGGCCTATAGATCCAAAGATCTCCATGACACAGGGCAACAACAGGATATGTGAGAGGAGTTCCAATGAAAATCAGTATTGATACTGCAGCAGGAGCCAGAGACCTCAAACCGGAGCAGACCAGTGATTCACTGAAATGAATAGTTGCAAGAAAAAACAAAACAAAACAAAACAAAAAAAAAAAAACAAAATGACTGTGAGCTCACTGTCACACACTACATCTTCAACAAGGGAATTTTTTTTTTCTTTTTTCGGGGGTTAGGTTACAAGAATGAAGTGGGGCATGAAGGGATATGGAGATGAGTTGACTGGAGTGCATTGTAGTTCTCTCTTTCCACAAGGGTCGTCGACCACCAGCCCAGGAGGACAAAGGAGCAGAGGCAAGGAACAGGGTTCAGCAGCTGTGAGTACGACAGAAAAAACTTCCTGGTGTCAGCTTCAGAGAGAAAGCTTGTTTTCTTGTCCCATGAGTAAGGTGTACAAGAGTTCTTAGGGTTACAAGTAGGAAGGACTGAGTTGACTGGAGTGCATTGTAGTTCTCTCTTTCCACAAGGGTCGTCGACCACCAGCCCAGGAGGACAAAGGAGCAGAGGCAAGGAACAGGGATCAGCAGCTGTGAGTACGACAGAAAAAACTTCCTGGTGTCAGCTTCAGAGAGAAAGCTTGTTTTCTTGTCCCATGAGTAAGGTGTACAAGAGTTCTTAGGGTTACAAGTAGGAAGGACTGAGTGGTTACGACACAGTAGCTGATTATCATAGGGCAGAAAGGAAAGAACGGGACATTATGTGCTTGCAGGAGGTTCTGTGAAGGGTCATCCTCCAGATAAGGTCAGGCAGAGAAAAGGAAGCCCCAAGGAGGAAGGGAATCCTCCATTTTGCACCCAGACATGATAGACTGTCAACTTCATAGCGGGGCCTCCAACAGTGCATGACGAGAAATTCATAAAAAAAAAATCAATAAATAGTTAAATTTTAAAAAGAAGTTCAGGGTTGAGGGAATGGGGATGGTGAAGAACAGCCATTTGGTAGAGGGGAGAAAAGGAGGGGACTTAAGAGCTTTGACTGAATAAAGTTGCTATCCAGGTTTTCAGAGATAAAGTAGGTTTGGGTGAGTGAAGACAAGGTCCACATCGAACCATGAAAACAAGTGTGTGAATTAGAAGAAAGAAGTTTGTCATAGAGGCAGGAGTAAGAACTCCGGGAGTTAAGAATTCAGCAGGAAAAATGTTCCTCAGCTATCAACCTGGTCTGCTTTCCATAATTCTACGACGAGTGGGGCAGAGCAGATCATCACCGGAAAATAATTTCCAACAAGGATGACTTGCTTGTGGGAATTTCGCAATTTTGCAAGTAGACACTAAGTTTCTTCCCGGTTATTATGAAACAGTTGAGAACAGAGCAAGAGCCCATCGGCTCCAGATGGGTCTTCCCTCAATGCAGCAGGTAGCTGTGCTCACGGTTCTTCACCTGAGGCTCAGGCAGCTGAACTTCAGTGTGGCCCCTCTCTAACCCAGCGCGCTGAGTGTCCAGATTGCCTGCCTTTCTCCACCCTGTTCTGCAGAACTAAGACCTGGAGACACAGCCCAAATGATCATGTACCGGCTGCCGCTATTATTCTTAAGTTGTAAAGTCGTTTGATTCTGACTCAGGAGCCTCGTGTCTTCCTGCCTGCGTTCATACAATGCTTACGTGTACGTAGCATGACAATGACAACATGCCAGCTTTTTAACCGATATACGGAAACTTTGGCTTTTCCCTGTATTTGACAACTATTGCCCAAACACAATAAGCTTCAACAAATTCCATGACCCTTTCCATGTTTTCCACTAAGAAAAGCACACTCCTTTCATATATTATCCTATTATCCCAGAAACAGGAGATTTTTTTTCTTATTTACATTTGATTTTTCCTTAATATAAGAAAAGTAGTTATTTAATGCCCTTCGTTCTTTGTTGTGTTTCATTTTTATAAAATGTTATATTTCAATTTTATTATTTAATTTCCATCATTGATGCGTGTATTTTCCAAATTGTATTTATAATAAAAACACTTGCTAAATATAGGACTACGTGGGAAGTTCTAAAGCTTCGCTGTGTGTCAGGTACAATCTTAGCATCCCATATACTAACTACATTAGTTGGATAAAAATCAATAGACGTGTAAATTCTTTAAATAACAGCAAATGGAGCAAATTGAATTTCAAAGTGGAAAAAAAAAAGGTGAACCTGAAAAGCATTGGTAAGAAGGTCATCAGCAGAATTAACAAAAAAAGTCTGGCAAAGTTACAGTTAGGCAGCCAGTAATACTCTATTGATCAGACTTTCTCAATCAATGAGGCTGTGCCTAGATTATTGATGCAAAGGTATTAAGCAAAATTTTATTTCAGCTAACTTGTTGGCTCAGATGTCAACTGAAAGTCATTTCCCCAGTCAATCAAATATACAATAAATCTGAGCAGATTTAGCTCTTAAATTTTGTGTGTGTGTGTGTGTGTGTGTGTGTGTGTGTGTGTGTTTTCCACTTCCAATCATCTCAGGGTGGGCAACAATTATCATGTGAACTAACACAATGGGAAAACTACATAGCTCCTAAAAGAAAATCAAAGAACACATCCTAGAAAAAAAGAAAAAAGGCAGGGGAATATGATTTATTTATTGAAGAAAGCACACTTGAAAGGAAACGTTGAATTTCCTCTTTAGTTCACTATTTTAGTAATATTGACTCCTAGTATTCAGCTACAAATTTATAACCCACACTGCTGTCTCCTACATCTAGAAGTCGGGGTTAAAGATGAATTGACAAAAACAGTAGACGGAGTGTGTTGAGAAGACATTCGTCTTCTTTAACTTTTAAATTTTATTCTTCGGTAACTTCATACACAAATACAATGTATTTAGACAAATCTACCCTCCGTTCCCCTCTCCAGCTCCTCCTGGACACCCTGCCACATTCTACATCTTCTTCATTTAAATTTTTTAATGTATTTTGTGTTTATTTTCAGTGCGGGGGCAGATCTATGGCAGTGCACTCACTGCTGAATCCCATTTTTCTAGGTGTGATCATATGGATGGATATTGTTTGCTTTTCTTATATTTCACACATGTCTGATTAATAAATCTTCACTACTCATAGAACCACCTGACTTCTGATATCAGAGCTTTTATACCATTGCCAACAACATAACATTAACTTCTCTCTTTTTTTTTCCATTTTACTGACTCTTATTTTTCCCCCACACTACATGCCAATCAGTTTCCCCACCCTCCACTTCTCCCAGGCTGTCCCTCCACCTTACCTCTTCTCCAGATTCACTTTCTAAATTTTAATTGTTATTTTTATATTAATTACAGTTTATTCATTTTTCATACCAGCTGTAGCCCCCTCCTTTAGTCCCTCCCAATCCCACCCTCCTTCTCTCATCTTCTCCCATGCCCCTCTTCAAGTCCAGTGATAGGGGACTCCCCTTATCACTGACCCTAGCCTATCAGGTCTCATCAGGACTGGCTGCATTGTCCTCCCCTGTAGCCTGGTAAGGCTGCTCCTCCATCAAGGGGAGATGATCAAAGAGCAGCCACTGACTTTATGTCAGAGACAGTCCCTGTTCCCATTACTAGGAAACTGATTGGATACTGAGCTGCCACAGGCATCTGTGCAGGGGTTCTAGGTTATCTCCATGCATGGTCCTTGGTTGGAGTATGAGTCTCAGAAAAGACCCCTTTGCCAAGATTTCTTGGTTCTGTTGGTCTCATTGTGGAGCTCCTGTCCCCTCCAGGTCTTTCTAACTCCCCCTTCTTTCATAAGATTTCCTGCACTCTGCCCAACGTTTGGCTATTAGCCTCAGCATCTGCTTTGATACCCTATTGGGTAGAATCTTTCAGAGGCCCTCTGTGGAAGTCTCCTCTCCTGTTCCCTGTTTTCTCCCTCTTCCAGTGTCCATCCCATTACAAAAAAAAAAAAAAAAAAATCTCTTCAAAACCCTCCTCCAGTTGCTTCCTGCCAATGTTTTAACAACACGGAAAAGCACACCAGGACAATATCTAAGCCTTAGACAATCCAGTCCGTGGCCTGGAAGGCTGCTACCCACAAATGCAGGTGACTGCTAACACTTCCTTGTACTCAGTTATTTCAGCAAATGTCTTTTACAAACAAGGTCCTATGAAGAATGTTGTTTAAAAACCCATCTTAACTTGTCTCCCACAGCTGTCATATCAGAGTAGCGCAAACTGGGTGGGCCTATTAGGTTTCTTCCACTTGTCTTCGGTTTGGTGTTTCCATCTTACAACAGTCATACTCTGCATACTCTTAGTCATACGCTAAAAATTACTTATTAAATTAAAAATAAATTAATTATTAAGAAAAAATTATTATTAAGGAAATAATCCTCAGTAAGTTTCGAATGACACGAGTACAGTTTTCGTTATTAGATCTCCTGGTCTTTAGAAAATATACCAGATGACTTCAAACTATTTTACTTGCCTACTTCTCTTTAAAATCTCTGTTCTGTATTTTTCTTTTCCTATACCACCTCTTCAAGTGACTTATATTTTAAAGCTCTCATGTTTAATTTCTAGTTAATAGCAAATTTCAAGTCATTATAATAACTTGTACATTGACAATTTTTAATTTAAATATTGACCTCCCAAACAACTACTGGTTTTTATTGATTGATTGATTTATTTATGTTTTTAAAATTTCATCTAAGAATGATGGGTATGGTAATTTTTTGCTTATTTTAATACATTTTTAGCATCCATGATAGTATTTGTTTTCTTTGATTTATGTTTTAATATAATCTTTATTTTGATTTAGATATTAACTTCTGCTTTATTAGTATAGAATAATACTTTCAGAAGAGGTTTATGATAATTAAGAATATAAATAAATTACATGTATGAGTAATTATACTTTATTTCTCTGAAACTTGATTATCAGATACACAAAATTTGCAGGCAAATGGTGGGATCTAGAAAAGACCATCCTGAGTGAGGTATCCCAGGAGCAGAATGACACACATGCTATATACTCACTTATATAGACCTATAAGATAGGATAAACCTACTAAAATATATGCACCTAAAGAAGTATTCTTTTTTAATTATAATGTAAAAGGGCTCTAAGGGATTAGCATACCAATTATGTATGTAACAACAGGTCAATACTATTCTGCTGTTTCTGAAGTATGTTTTAGTTTACTTCACTGACTCTTTTAGTATTTTACGGTCCTTGTGAGAGAGATTAAGTTGGGCTTTTGTAAAAAAATAAATGCATATATTTTATAATATTTCAAGTTAAAAATATTTTGTGAAATATTCAGCAGATTTGAAAGCTGTATTTTTTTAATTCAGGCTCTTTCTACTTATATGTACAATTTACAAACAAAACATATTAGCATTTGTTCTTCTGACATTTCACTATATATATTATAAAGAAATCGCCTTAACTGTAAGACATGGTAAGAAAACCCAGTTGTATCTGTTTGTGATTATCCATAATGCTTCCATATGTGGTATGTCTTTGGATGGATGTTGTTCATTGTAACTTGATCAGGGGTGTAATTACACACTTCCAGAATCAAGAAAGTCAAATAATGTCAAAAACAATCATTTTACTATAGATGTTTTGAGTATTAAAAACTGGGGAAAAAATGCAGTTAGTAGAATGTTAACATGTCACCTAATGGACTAAAAGTGTCATAGTCTTTCAAAGTAGTTCTATAGTTAAATAACACTGTAGGAAATCATGGACATATTTATGGCTTTAAAATAGACATCTGCTAATTTTAGATGGTGTCTAAATTATTTAGATATTATTTTTTTTCTGAAAACTTTGGCTGGTGGGATATATTACATCTCTGAAAATTTTCATATTTATCTACTTAATACTTTATTCTCTTGGACCAAGCAAACAAATGGCCTTGGCCTTAATAATGGCACACAATGCTCATAATTTCTATGAGTGATCTTAGTAGATCCACAATACAAACATCACATTTTAAAATTAATACTCCAAGAGAGAGCCAGATAACTTACCAAATAATTAGCTAGCTCCAGTTTTTAAGAGAACCAAAAGGAGAATTTCTCAGAGTACAACTTGCTTCTGTAATGATACAGGCATAACGAATAAGCACTGAGGATTTCTAAAGAGAAGAACCTTGGGACAGATTTTCTTTATATATTGTATAACAAAAATCATGTTCTACAAAATAACTTTTATTTAATAGCAATAGAATAAATTCATGGTATATTTGTCTATATGCCTAAATGTTTAACTGTGTACAATATAATTATATTTAATTTTCTTTGAAAACAGAAATAACGGTATGTCTGGTTTAGGTTATTTCTATAGCAAAATCAGTGCTAAAACATTTAAACTAATTCTTCCTTAAAGTCAGAGTGGCTACTTTTCATATTTATGTACAATGCATTTTGATAATATTTAACACTGTTTCTTGCCAGTACAAAATTATGACTACATGTCTCTTCTATCTCTCTCACATACATTCTTTCTTTCTCCCTCTCCTTCTCATCTTCTTTTCCCACTCTCTCTTTCTTGACCTGTTTATTCTGAGTTCTCAAGGCAGTTATGAAGTAGAGAACTCAGTTTCAGATGCTTTTCAGAAATTATCTTTACAGCAACTCTTTTTTTTTTCATTTACTTGTTTTTTTTTTTTACTTTACATCCTTTCCTCCTCCCCTCCCAGTTCCACTCTCCTTTCTTCCCCCTACCCTCTCCCTTTTCTTCAGAGCCATCCATCCAAGCTCATCAACTTGCATCAGGACTGAGCATGTCCTCTTACCCTGTGGCTTGTCAAGGAAGTCCCACCAGGGGAAAGTGTTCTAAAAGGTAGCATTTGAGTCCATGTCCAATACAATCCCCATTTTCCTTAATAGAGGACTCACTTGAAGCCTAAGCTGCCTATCTGCTACATCATTGTAGGGGGTCTAGGTCCAGTTATTGCATGGTTCTTGGTTGATGCTTCAATCTCAGCAAACCCCTCTGGACCCTGGTTAGTTGGCTCTGTTGCCTAGTCTTCTAGTAAAGGGAGGCGAACACCAACCCATCCACAAAAACTTCTATCCAAAATTTACTCTGCCTACAAAATGTGCAGGGATAAAGATAGAGCAGAGATTGAGGGAATGCCCAACCAATGTTTGACCCAAGCAAATACCCACTCTATTGGAGAGTGTCAACCCCTGACACTATGAATGGTATTCTGCTAAGCTAGTAGACAGGAGCCTGCTGGAGTTGTTTTCTGAGAAGCTCTACCCAGCAGCACTTCAAAACAGTTGCTGAGACTCACAGCCAAACATTGGCCGATGCAGCAACCCTTAAGAAGTTAAACTAAGGATGATTTCTGACTGAGTAGTGTCTGAGCCAGTCGTTCATAGACCAACCTGGGGTGTAAGTTGATTCCCCAGCTTTAGAGGTCTTGCCCCATTATTTGACATTCTTGACTCAAGCAGTGTGTAATTATAGGCCTAATCAAGTTTCAATAGCCAGCCTTAATAAGAATCAAAAGGTTGAATTTCGTTGTCAACCATCATTTCAGTTTCAGAAATGGAGCTCTGAGAATGATGTGTGTTTTAAGAATAAGTTCACAGTAGTCTATGTTCACTGACCTCCAATATGGCGCTTCTCTACCACACTCATAAATGTATCAGGAGGCACTCCATTTGTTTTGTTGATACTTGGTAAACCAAATTGTACATCCCTTATTTTTTCTATTAATTCATCATATAGCAACCCTGTAAAGACGACCACTCAAAATAATACTAAACAGTAAAAAGGCTTGGAAATTAAAATTTAACATAAATAATTTGGGGATTTATTAAAAGACAACAAACAGAATGCAGCCATTTGGCTATCTTTCTAATAGTTACACTACCTCATCGATGATCACTGTATAGGCGCCCCTTTGCTGCATGCATAGAACGAATGTATGTGATTGCCTGGGTGTTGCTAGCATTGCCATCTGTGATTCTCAGTTGGCATACCACATGAGATGCCAGTCAGTTCTCCAAGTGTTCTTCTAGTGGTTTGAAGTTCAGAAGATTAAAGAATGCAGATAAAAGTATGTTTGTTGATTTTATATTTTTGCTATAAATTAGTATGACATAGCTTTTCAGCAGTTCTAATAGAATAGTAGTACCATGAAGGAAACAACTGAAGAGGTTCCTTTTATTTGGTAACCAAAAATGCACACAAGTTCTTGTTTAAATATCATCAGATTTACTCATTAACTCTGTAATCAGAATGTTAAAACCAATGTACACATAGAAGTGTGCACTGCTTTCTTTTTAAATTTGCACAGTGATTGTGAAATACACATTCATATTTTGTGTGAAGTGCTAACACGCTCAACAGCAAAGAGATCTTGCATGGCCATTCTACCACATGCTTTCATCTTATCATATTAAATAGCTGAAGTAATCTCTCTACTCATTTACTAGGAAATTTACCAACTTCAGATAGGAGATGTTAAAGCACCCAGCATTATCACTGTCAACTCCATGTGCTCAGCAGAAAAGGACTAGAAACTTCACTTCGACTGGATATTCCACGTGTCAAATGGAGACAGACAGCACAAAATCTTGTGTTTCAGACTGCAGGGCTACTGTAAAGAACAGCTGTCTTAATGATGTATCTTAAGACTTGTATCGAGTTTTAGACTTTATGCTTAGATGGATAATGGTCAATATCATTGGAATAGTATTTCCCAATTTAAAAACAATCCGAGTATTATCTAGCTATGATTATTTCTCTAAAAGAAAACACTGTATTCACATGAGAACCCAAAGAAAAATAGAGCATATAGTATGGTGTTCTTCAGGATCTGGTTGATTTCAGTAATGTTCATAAGTCCCTGAATGATATATATATATATATATATATATATATATATATATATATATCAACAACAACAAACCTTCCTGAATTTCTGTGAAACCCAGTTAGAATAGAAAGGAGACAATTAATTCAAAGAAATATTGATAAATAAAATAACCACTTATCAACACAACTTCAGAAAAGAAAAAAAAAAAAAACTTAACCAAGTATTAGGCTCAGACCATTGTTAGTCTGAAAGGAAAAAGAACTGACCAAAAAGGTAGACAGAACTAGACTGGGTTCTTGCACTAAGGTATATAGTAGTTGTAGCATAATTTCCACTTTGAAATATGTTCTTTTTGAATATAAGGGCACACACAACTCTAACACATACCATTATCCAGCTTATGAGAAAAAGACCCAATACCCTTTCTGTTGCCCAAAGGAGAGAAGGTTAGGAGTTTTGCCATCTAGACATTGCCCAGTTATTCTTTTTTAATCATTTGCTTGTTTATATGTTTTTGAGATATCATTTTGTTTTGTTGCCAAGGCAACAGAATTCTTGCTCAAAAGAATCTTCTGCTTCTGGTTCCCAAGTAGCTGTAGTTACAAGATCATGCCACCACAACAGTTTCATTCCATTTTTTTTTATAAGGCATGCCACAAGAAATGAACAAATTTAGCACTAATAACAAACTCTCTATATATACTTAAGACAGAGACCTGGTTTGAATGAAATTCCACCTCCACCACAACTGTGGATAGACAGAATATCATTCAGTATTGAGAATGGCCTGTCTTTTAATTATGATTATCATTGCGTTTACTCTGTCTCCCTCTCTTTTTATCAAACACAACACTGTATTTGTCAGCTCTGATGTAAATGCTTCCATAACTTATTTTCATATCCATCTTCAAGGGTAAATAGATTGTATTTTAGGTATATCTAATTCTGTTGGCTATTCTCTTGACTTACATATGCTTTTCTCATTATAATATTCTTAACACAAGAGTGCATGTCCACAGTGCCGCACTGTGAACAGGAAGAAAATGGAGTCCTCACAGCTTGCTCTTCACATTGTGATTTCTCTAAGCAACACTGACACCCTCTATGTGTGTGCTTCGCCTTCACTTTTGCCATCCTAGAACTGTGCATTGAAACCTCTCTTTTAATATTGCCAACTTTCCATGTCATCTTGAAATATTTAGAGTTCCAAAATTTTCTGTTGCTATAAATTTAATTTTCAGTGACAAATATTAACACAGGTTTTCTTCAATACAACATATTATGCTATAATCACCTCACACAACTTATAAATTCATTTACATATATTTATGCAAAATAATTAATGAATTAAGAGACCATGAGCATGAAAGGGAGAAGGGAAATGGGAGGGAAAAAGGAAAGGAGAAAATGTAATTATATCATAACCCTTTCAAATAAAAGAAATGACTCTAAAAATTGTGTAGAAAATTATGCACATCATGTTAGTTATGTTTGTAATAGTCCCAAGTAGGTATGGAATCAGTATCTGAATGTATAATGTTAATCAAGATAGCATAGATTTCATGAATTTATAAGAAAAAAACAATTAGTTTGTCTGTGGTGAACATCAGCTTAACACCTTGTGCTTAGTTTCTATTGTCTTTGATAATCTTTAACTTTTGTTTACATCAGAGAATCTTGGTTATTTTCAGGAAATGCTTAGGGCAAGGGCCTTTGAACTGAGAACTGCCTAAGGGATCATGATCCATTTTTCGAGAAATAGTTTCGAAGTTGTGTTTTTATACATCCTCCAGTCTAGTTCACTTTTTAAGCTACACACATATTTATTTTCAGCTTCACAATCCATTGAGCCATCTATGCATTTTTTGTTGTTATTTGTTGATTGCTTTGGACACTGTTTTGCATTGACTACACTGTATTGAAAGATGACATTCTTGTTCTTAAGAAGTCCATACTCTAGGTTTCATTTATTAATTATTTTTTTATTAATTACAAATAATTCACTTTGTATCCCAGTTGTAGCCCTTTCCCTTGTCCTCTCCCAATACCCTCCCTCCTCTTATCCTCCCTTGCTCTTTCCCCAGTCCACTGATAGGGAAGACTTCCTCCCCTTCCATCTGATCCAAGCCTATCAGGTCTCATCAGGACTGTCTGCTTTGTCTTACTCTGTGGCCTGGTAAGACTGCTCCCCCATCAAAGGGAGGTGATCAAAGAGCCAGCCACTGAGTTCATGTCAGAGACAGCCACTGTTCCCCTTACTAAGGAACCCACTTGGACACTGAGCTGACATAGGCTACATCTGTTCAGGGGTGCTAGGTTATCTCCATGTATAATCCTTGGTTAGAGTAGCAGTCTAGAAAAGACCCCTGTGCCCATATTTTTTAGTTCTGTTGCTCTTCTTGTGGAGCTCCTGTCCTCCCAGGTCTTTCATCTTCACCTTCTTTCATAAAATCCCCTGCACTCTGCCCAAAGTTTGACTATGAGTGTCAACATCTGCCTTGATACCCTGCTGGGTAGAGTCTTAATCACTGTGTAATCACTGTGATTCTGAAGGTTTTTTTTTTTTTCTTTTTTCATTTTCATTTGCTTGTCATTTTATAATCCGGAAAATCTTAGGGCCATATGCAGAATTAGAGATTTCATTATGGACTGTGATGTAGACTGTTTACTTTTTAAAATTAGACAAAATTAATCAATCTCATGGTATAGTTTAAGGTATTTTTCTCATTACAATTATTTTAGGCACAATATTTTTGCTCATGTTCAAATTAGCATTTTAATATTGATGAAAAATTTCTGATTCTTTGGTAATATTTTTTTTCTAGCACAATTACATTGCTGAGAAAAATTCCTTATTTCCCTTGCTTCCCTCCTCCAACCTAAAGAGGCTAAATACAGTCATGAAAAGACTTCAGTATTTCACTCTTGCCAATACACAGGTTATCTAGACAGAAACTAAACAGAAATGCTGGAGCTAACCAACATTAAAAACAAATGAAACTAATATATATTTACAGAACATTTCACCCTAGTGAAAGTGAAGCAGTCATTACAATTTCCTAACATAATTAAAGCCCAGTACTGTATGGGTTTAGCACAGCATTCCACCAGACTTTCAAAGAAGACTTATGCCAATTGTCTTCAAATTATTCTACAAGACAGAAACAGAAGGATCACTATCTGATTCATTTTGTGCGACCAGTTACCCTGAAACCTAAACCACATAAAGACCCAGCAAAGAAGATTACAGACCAACTTTATTGGCAAAAATTCTCAATGAAAAACTTGCAAATCAAATCCAAGATCAAAAAGTTCATCCACCATGAGCAACTAGGCTTCATCCCAGAGATGTAGGGATGGTATAATATATTACAATTGATGAATGCAATCCACCATATAAACAGACTGAAAAAAAGAGAGTTTTCCCTAGAGAATAGAGGAAACTGTAATGGTTGAGAAACATTAAAGGAAATGTCCAACATACTTAGATATCAGGAAAATGCAAATCAAAACTACTTTGAGATTTCATTTTACACCTATCAAAATGGCTGAGATCAAGAACACAATGACAGCGCATGCTGGCAAGGATATGGAATAGCTTCCATTTCTGGTGGGAGTGCAAACTATACAATCACTATTGAATCAGTGTGGTTATTAATCTGGAAGATGGTAATTGACCTACCTCAAGATCCAGTTATACCACTTTTGGGCATATACCTGAAGGATATTTCATTCTATCACAAGCACGCAGGCTCATACATAGTCATTGCTGTTTTATTTCTAATAGCTAGAAATTGAAAACAACCTAGATGCCCCTCAATGGAAGAATGAATAAAGAAAATGTGGTACATTTACACAATGGAGTATTACTTAGCTGTTTAAAAATGACATCATGAAATTTATAGGCAAATGAATGAAACTGGAAAAATATCATCCTGAGTTAAGTAACTCAGAACCAGAAACTTAAATGTGGTGTGTATTTGCTTATATGTGGATATTAGGCATTAAATAAATGATAACCAGGTTACAATCTGTAGACCCTGAGAGGTTAGGTATAGAGGAAGAAACTAGGGAGGGCATATGGGTATCCTTGAAAAGGGAAATAAATTTTATGGGTGGGCTTGCCAAGGGGCAGAAATTGGATGATCAGGTAGTTAAGAGTAAAGTGGGGCTGAGAAAGGGTATGCTGGGTAAAAGGGCTAGAATGGAGGGGGTGTCTGGAAACCCAATGTAGTAGAAACTTTCCAAAATGAAGGAAGGTGATCCTAAGGAAGTCTCTAAGTAATAGCAGAGATGGAGTTCCATCCCATTTCTTGTCACCAGCAAAACTTCCAGCACCCGTAATGGGTTACATTTAACTTAGTTACTGGCCAGAAGGGTCACATGGAAAAATCCCAAATAACCCAGGTTGTGTTTTTTTTAATTAAATTTTTATTTTTTTAATATTAATTACAGTTTATTTAGTTTGTATCCCAGCTATAGCCCCCTCCCTCTTCTCCTCCCTGCCCCTCTCTAAGTCCACTGATAGGGGCGGTCCTCCTCCCCTTCCATCTGACCCCAGTTTATCAAGTCTCATCATGACTGGCTGCAATGTCTTTCTCTGTGGCCTAGCAAGGCTCTTCCTCCCTCTAGGCATGGGGTGGGGAGGTCAAAGAGCCAGCCACTGAGTTCATGTCACAGACAGTCCCTGTTCCCCTTATTAGGGCACTCAATTGGATACTGAGCTGCCATGGGCTACATCTGAGCAGGGGTGGTAGGATATATTCATTCATGGTCCTTGGTTCGAGAATCAGTCTCATAAAAGACCCTTGTGCCCAGATATATTTGGTCCTTGTGGAGCTCCTGTCCTCTCCTGCCTTTACTAACTCCTCCTTCTTCCATATGATTCTCTGCACTCTGCCCAAGGTTTGGTTATGAGTCTCAGCATCTGCTTTGATATATTGCTAGGTATAGTGTTTCAGAGGCCCTCTACGGTATGCTCCTGTCCTATTTCTTGTTTTCTCCTTCTTCTAGTGTCCATCCCATTTGTCTTTCTAAGACTGATCATCTTGCCCTGGGTCCTCTTTCTTATTTATGTTCTTCAGGTGTACAGATTTTAGTATGTTTATCCTATCTTATAGGTCTAGTACCCACTTATAAAAGTGAGTATATACCGTGTGTGTCTTTCTGCTTCTGGGATACCACATGTAGGATGATCTTTTCTAGATCCCACCATTTGCCTGCTAATTTCATGATTTTCTTGTTTTTAATTGTTTTTAATTAGTATTCCATTGTTTAAATGTATCGTAACTTCTATATCCATTCCTCCATTGAGGGACATCTGATAACCCAGGTTGTTGCCGAGACAATAAGTTGCCAAGCTCTCTACAAACTGACATCAAGGCCCCATTGCTGAAGACTGAACAGACAGAACTCATTAAACATGGAGATGTTGATCTGGTACCTACATAGGACCTATATGCATGCATCTAGTGTCTTTGGTGTAGGAAAGTACTCTGAGGGGCTACCAAGAGAGAAACATAAACAGCAACTTAGCCACCAAAACTTTGATCTACCATGTTGTCCTGAGTTCAGTATATGCTTGGGTAATTGTAGATTAAACTTTATGAGAGTCACCAACCAATGTCTGCTTTAAATTAAGAACGAATACACAAGATGAAACTAACATCCAAAGCTGCTTGGTTGACCAAGAACCAGAGAGTAGATAACCCAGAGATCTAGGATAAAACCAAAATATAGTAGTGACAAAATGACTCCTAATTATATTCTGCTATCCTCAGAACAGGGCCATAATCAGAGAAGCTTCTCTGTGAGAAGATGGGAAACAATACAGAGATGCAGTCAGATATCACACATACAGACACATACACACACACATTCAGAGAGAGACAGAGACAGAGACACAGGCAGAGAGCTTGTAACACACAACTCTAAAAGGGATGTCTTCATGAATTCCATCTGCTAAAAGCTTAGGGAACCCTAGTTCCCCTCTATCCATGAAATAGGAAGTGGAAAGCTTTAAGAACCAGAGGCGAAGGACAATACCAGAGGGGGTGAGAACCCTAGGAGAACAAGGTTCTCTAAATCAACTAAGTAAATTCATATGAGTTCACAGAGACTGAAGCTGCATGCTGAAGCCCTCCAAAAATCTGCAGCAGGTCCTCTGGATATATATTATGGTATTCAGTTTAGTGTTTTTTGGGACCCTTAGTGTATAATCAAGTGGAGATCTGATCCTTATTCCTTTTCTTGGGCTCTGTTCTTTCTGCTTGTTTTATTTGTCCAACTTTGGTATGATGGTTTTTATCTATTTAATAAAAAGATTAAGTTTTATCTTATTGTTAAATAGTATTTATTATTTTCATAAAAATGTAATAAATTCTGATAACCAAGAAAAAATCTTATTTCCATAATTCACATAAAATTGATATTCTGATATAATTTATTAATCTTTTACTGCATGCTCCTGATCTTGAATGGTAAAAAAAAAGCTACCATAATTATTAAACAAAAAAAGTTGAATTTATTGATTTTGTTTTTCTTTCTCAGTTTTATTTCCTTTTGTCAACTTTTTGAAAGTATACATCTATTTTTTTATATATTTTTATACGGCTGGAAGGTTTGTCTAACACTGTAGATTGGTTATACTTCATTACTTTGCTTATTTCAGTAGCCACTTTTATCATGTTCTCAGTCACTACATGTCAATTTCATTCATATTTTGTTATTTGGTTTGTGAAAGGGCTCTTGCAAAGTGTTATTATACTCCTTCAATTACTGTCGATTTGCTAGGTTTCACTATAGTCTTTAGAAAGAGAAAAATCAAAACCATAATCAGGTATTTGGCATTTTCTACTATGGGTACAATATGCATAGTATGTCTCAAAAATGTGAGGAAGAAATTGGACACTTTACACATTGCTGATAGAAAGGGAAATTTGTTTAGACACATGAGCAAACATCTTGGCAGCTGTTCAAATGACTAAGCAGAGAGGTAATACTTGATCAGAAATTCTACTCCTGATACACAATCAAGAAAATGGAAATAAAAATCCTCAGAAATATTCTAGCAACATAATCAATAACAATGATGCAAAGTGGAATCAACCAAAATGCCCAATAAATAGATGAATGGATTTCTAAAATTTTATATAACCTTACAGTGAAATACAATCTGGCAGAAAAATTACGTGGTGAAGATACTGTTTATCAAAAACATATGATAAGGGATTAGTATTAAGAACACTTTTTACTCTAGTCTAAAAATCTAAATTTCCACATTGACAGGCTCACAACCAACTGTAACCATCAGTTTAATGGGATTAAGTGCCCTCTGCTGGTCTTTTAAAGAGCCAGTACATAACAGTGCACACACACACACACACACACACACAGAGAGACAGAGAGAGAGTGAGTGAAAGAGAGAGACAGAGAGAAAGACAGAGACAGAGAGAGAGAGAGAATACAACATGGATAGATGGAATTTGAAATGTTAATTAGTTTCCAGACATAGAAGACCCTATCCTGTACAACTCCATGTTTTCAAGGCAATATACTGGCCTTTCTTCTTGTTTTCATTGTGGTCTCCATTACTAACTCACCCTAAAGAAAAATAAGAAAATTGTTTCACTTAAGCATGTGTTTGATAAAATTATTAAAATTTTAGTTTTATTAAGTCTGAACCCTGAGTACATATCTTTAACATTTTACTTGATTAAGTAAGAAACAGAAATAGTAAATTGTTGTGAAATCTGCAGTAGATTAAATCTGATGTTTTATTTTCATTTGTCATGCAAGAGTTTCACATGTGTACATTATAAAAAGATTTTTGTCTATCATTTCAAACATCTATATTTCTTTATCGTAAAATCATTGGATCAAGTGGTGGTGGTACATACCTGTAATCTCAGCACTCAGGAGGCACAGGCAGGCAGATCTCTTTGAGTTCGAGGCCAGCCTGGTCTACAAAGCAAGTTCCAGGACAGCCAGGGCTATGGTTTCCTGGCTGAGAAACACTTTCTCATCTCCCTCTAGCCCACTTTAAAAAGAAAAGAAAAAAAAAACATTAAAATCTAGGTACGGAAAAGATCACCTGGGTTCATTTTTAATTTTGTTTTTTGTTGTTATTGTAAAAGTCATGGTCAACAAATAACTTAGGGTCGAAAAGCCATATACGGCTTTCAAGTCATAGTCCACCATCTAAGAAAACCAATGGAGACTCAAGGCAGGAAATGAAGCAGAGATGATGGATGAAGCCTTCTAGTGGTTTTCTCTCATGCTCAGGATTTGGTACCTACCTTATATACCAAGCCCAATCACCTAGGAATGGTACTGTCCACAGTTGATCATACCCTCCTATATCAATTAGCCATTAATACAAAGCCTCAAAGACATGTCCGCAGGCCACTCTGATGGAGACAGTTCTTCAACTGAGGTTTCCTCTCTTCCCAGGTATGTCAAGCTGATGTTAGCTACCACAGTTAGTAAAATGATACTGTGCAAGCATGAAGGCTTCAGTTTGATTCTCCAGTTTTCAACTAAAAAGCTGGGGCAGTTTTGCACATTTATAACCACCTGAGGAATGAGCCACTAAGTTAGGTCCAAATAACAAGATGAGTGAAGCCATTAAGACAACTGTTAGGGACCTCTAGACAGAATGCACAGACACATTCCCACCTACAGAGACCCACCTGCATGAGTGCATAGACATGTACTCACACCAACAAGAGCCAAGAATCTAGCTATTTTGCATTCTATAACATCTTCATTATTTACATCACCATGAGATGAAGCAGAATTCCAGAGATGGCTCCTTCTGTCCTTAACATTGTGTCTAACATGTATCCTTGAGACTAGCTAAGCTGTAGGCTGAATGAGATGCCTTTTCACAGGACATATTTTTCTTCAAAAAGAACAAATTACATTGACAAACTATAATTATTCAGACTTGGTGGAAATTTTCTTAGGAATTAAGCAAACCAGTCATCTCAAGGAAAACAATTATCAGTATTTATAGTAATAAAATGTGAGATTTCAAGTGGGAATTTAAGTTGTTGAAAGCTTTCCTCCCTCACTGAAAGTCTAACACTTAAGAACTTTGTTGATGAGATTAGAAATACCATTGAGAGTTGTTTTGGTATTTCAAATGATGAAATGTATCATTGAAGTGTTGAACCACTGTTTTCCAAATGAGTAATAAAGTTTTAGGAAATCTTATCCATAAATGTTCAATTCAATTTAGAAGAAAAATCAGTACGTTTTAATATAGAAGGACAGAACATGAGGTTTCAAATTATGTTGGAAGTGATCTCTTAGAATTAACCCTTTATTAGCTTTAAAAAAGTATGAAAAAATTTGGAATGATGTTTTCAAAAGCAATCTATGTGATGTCACTCAAATATTTATATGTATAAAGCACAAGAACATATTTGCAAGGAAATATATGAAGATGTATGTGTGAGTCCTCAGGTCTTTTCTATTGAGGCTATTATCATATTAATAAAAATATAAATATCACTCACTAGTTTCCTTTCTGAAAATTGTATTTATTTTGCAGAAAACTGTTTTGCTTATGCTATTCCATTTAGGGTTTATTAGTCCTTTCTCGAGAATAAAAATTTTCAATTATCTTTTAGTTTGAAACACACTGAATCACAGTGAACTATAGTTAACGAGCCCTTTGAGACCCTAAAATAAAAAAATATTGAAAACTACTGCCCACAGAAATATAATTATATAAATTTTCACATATATTATTATCTTGTGTGCACACGTGCGACACCTTTGTAGAGAGGATTCTCTCCATGTCTACTTACATGACTTGGGCTCAGCATGTCAGCATGCAGGAGGCACTTCCGTTGAACCATATCACTAGCCTTAAAGAATTATTTACCACAAACAACAACAAAAATTCCCAAAACTTTTTATTATAGATGGTATGTTGAATATGTATATATGTAAAACTCTATCCATCAGAGGAAGAAAATACAATTGCACTAAACAAACAGTGATATTACTTATGAGACACTATCATAAAAAGCCTTTTTGGATTGACTTATTTAATCTATTGCACTTTTTCATGAAGGCTGTACTGTTACATTTCACAGGCTCTTCACCACTGAGAAGTGAAGTAAAGTCAAAGTTTTTGAACTAGGTAATACAGAAGACAAATTTAAACATAGGAACTCTGCCATCAACATTTGTTCTGTCTCATCAATTATGATTATGTGAATGTAAATCACATGGTATCTAGTGGTCAAGTCCAGTAATCCCAGACACTAGGTAGACAATGGACACAAGAACTCAGGCCAGTCTGGACCTCAGAGTGAGATCAATAACACCTGGGCAATTTGCTGAGACCCTTTCTCAAAATAAAGAATATATAGGTAGTGTATAGTTAACTGGCCTGTGATATGCAGAGAAGGCTATAGATTCCATCTTTAGTACTGATAATAAAAACGTATACCAAAGCAATATTGTTGGGGTATCGTGAATAAGACTAGACACCATCGCATGTAGTAAGGCTGCACAGGGCAACACAGTAGGAGGAAAAAGGCCTGAAAAGCACGTAAAAGGGTCAGAGACAGGCCATCCCCTGGGAGCCACCCCAATCTTCAGCCCCTGAGACCAGCACAGATCAGGGAGCAGCAGTACCTTAGCTTGTGCCATTCCTAGGGACCCAACCAGATTTGAGGCACTGCAGACCAGCAGGGATCAGGGAGCAGCAGGAAAACTAGAGAATTGCAGCTGTCTGGGACCACAAGCTCAACCTACAACCCCAGAGAACTATTACCATCAGAGACCACCAGGCCTGCTACTAACAGAGTCAATCAAATAGCTAGAGGAAAGACCAAGAACACCAGCAACAAAACCCATGGACATACGACAACACCAAAACCCAGCTATCTTACCACAGCAAGTCCTGAGGATCATATCACACCACAAGCACAAGAAAATGATCATAAATTTGAAGTTAGGAAAAATGATAGTGGCCTTAAAAGAAAATAAATATCTTAAAGAACTGCTGGAAAATACGACCAAACAGGTGAAAGATTTGAGTAAATCCCTTAAAGAAAAAGGGAAATATAATCAAACAGGAGAAGGAAATGAATAAAACTATCTAGATCCTAAATATGGAAATAGAAGCAATAAAGAAAACACAATCTGAGGCAATCCTGAAGATGAAAACTAAGGGAACAGAGCAGGAACAGAACTACAGACACAAGCATCATGAACAGTATACAAGAGATGGAAGAGAGAATCTCAGGTGCAGAAAATACAACTCAAGAAATCAATACATCAATCAAAGAAAATGTTAAATATAAAAAATTCCTGACACGAAATCATATATAACCTTTTTTTTCTGACCAATGTATCGATTTCTTCTATAGTATTTAATACATCTGCGAGTCTCTCTTCCATCTCTTGTATTCTGTTGGTGATGCTTGGATTTGTAGTTAGTGTTCACTTGCATAGATTTCCATTTCTAGGATTAACTCGGCTTATGTTTTACTTCTTGCTTCTGTTTCCATTTCTGTATCTTTAACAGTTTTATTCCTTTTTCTTCACCTACTTGTTTGTGTTTTTTCTGCATTTCAGTAAGGGATGTATTCATTTCCTATTTAAGGACCTCTATCATTTTCATAAGTCATTTCTTTGTGGTTCAGCTGTGCTGGAATATTCATGGTTTGCTGTAATAGGACAGCCAGGCTCTGATAGTGCCATGCTACCCTGGCTGTTGTATATTCTGTTCCTATGTGTCCTGTTGTCACCTGGGTTTGGAGGTTATTATAGGTTTTAGGTGTCAATTTCTGAGTTTTCTTTCTTGGGTGGATGTTGTCCCCTTGGTTTCTGTTTTTTCCTCTGGTCTTCTTACCTGAGTGGCCTGTGGTTCCTGTGACCAGCAAGTCTCCCATCCAGTTTTCTCTGCTGAGGTTTTGGGTGCCTGCATAACATCATGGGTTTTGGGTGCCTTCATTGCCTCTGGAATTCTTGGTTTCTATAAACTAGTGTGGCCTTTGGAGCTCTGGACATCCATGTGGCTTCTCAGGTTCCAGGTACCTGTGTGGCCTCTGGGGTTCCTACTACCAGCTTGGTTTCCAATAAAACAGGTGTCTCCTGCCAGATTTGTGGACCTGCGGTTCCTATTACCAGCCTTGCCTCTGGTAGAACAGGGTTCTTCCACATTGTAGCATAGGATATGGAGCCGAGGGGAGGAAGTGAATTTGGAACTGGCTGGGCAGGCTTTCAGGAGTGTTTGCAGGTGGAGGACAGTGTTTTTATCTGTAGTGCCAAGTGCCAGTGTGACCTCAGATACAGCAGTTTTCCGCCAGAGATGTGGTTTAGTTTACAGAACTGAGGGGAGAGGGTCTACAGGGAAGGATTTTATAATTAAATTTGCTTTGATAATTTTCAGGTTTGTAGGAAATTTTTCTATCTATGAAATGAGTTTTGGATGGACTTTTTTTCTTTTATTAATTTAAAGTTTTTGGTTTCCAACTGGCACAATCTCTATTGTATAATTAAAATAATAAATGTAAAGACATGACTTCTTCATCTTCCTGTTTTTCTTACTGTACTGGTTTTATTTTGACTCAGTTTTAATGACATTTAATATTCCAAAAGAACAGCTTTAAATATCTTCGTTTCTCTAGTTTTGGAAAACACAAAGTAGAAGCTAATTTCTATACACTGGTCCATGCTTATGGTCACAATCGTGGCATGCCAAGTCTTTACAAAACTGTCTTCTTTTATTTGCTGGTTAGCAGTCATCATTTGCACTAACCAATTTCTGTTTGTTTGCAGGCTTCTATTTATTTCTGTTTTAACTGGGTTTTTGACGAGGCTCAAATGCCACCTCAGATCATTTGCATATTAGAAGACACTGGGCATACTGAGGCCAACCTTCATTATGAATAAATCAGAGTTTCCCATTAAGATCTAATGAGTTCTTATATTGTCCCTTTGATTATGACTCTCATTCTGTTTGGAATGGAAAACATTTCATCTTTTTTACTCTCACTTCCCCCACACTCCCTTTAGGGTCCCAGTGTTTTTGAAGAAGCAGGGCTAATATAAAACTCACAGCCTTAAACCTCTTTGCCGAGAAATGTGGTATATTTTTAAAGCATTAAGAATTCCACATCTTAAATGATTTAGACTTTCTATTGATTTGCTGGTATGCTTTTTATGATATAGATAGTATTGGATATTTTGTTCAGTTTTGTCGTGACCTGGTTTCCTTAATAATTCTTGCACTTTGGGTTCTCAATCAGGATTAAATGACATTAATAAATACAAAACGACATCCCATTCACTTCCTAGTATAAGTGTTCAGCCCTTGGTAGTTATGATGACATGAGTAAACTGACTCAGATATAATTCCTTCTAACATACTGCTTCTTCATTAATATTTGGTTGTTTTTGTAGTACTGAGGACTGATCTCAGGGCATTGTGAAGCCTGTGATATGAGATATGTCTTTCCCTGGATAATTAGAACAAGACTTCTGGCCATGGATTGAGAATTAAAAAAACAAAACATTTGTTTCAAGTATGTTAAAGTTTGTTTTGATTTAAGATTAAGTAGTATGGATTAGGTTTAAGTTCTATAGAAAGAACAACATCATAAATATTTATTTAAAATTATTGGATAATGAAATAGTAGTACACAGAATTATATTGTCTAACTATGAAATTTGGAGGTAGAAAATATACACATTTTATTAATTTACATTAACACTATAGAAATTAATAAAAATTACAGTCAAATAGTTAAAAGAATAAAAGGACATACTGAGCCAATTGTAAAAGTATACATCACTATTATTACTATAAATCTAATTCCAAAGTTTTTACAACTGAAAGAGGCAAAAGTGTGACAGGTAAAATTAAAGAAATATTTTAATAAAATTAAGAAAATGTTTTATAAACTAGGTTAAAATTAGTGAAAATTAAATAAGAATATCAGTGAATGATTTGAGGTTACTAAACCTTTTATGATAAGCTTTCCAGGAAAAGAGAAAAAAATAAAGAAAAGAAAAAAAAGTAGAAAGAACACATTGTCAAAGAAATACTAGAAGAAAAATGCTTCCAAAAGAAGAACTTGAGTCCCCATAATATTCCACACAGAATAAGTTTAGCTGAATGAAAAGAGCTGAATCCTAAATTTTATTGTCAATAATTATCTACTTCCCAACCTGTAAAACTTTTCTGTTGCTATGGCATCTTTAGTCATTTATTTCATTCTTTGTATAGTAGTTTTCCTGTGATTCTAAGCAATGTCCCTTACTTTTTGCCTGACTGAACTTCTTTCTAAACAAAAGCAAGGGTGTACATCAGTCGGTAGGCTGCCTACCTGACATGCAAGAAGCCATGAATTTCATCTTCAGCGCTGTATGCAACCCAGCTCATTCTAGAGCTCAGGAGGTGGAGGCATGCCACCCTGAAGTTTAAGGTTATTTCCTGCTACATAGTAACTTTGAGGTCAGACTGGGCTATCAGAGAAGCTGTCTCATTCAAGTCAAACAAGCAAAAACTTCCACACAATAATAGCGCCAGGATAGATTCTTAATGTGGATGTGCATGTGTGCTTACCAAACCAATGAGCAAAGTTCTGAGAATCATCAGAAAAATGCCTACTTTGCTAGGCACTTATTAAATTTGCAACAAGGCATAGATGTAATCATAATTTACCTAAACTTCTGAAAACTGACAGACAGTTAATAGATATTATAATATAGGTTTCATGCCATTTTTTAGTACAAAACATGGTTTCACTATTCTTAAGGACAGGAATTTTATTAAGTTATACTCAAGAATTAATTCATAGCAGGATTTTGACTTAATGTTTTTATGAGATGCTGAAGATCTTTTTCAATACATAAAAATGAATACTAAATTTGCTGGGCTCATAAATTTGTGCAATTATTATTTTTTCCATAAAAGAATTATTTTAAAAATACACACGATAGATGCATTTTAAAGCTTTTTATTATTTATTACAATTTATTCACTTTGTATCCCAGCTGAGGCTCCATGTGTCCTCTCCTCTCAACCCTACTCTCCTTCCCTTTTCTTCTTCTTCTACTATGCTCCTCCCTCAGTCCACTGATAGGGGAGGTCCTCCTCCTCCATCTGACCCTAGCCTATAAGGTATCATCAGGACTGCCTGCATTGGTCCTCCTCTGTTGCCTAGCAAGGCTGCACCGCCCTGCCCCCAAAGGATGTAAAAGTTTACATTCCCACCAGCAGTGGAGGAGGGTTCTCCTTCATCTCCCTCTTCTCCAGCATGTTTTGTCACTTGAGTTTTTTATCTTAGCCATTCAATAGATGCATTATAAAGTGTCTTCAGACTAACTGGACACTTTTAGCAAGCTGATTCCTTTAATATCCTTGTATATTCTGCATATTTATCTTTTGAAGAGCAAGATTTGTAGGTGATCAAAGAGCTGAGTTCATAGCAGAGATACCCCTGCTCCCCTTAATAGGAAAACCACTTGGGGACTGAGTCTATGGGTTACATAAGAGCAGGGGTTTTAGGTTATCTCCATGCATGGTCCTTGATTGGGGTACCAGTCTCTGCAGGGCTCCCATGGCCCATATCTTTCTTTTTTAAAATTTATTTATTTATTTGGCTCCGATTGTCTCTTTTTGGAGCTCCTTTCCCTTCCAGATCTTTCTATCTCCCCCTTCTTTCATAAGATTCCATGCACTCTGCCAAAAGTTTGGCTATATGTCTCAGCCTCTGCTTTAATACCTCAATCAGTAGAGTCTTGCAGAGGCCCTGTGGGTTAGGCTCCTGTCCTGTTCCCTGTCTTCTCCTGCTTCCAATGCCTATCACATTTGCCCTTCTGAATGAGGACCAAGAATCTTACCTAGGGTCCTCCTTGTTGTTTAGCTTCTTTAGGAGTATAGATTTAGTATGTTTATCCTATATTATATGTCTAATAACCGCATGAGTGAGTATATGCCATTTGTCTATTGCTGAGTTACCTCACTCAAGATTATCTTTTCTAGTTCCCACCATTTGCCTGCAAATTTCATGATTCCTTGCTTTTAATTGCTGAGTAGTATTCCATTGTGTAAATGTACCACAATTTCTGTATCCATTCCTCTGTTGAAGAGCATCTAGGTTGTTTCCAGGTTCTGGCTATTACAAATGAAGCTGCTACAAACATGGTTGAACAAATGTCCTTACATAGTTAAACATATTTCGATTATATGCCTAGGAGTGTTATAGCTGGTTCTTGAGGTAGCACTATCCTGATTGTCTGAGAAAGCACCAGATTCATTTCCAAAGAGGATGTAAAAGTTTACATTCCCACCAGCAGTGGAGGAGGGTTCTCCTTCATCTCCCTCTTCTCCAGCATGTTTTGTCACTTGAGTTTTTTATCTTAGCCATTCAATAGATGCATTATAAAGTGTCTTCAGACTAACTGGACACTTTTAGCAAGCTGATTCCTTTAATATCCTTGTATATTCTGCATATTTATCTTTTGAAGAGCAAGATTTAAAAAAAAAACAAGCAGGAAAACTTTCTGTGAATTCTCCCTCAGAAAATAATTGTGTTTTTCTTCTAGTAAGTTGTTTCGGTGAACAACAAATCTGAAGGGAGTTATAAAGCATTTATAAAAACGTTTAAATTTTTAGTCATTATTATAATAAAAACACAAAAGGTCCTAATTATGTTGCGGCTCTTCAGGAATGAGTGCTTCATTGTGTTCTGAATCTTGTCATGCTTCCTTTATTACCAGGAGAAATTTGAGTTCATGCTCATGCTAATCTTCAGATAAACAGTAACAAAGAGCAAAATAGCATACAACCGGGAAGCAAGAGATTGTTGCTTTTATTTTATATTTTAAATAACTATATTTAAATAATTAGTTATATATAATGAATTTTTTGAAAAGATTTCTCCCATCTATAAAAAATAAAAGTCATTTTCCCCTACCTTCTATAGATTTCTGCTTAATAACTAATATAATGAGTTAAAAAGTCCAATTTTTGCAAGAGAAGAGATATTCATTGAGCAGAATTATCTGGGTCTCTGGCTTCTTACAAAATAAATTAAACAAAATTAATTTGTTTGTATGGAATGAAATATCTTCACTTTTGCATTTGAATAAATTGCCTATAGAAAACTATCAGAAGATAAATTAATTTCATTCAAATTTAGGCCAAAGCTATCTTAAACATTGTGGTTAAAACACCATCTCTCTGAAATTATCTAAATTCTTTCAACACTGCAGTGTTCATATTTGATAACCAATGTCTGTAATAAGCAGGACTATTATTTCTCCTTGTCCTTTTAGTTTTTTTGTTAATTAGTTGCTTAATTTTCTTAAAGAGGTTTTGCTCCCTGCCCAGTCTTCCAAAGTCTGGCAAAATGAGAAACTTGACGTGTTTCTTGAATTACCCACTATCTCTACAAGTCCTGGCTTTTGTAAGAAATACCACCCAATTGGTCATGGCATGTACATCAACATTCTCACTGCTGTGAGAAAACACTAGATATGACCACGTTAGAGAAGCAAAGTCTCACTGGCATCCACAGTTAGAGGGTAGAGCCCATGGCATCAAGGAACGCTTAGCAGGAGCAGCAGGTGCACGGTGATAGTCTGCAGTCGGGAAGCAGGAAGAGGAGGGGGCTGGTCCTCATGCAGTCTCTTTCTCGTTCAGTGCAGGAACAGTGCTGCTGATATTCATGGCGGGGCTCCTGGTTATGGCACACTCTGTTGAGTCCCTTACTAACACACCCATAAGATTTCCACATGAATCCAAATCGTAGTAAGATTGTCAGTGAGAATTACCTAACCCTACTCTGTGCTTTGTCATCATAATATTCGAACATACCCTTCTTTATGCCATAATTCCCAGTATGTGTGCTCCGCTGCTCATGGACATCTCACAATATAAAAATGAATCCTGTTTAATTTCAAGAGTTCCACGGTTCATAATAGGTCTCACACTTCAATACTCCACACTCCAATTTTTTTTTTTCTGAGATTCAAGTCAATCCTTAACTTTGAGTCTTTGATAGAAGTTGTATAGTTCTAATACAGTGACACAAAATAAACATTCCTATTAAAATAAGTAGAAATGGGAGGAGACATTTGAAAATTTCAGATTAAAGCAAGAATTAAGGCCAGAAAGTAAAATACCACATATTTATCTCCATATACAGCTCTGATGATCATAACAAAATCATCTGGCTATACACTCTTCATCTTCTGTGTCCTTCCCTGGCTTTATCTTCTTCTGATCTGGTACTCACACATCATGTGTCAAGGCTTGAACTCGCAAAACTAGTCCCTTAGAAACAAAGATAATGCATTAACACCATCTTCTTTTATTAAAAAGTCGAAGACAGCAAGCATGTTGGTACACAGCAATAGTCCTACCTGTTTTGGAGGCTGAGGAAGGAAGGTCTCTTGAACCCAAGAGTAGGGTACCACATTATACTCACCCATATACTTGTCATCTTTTAAATACAGAACTTTTCTCTTGGACTATGTTTTCTTCTTGCCTGAAGATTATCTTAGCTGAGGTCTCATCCTCCTGGCATCTTCAACATCATTATATCTCCATTAAAACTTAAGCTATACTTCCTCAGCTTCATGTGATGGTCTCACAAGTTCTCTTTTCAGGAAATTATACAGTCCCACACATCAACGGGTTTATGTGACCTTGCTACATGCTCTATTTTGCATTTTTCATGTCTGTAAAACTAGTGCCACAAGGATGATGATGATGCTTAATTCTATTGTAAGTCTGATAGTATCGTGTCTCTCTTAGTCTTGGCCTCTGTGTGCCATCAGACTGACCCTAGGAAATCTTTTAGTTTAAGTTCTATTTTCAAATGATTTGCATTTTTACTGCTGGAAGCCTTTGATGGGCAGAGTCTTACTCTGATGGCACCTTTTCTGTTGCTCCAGTGCTAATCTCTTTAACAAATATAAGTGTGTTGTCTGTGTTTTCCTTGTCTACATCTTTAAATTCACCCATGTTCCATCCCTGGCCAAGCTGCTCTGGTTGCTTTAAAGATGGATCTGGATCTGAGTAAGTACAGTGGGTGATAATCATATTACAGCTGCATATCTTTTTGCTGCTTTGAAATGTCCTCTGACAAAATACTTAATGCATTATATTCAAATGGCTTAAATCATCAGGACATTGACCAAATGCAAAATATATCCCGATGTCCTGTAGTCCTATGCCAAAAGCATGCATTCCTGTTCCTCCATGAGACCTCATCAGCTAGGACTAGACTGTCTACACGCTTTTCAGCTTTCTTCTATTCTGAAACCCCCACCAGAATGTCCAATTAATCTCTGCTAGAGGGAAACGGAAAAAAACTGGAGCTATGAGGGAGGAAAACTTTAGAATTTCCAAGTGTAATTATAGTTGCAATGGTTTAAGAACCATTGCTTAGCTGTGTGCCACTCCTTGGTTTCAATTTTCCATATTAGTTAGTTTTTTTTTTTTCTTATTGTTGTGAAAAAATACCAGAGACAAAAGCAACATAAGAAAAGAAGAGGTGGAGTGAGGAAACCTCGATAGCATGAGGTGGCTGCTCCCTGCCAGGCTGCATCCAAATGTAAGTATCAGAAAGAAATGAGCTCATGTGTTCTCTCTTTTATACAATAAAGCCCATGGGACTTCTATTGAAAGTGCATCTCCCTACTCCAGCTAAACCTTTCCTAAATCACTCACATATGTCTTCAGAGGTTTGTTTCTTAGATGATTTAAATCTTTTTTAGTTGGCAGTTTCAGGGGGAGTTATCAAAACAAAATGTATAAATACAAGAAGTAATTCAAGGGGACCTATTCGTGTGAATCAGCACTTTCCCCGCAAGCAAATGAAGTCACTCCATCATGCCACTTTCACATAGGTCCTCTAAGTCTGTTTTATACATCATACTAAGAATTCACTTTGTTTTACAATAAAAAGTCAGTGGTATAATAATTGCAATTACAAATTAATCATCATTTTCCTAAAAGATGTTAATACTCATAGCTCTATAAAACATGGGTCAACTTCAGTTCTGGGAATAAATAATCTCTCCACCATTGATTTACAAAGGCTTTGACACCAAGAGAGTTACAGGGTTTCCCCAAATTTTATATAGCTGAACATTTGTATAATCAATACAAATTGAAGTCCCCTCCATGGTTCTTGTAAGATCATCAGTCAAAAAATCTACTTCTTTGTATAATTTTACTCTGTGAAAAAAAATAAAGATATTTATTTTCATACCTTGAGAAGAATGACTTAGTGATGAAAGCTATGAGATGTTCGTTCACATTTCTTAAAGTACGTGTCAAATCTTGTCTGCTGTGACAGAAAGTAACCTGGGTGATCAATATTAATTATAGTTGATAGTGTTAATGATTGTCAGTTATGTTCCTAACATCATGCAATGCATTTCCACATACAAACATGTAGGGTAAATGGTGATATTGCCATTTTCAATTAAATAATAAACACGGAGAAGTCAAATTGTCATGCAACAAAAAGGCTAGGATTTATACCCAAATTGTTTTGGAATAAAAATCACTCTGTCCCATTATGCTACAATATGACTACAAGACATGCTTCTAAAATCACCTGTGTGAAACAGAGTTGAAGAAAACTTGAATTAATCAGAGCCTAAAATTATTCTTGGATAAGAAGATTCAATATTGTAAGAATGCCAATTCTCTCTAAATTAAGCTCTAAATTTAATGAAATCACAATCAATATTCCAACTTGAGGGCAGGAATAGGTCGGAAAGGTGACAGCTATGAGGGAACAGTTTTCAGCTCAATATAAGAAAGCATCTTTGAGTTAGAAATATCCAGAAATGGAAGAGAATTGTGAAATATTTGACCTTACATTGCCTAAGAATTTCAGTGAGGTGTTATCTACCATGTGTTAAACATTAGCCAGTGATCATTTCCTAAGAGTTTATTCTCTAGGCATTAACCATACACTTTCGCTCTTTATGTCATTTAATTATTCCATTTTCTCTTCCCAGAGGGTACACAATATGCTACACCTTAAGCGAGAACATGGCTTGTATGATCACATGGATTAGATTTCAGATCTCCTAGATCCTAGCTACAAAACTGAAAATTTCCGCCTCCTTAGGCTCACTTTCTCAGACTATATTTTTCACAGTAATGCTATTAACTTCACTGTATTCTTATAGGGTTAAGTATAAAGATATTAGAAGAACATGAGCATATTATTGGCTACATGTTTAGTTTTAATAAATGAAGTTATCATTGATATCACTGAAAATCAGGTGAGTTAAATGATGTGCTTAGGAAACAGCAAATATTCAATTCAACTAACTAGTGTCTAAATTATTGCTAACTCTAAGATCCCATAAAACTGTGAATTTATAATTTTCTCTTATCAGTATTGCAATTTTACAAAAACATGATGTGCTAAAATCAGAATGGTGTTAAGTAAAATGCAGGTATTTCCTACCTAACCATGTGTTAGCAATTTAATTTAATGGTATGTATTTGAATGAACGAATTTCCCACTTCTGAAATGCTTTGCACAAAGAGAAACAAAAAGCAAGAACTTAAAACTAGGCAATTCATCAGATTACTAACCTGGTTAAGGCCTAAGTTTCTTAAGAAAATGGATAATATCTATTTTTAGGGTTAGAGGCTATTGTAAAGTGTCAATGCTTCTCAAAGATAAGGCAGTTTTTATTTCTTTCCTCTTTGGTAGAGTATACAGAAATATCTATAAAATAGAGAAAAAAAGACAGATCGCTTCCCTTCAACTGGAAATGGAGAGGAAATTTCAGAATGAAAAACTCAAAATGTTCAATATCTTACAACTAAGCTAATATATACCAGTGACAGACCTTCTTGGGGCCCTCACGTTAGTAAAAATTATTAAACTTTTGCTTGTGTGTTTTCTCCCATTGAACCATGATACATAGACTCAACATGGATTAAAACTGATGTATATGTTAAAAATGTTGTAAGTGATTGACTAAGGTTATTGCCGGTCTTCATCCAATAAGGAGGAAACGAGGAGAAGATATTAACTGCTAAATTGCTCAAAGGGAAGTTATGTGAACAGGAACTGACTGGCAATTTTCTGGCATGGAAAATTTTCTAGGAAAAGACAAACCAACCAACCAACCAACAAACAAACAAACAAAATGTGTCCAACAAAGTGAAGACCAAAAACTTCTGTAAATTCCTTCTTGTTTAGCTTCTTTAGGAGTATAGATTTTAATATGTTTATCCTATATTATATGTCTAATAACCACTTTTGAATGAGTATATACCATTCTGTCTTTCTGTTTCTGGGTTGCCTCACTCAAGATGGTCATTTATAGCTCCCACCATTTGCTTGCAATTTCATGATTTCCTTGTTTTTAATAGCTGAGTATTATTCCATTGTGTAAATGTACCAGGATTTCTGTATCCATTCCTCCATGGAGGGACATCTGGGTTGTTTCCAGATGCTCAATCCTCATTCAGAAAGGCAAATGCTTTAGAAATTGGAAGCAGAAGAAGACAGGGAACAGGACAGGAGCCTAACACACAGGGCCTCTGAAAGACTGCTGATCAAGTATTGAAATAGAGGCTGAGACTCATAGCCAAACTTTGAATGCATGGAATTTTATGAAATAACGGGGATATAGAAAGACCTGGAGGGAACAGGATCTCCAAAAGGAGACTAACAGAGCCAACAAATATGAGCCTTGGGGGCCCTGAAGAGAATGGTACCCCAACCAAGGACAATGCATGGAGAGGAGCTAAAACTCCTGCTCAGATATAGCCCATAGACTCAGTATCCAAGTGGGGTCCTAGGAAGGGGAACAAGGGCTTTCTTTGGCATGAACTCAGTTGTCAGCTCTCTGATCACCTCCCCTTGGGTAGCAGGGGGGGTGCAGCCTTGACAGGCCACAGAGGAAGACAAATAACCAGTCCTGATGAGAGCTGATAGGCTAGGGTCAGATTGAAGGGGAGGAGGACTTCCTCTATGAGTGGACTAGGGGAGGGGCATAGGAGAAGAAGAGGGAGGGATGGTGGGTGGGATTGTGAGGAAACAATGGAGGGGGCCACAGCCAGGATACAAATTGAATAAATTTTAATAAATGATAATAATTTTAAAAAGGAAAAAGACAACTGCAAACTAAACTTTGGCATCATAAGAGTGTTATTGGGTGTGGTTAGAAGTTATCTAACTAAGTTAATACTTATCAATAGTGACCACATAAAATATTATCCAAATTGCAGCACATAAAGAAATGATGTTAATTTTGTTAAACAGCATTATTAAGTTAAAACTGATACATATTCAAGACAATAATTGATGAGTTTTAATACCTGTAGTAAAATCATGTCCAAAATTCAGTCAGAATATATTCATCACCACCTAAACTTTTGTCCTGAGGGTTTATAACCCTCCTCCTGTCCTTTCTACCTCTGCTACCTCCAAACCTATGTTACCAAATCACTGACCACCTCATTTGTTTTTCTATAGTTAAGTTCGTAGTCTCTAGAGTCTTCAATAAACGAAATTATATAACAGACTGATTTACAGTCTGTTATATACAGATAACATAGTCTGATTTCTTTTGCTTAGCACTGTCTTTTGAAGGCAAACATCTTGCATGCTTCAATGAAAATTCCCATCTTTGCTGAATATTTTTGAGTGTACCTATTTTTTTATGTATATCACAATTGTATCTATTAACGGCTATCCGTTGATATACCCATTCGTTAACACTAATTTTTTTCCTATTACCTAAATTTTCTGTGAATATTTATGTTCCTGAATTTTTTAGCTCACCTGTGATCTATAAGAAGTCACTACACACAGGTAGCAAACAGACAGGAAAAGTTGTTTTTCATAGATTTGGAGGTTGTAGATTCCAACTTGAAGACAGAAAGAATTTGTTATCTGGTGAGGCATTGTTTTCTGGCTTGTAGTGGGAGCCTTTCACTGCACCCATAATGGGGCAAAGGTCAAGTCAGTTTGTTTCTTCCATGTTCTGAATCTCAGTCATGAGAACTGTGCCTTTATGATATGATCACCTGCCTCACGTCCCGTTTTGTAACACCTTTACCTTGGCTGTTAGATTTCAAAATTAGAAATTTCATGAGCCTCTTATTGAGAGGATAGACATACATTTATATTACTTTTTAGGCCTTGGATGAACTAGAAGTAGAAATCCTGAACTGTCTAGAATAGTGAATATGTATTGTCTCTATAAAATAAGCACAAAATTGTTTTCCAAAGTGATCATACCAACATTATATGAGGGATTTGCATGCCCCAGCTATGAACAATACAAATAGGGTCAGGGTTTTAAATTTTAATCATTATAATAGTTGTACAGCAGCCCTCAACTGCTTTCCCAGAAGAGATGATGTAGGGAGGAGCCACCCCATCCAGCTGGTTTGTCACCTTGTAATGTTGTTCTATTTCCTCTTAATTGTTTGAACCTATGGTAAAGTGTCCAAAAACTCTCTGAAAGCCCTTCTCTGCCAGTGAAGACATTGGTATGTATCACTGGCCGTTTTGATCTATTGTTTTTATCATGTGTTTGGTTTCCTTTCTTTGTGTGATCAATAGTTGCATTTCCCATTTCTATGACAAAATGCCGAACATAACTAGCTGAAGAAGAGGTGCATTTTATCTGTAATCACGGCTCTAGGAGAATGAGTGAGCCCATCTTTGTTTAGCCTCAAGCATTAGAGAGAACATCATGGCCTCAAGCACAAATGATACAGAAGAGCTTTCTCATTGCATAGCCAACCAGGAAGTAGAAAGACTGGTATAGACCTTGGACAAGATGCCTGCTGAGAAATGTCCACCTACGAATGGTTCCATCACCTCTCTAAATAGCACCACCAGCTGAAGGCCAAGTGTGTCACACATGATCTCAAGGGGGACATTTCATTTTGAAGCCATAACAGCTGTCAAGTTATGTTTGGATGATAGGCATGTGATTTGTACGTACTTGAATGCTGGATATATTCCTATGCATGCATTCCTATATTTCTTCTTTAGTTAAATTACTTGGAGAGTATTTGAGTTTTACACAACTTCACTTTCTACTCACACAATCATGTCATTACAGAATAATGCTGTACCTCTGGATCCTGGAGGATTAGAATCTAACCTATGATTGGCCACTGAGGTGAAAATGGAAAGGTAGGTTTCAGACAAAGGGAGACTTTTCTATGAAAAAAAATTATGAAGCAGGTTAGAGTTCTCATCTTAATCAAAGATAGAATGATCTATCATACCAGCAGGCAGGCCCAGTTTTTGCCATCTGTTAGGCATGGACCAGGGTGGTATTGCATCTAAGGCTCAAATTTTCTCACTGCTGAGACAAGAATCCTCTGAGTATCTTAAATTGCAGGGTATATCAGATCAGTCAGAATTCATCTACTTAATCCTATGAGTACTGATGTGCTTAATATTCCTGACTATTCTCCTTACTTTATTTCCCATTCTTTTTTATTTTTTTTAAAATTTTTACTTAACTTTTATTAATTACACTTTATTCCTTTTGTATCCCCCCATAAGCCCCTCCCTCCTCCCCTCCCAGTCCCACCCTCCCCCTCTTTCTGCATGCATTCCTCTCCCCAAGTCCACTGATAGGGGAGGTCCTCCTCTCCTTCTTTTTTTTTTTGTTCTTCTCAATGCAGTTTATTCAGGAACCTTGAACAATCTTCTGACCCTGGGGAAAGCCAGCCCACAGCTTAAAATAGCCCACTCTTATCCTTACTTGTATATAATGATCAATATTCTGTTGAAATATGAAGGGATGGATGTGAAAACGTTGAGGAATCATCCCTTTGTTCAGTCTCTCCTTCCCACTATCCATCAATGAACTCTAGGTTTTCTGGTCTTGAACTATCAGCTCACACAGGAGTCTACTTCCAGGTGACAGGACCCAGGAACTCATTCAAAGACCACTATTTATGCCTTAGTTTTATGACTCTCTTTGTCACTGTCTCTCTGTCTTTCTCTCCTTTCACCTCTTTCCCTATATTTCTAACTCTGTAATTGTTATTCTTGGTCAACTGACTACTTTCACTATTGTTTTCTGGGGAAAGGGAGTTAGAGAATAACTGTTATATGATTTTTGTATCTGAAATGGGAGTCATTATTTGCTTTATCTACTTATTTTTTATAATTAAAAAAAAACAATTCTCTAAAGAAAATTACACTAATCGTTGTACTCTACCATAAATTAATTGAAACTTGCTATTTAATCGGTTAATTTAGATGTACCTACAACTTGGAGTATAGGCACTTAATTCATATTTCGTTTTCTGTTCTATCTCTATGAATTTCTTAAATTTCACTCTTTAAAGGAACACACAATGCACACACATACACAAAATGAAAAGATACTTGTTTAGGCAGTAGTCTTTTAAATAGAAATTGGGTTGTTTGAGCCAACTACAACTGTGTTCACTAAACACTTGCTGGCTACTTCTGTCTAGTTCATACGTCCAACATGTAGAGCCTGATAACCAGGAAGATTATTAAAAAATGATATGTTATTGCAGGCAAAAAATTCTGAATATGTTCATTTTTTCCTCTATTTTCTGTGGATATTATTATAATATATTAAGTCTTTTTCTTAATAGCTAAAAATTTATGTTGAGAATTATTTTTCCACTGGTGTCCTGCTTGGCTTCTTCTCTGTTCTGTAGCGGCCACAGGAAGATAGAAAATGTTCACATTCACTAGCCAGCAATTCTTCCAAGGACTGCTGTGTTTTGGATTTGGCTGGGAGTTATGGAGTCACCATCTCCCATAGAGCTGTAGTAGATCTCTGAGGAGATGTGGAGTTTAGCTAGGTCCGTGTAGGTATGCTGCTTCACTAGGGGAGTGCAAGGACTCTAACTTCATGGCTGTTCCGCACAAAGTTGAGCCAGCTCTTTCGTAGCCAGATTGTGTTGGGTGCTGTGGTGGTAGCATGAGGTAGTGCTTAAATTAAAATGAAATAGGTATCACGGCTAGAGATATAGTTTAGACGGCTTGAGTGATATGACAAAATTCCGGCAATAGTGGTGTAACCTATTAATTTCAATACTTAGAAAGTGGAGGAAGGGCCATCAGAACCTAAAACTAAACCTTATTCTTAGATAGATAGTGAGGTTCGGGACCTTTTGAGCATAAGATCAAAAAAAAAAAATCCTACTCCTTCAAAACAAGACAAACAAGAAAATATGCCTATGCCTAGTTCTACATAACACTAAGAATTTTTTTTATAAACAAAAGGGAATAGGTGGAAATCAAATTAATCTTAAAATGCATTAATGTATATTATTTCTCAGCTATAATCAGTATACAAGATACCCTGAAACCAGTTTCTAAAGCAAAACAAATCACTGCCACAGAGTATAGTCTTACTACAAAGCAAAGCCTTTCAGGATGTCTGTGTACCGGAAAGAGTCTCCTAGCAGCACTTGTTACTGATTCCATTTGACAAGTGGCTGCTTCTCGATAATTACTGTACAAACCATTACTTCCAAAATAAATTAAACCCTCATCACTTTATCCTGCTCTTCCACATTCATTAATAAGAATCTTGTAAAATAGGTGTCTGCACCTGCATTAGTGAGAGCAGAAGCTATATTGAAAGACCATGTGTGTTTTTGAGTATCTTTTGTGTTTGAGAGCTACGCTGAGCTCATCTAGGATGAAAGTCCCAGTAATTTTGTCAGTGAGGGGTGGGGAGGAATCAAGTCTTAAAACCAAAGGGTATGAAGTCATCTGAACTTCCTTAATAGTGCAGGCGTTTATTCTCTGTCTACGCCCAATATCAACAGTGAAGGAATGTGCATGTTCATTCTTTCTTTACGTCGTATTGCCTTTCGTCAAGCAGAGATTCTGCCATCATCTAAGATGTGGTCTGTTCCTGAATGACTCCTAACTGGGATTAAACTGGGACAAAACTGGAAAGCTATTTTTTTTCTCATTTAAAAATTTGATCACAGGTCATGCCTGTGGTTTGCATTAATCATAATTCATTTTCATTGAGTTTATTTCTATTTATGTCAAAAGGTTTTTCTAATGTTTCTCAGCAGAGATCAACATCACAGAGTAACCATCTAAAGGAAATCTTACTTCTCTGAGTGCCAGGATTCCTCTTCCAGCTTTTAGCTTCTTACTGATGCTAAAAATTTGTACTTGCTACTGATGACAAATGATCATTCTGCTCAACAAACAAGAAACTTCAGATTATCTGTTTCTCATTCCAAGTGCTTACCTCTTAATATCTTTCATGGAACATTAATTCATTTATCATTGATGGATTGACTGATTGCTAGTTGCTGTATGCCAGAGTTTACTTCTAGTTTGACCTTAGTCTGTATCAACTTGACCATCACCATGGGCAGAACGTTTTGTTGTACTGAGCCACACATGTGTCGCTCAATCACCTCTCAGTGAGGTGAGCGGAAACCTGATGGGCAGCCTCCGGTTTTAACTGACTACACCTTTATAGTGACGCCTAGTTAAGTTACCAAAAGCCGCTTTTAGGTTCTGTCTCTGTTTCTAACTATGTCCCAAATTTTCTCACCTTATTCTGTAAATAACCTTGCCTCTAGAGCTTTTAGAATTACTGCCATAAGACCCCAAAGCAAACAATTATTCTCCAAGACAGCTCTGATATGAGATATAATGTCTCCAAAGATGCTGTGACAAATAGCCACACCATCATGACAGTGTAAAATGAAGCACTTGTGGAAAAGCCTAGATTTTTCTTTCAAAAAAAAAAAAAAACGTGTTTACCCCAGAATAATATTATATCTTAAGGAGAGGCATGATTATATTTCTTGATAAAGTACCTAGAAAATGATTTTTCATGCACTTCCACATAGCTCTAAATTACTGAATTTTATTCACTTTAAACATAATGAAAATGTTCACAAATATTTGGTCACTCAGCTATTCATTATATAATTTATATAGACAATTGTGTTCAAATTCCATGACTCTCAAAAGTTTTTGGAGATTGAAAGAAGTCACAGCTCTTAGATTATAATCTCATAAATAATAACTACAGCATCCCTGCTTATCTATATTTCCTTTCCCTGTTTCTCACTTCTTACCTTTGTCTTCATTTTTCATACTAGGTTTTACACAGACTATAGTAGTCTAACCTGTTTTATACTAACTCCATTTATTTTCATTAATAATTGTAATAAAATCATTTCTGCTCAAAACAAAGATGACAAGCAATTTTTAATAATCTAATATTCACATAGGAAAGACACAGCATTCATTTTTCATTCTTTTTTCCATCTTCCCTTCTCTGCCTTTCTCCCTTTCTTTCTTTCTTTCTTTCTTTCTTTCTTTCTTTCTTTCTTTCTTTCTTTTCTTTCTTCCTTCCTTCCTTCCTTCCTTCCTTCCTTTCTTTCTTTCTTTCTTTCTTTCTTTCTTTCCTTCTTTCTTTCTTCTTTTCTTTCTGACTTAAGAGCTGTTGTGTGACTCAGATTAGTCTCTAACTTAATCCTCCCAAATAGCTGGAGCCAGGGACCTGTGTCACCATGATACAAGCTAGAAGAAGCTTTATTGGGGTTTATGTTTTCCTCTCTGTGGTCCTGGAAACAAAAAGACAATGCATCAGGACTAAAATATAAACCAATAGATAAATTATTTAATATATGAAATTGTGGTCAGAATAGCAAAGTTAATTTAATTCAATATAACTAAAGCTTTAAAAGACAGAAAATAAGCGATTCTTTAAAATAATTTATAGTTCATTTATGTTAGGCAAATCATGTCAGAAACATTGGAGAGGAGAATAAATAAACTTTGTATTAAACCTCTTGTATTGAAAATAATTAAACTCATTAGAATTGCTAATTCAGAGAAGCTTATGCTGTTGATAACACTGAAAATAATTTCATACACACTCTAGTTCAATGATCTTATAAAACTTTGAGATTTCTCTAAGGTTTAGAAAATTTACTGTTTTGTATTAAAGATCTCCTTTTATAACATCTTCCCACAAACATTTTATTCTGAAGCAATACAAAGTCTCTGTCATATAAATGGCATTAAATATTATAATAATTAGCATTCTATCTGCAGGATTTTTTTCTTTACATTGATGGAAACCTTCTTTGTCTCAGTGAAGTGGTGAAAATCTTGGGCTCCACAAGTCCTCAAGAAGATGGTACTTAGTTCTGCTGTATGATGTCCAGGTGGCCACACATACAATTAAGCAAACTATTTCAATAAATGCAATCTAAAAGACTCTCATCTACTTATATAATATACATATTAAATAAAATAAACAATTTTAAATAAACGTAGCACCAATATGAGGACACCGAAAAAGGTGGTTTACCAGATTGCCATGGTGGCACATTCTAATTCTTGAAATAAATTTACGTCTTTGAAAAATTTTCAAGCATCCTCAGGAAGATGTCTCTTTTCAGTCCAAATGGTAATAAAAATGAAGATCAAATTAATCCCCAATTGATCAAATAGCTAGTCTTTAAGAATGAAGTCTATCAGAACTCTAATGTGTATTTCTTAAGCAACCACGATGCCATCTCATACTAAGCTTTCTGTCTTTAAAGATGAGAAGTGACAAATACTTTCATCTTAATTCATCAGAATAAGCCCTGACAATATTTCCATCACTTTAACAATTGTGAAATCTAAATGTGGAGGTACTTTCTCAAATCAGAATGTGTTAAATATAAAAATAAGATTAATAACTAAGTCTATTTATTGTCACTACATAAAATTAAAGTCTACTTTATGTGTGTGTATATATACAGTAATCCCAAACAAAAACCTAAATAATCTTTGATATGCTTTCCTAATAAAAATTCATTTTGATTCTTCCATAATGTCATTTCTAATTCTATAAATTCAATAATGATCCCTTGATTCTCTGTAATATATTATTTAAAGCATTTCTATGTTTTTTACCTTGTGTTTTTCTTATATTATGTATGCTTGTATATTTATTTAGATCTGTGTTCCATATATCAGCCGAGTTTAACCAGTGGGTCTGTCACTGGGACTAAATAACCAAGAAAAACTATTTAAAAGAGGAAAGTCTTATTTTTGCCACTGGTTATGATCTCTAGGTTTTCAGACTCATAGTGCCTTGACAGACAGACTTCCTGTTGCGGTGATAAAAACCATGATCAAAAGCAACTCTGCCCAAAAGTTCAACTCCCTTCTCCAACATGACATTGGCACAATATTTACTAAATATTTTGACTTAATTTTTTAAAGGAAGTATTTATTTTATTTGATGTATATGTATGTGTACCTGAGTATATTTACATGGTACCATGCATGTGGAGGTGTCCTCAAAAGTCAATAGAAAGGACTGGATCCCAAGGAACTCTAATTACAGGTGTTTGAGAGCTGCCTATGGTAGAATGTTTCAATTTGGAAGAAACAGCAATACAACACTTCACACATTCTGTAACTCCTATTCTCCTTTTACATTACCTTCTGTAATACCTCCTAAGCCTGGAGGAATTAAAAATAATGGACAGATATCTTGTTTTATTTACTTTAAAATAATTATGGCTGACCACTGGCTTATAATGCCATAGCAATGATGTTTTATTTTCAGGAATCTTTGCTACATTTCACCACACCATTGCAAAAAGTTTACCTCCACAACCAGTAAAAGCTGACAACAGCAGTAACTGAAGGTATGAATGCAGAAGTTTATAAGGCAGCTCAAGAGGAATAGCACAGCCATTTGAAAAAGCAATAGTAGTTACTTTCCTACTGGGTCATATGACTTCCTTAGCCAGGGCTGTTTGCTTAGGCTCATAGCAGTGAATGTGAGTTCAATTTGTAGAGTGGGGCTTAAATTCAACCAGATATCAGTTAGGCAAACACATAACAATAGTCATGCCGGTACTGAACCAGTAGTCAACTTTTAACTGACATGTGGGTCCTGTAGCACACAGGGACTGAACCTGAGCTATGCTAATGGTGACAATTGTCCCCATCAGCTTTCATGGTGATTCCCATTACTACCGAAGGCCACCCAATATAAAGCAATCAGTTTTAGTTTGATTTCTCTATGCCCCACAACCAAAGCATGCAACATCTTCAGTGACAGAGAATTAGTATAGGAATTCAATTAAGAGACAGTGGTCACTATGGTTTTATGAGTTTCTTGAAGTTCTTTGTCCAATGTCTTATAAAGTTTGGGATGCTGATTCAAGGGCTATTTACAGTAGCAATCCCGCTGGTGCTAGCGTGGTTTTCTTGGACAGGCTCAGAGTGACAACCTAGTCAGTAGTACTAGATTTTTTTCCGTGTTGAATAAGAATCAGAATCAGAGTTGGTAAGAAAAACAAGAATTTAGGAAAGAAGAGTTTGCAATCTGTGTTTATAGTTTGCCACACAAGTCTGTTCAGCACTTTTACATGAGTCATCACACATGCTTTCCAAACAACTCTATAATATTTTTTTTTTGCAGTGATATCCCACAGTACTAGCATTCCTGCATTATGTGAAGTCCATTGGCTCTCGAAGCTAGGAACTGCATCCAATCAGCTGCCCCATCTCATTAGTCATTTCCAAGACTAAATAGTAAAACCAGCCTGAAACCCCATGGTTGATTTCTTGGATCCCACATACAGAAATACAGCAGGGTTTGTCAAATTACTCCTATTTGCAAGCTCATAAAACTATGGCAGAAAGAGGTGTTTTCCTCTTGAGTGTATCAAGAGCACATTATTTTCATCAGACCCCACCGCCCTGTACCTTCCAGTGAGTTCAACATTGACTCACTAAAAGACAGTGTTTGCTACTTTAATGTGGCTTCCCAAGCCCTTATACACAGAATTTTTGATGTTGCAACTGGTCATAAGGACTGTGTTAATTAGCATATAACAGTATCATGAACTTGAAAAAGCTTTATATTTCATACATACCAAATTAATTATCCTTTAATATCTTTTTGAACTGATTCTCCTTCTAGTGATTTGCATTCCCTAAATGCAAAACGAATGATTTTTTTTTATATATATATAGAAATGATAGAACTTCAGGACATTAGAATTAGAATTCCCCAAAAGCTTGATATCAGCTCATCTTTACTCCAGGCAGGAAAAAAAAAAATGACCTATTTGTTGAGTCTATTGTTCCTTTTCATATATGATATACTAATTAACAATTTATGAGCCCCACCCAAAATTCTAACTCTGATTAGAACTGGATATAAATAGACACAGCCAAGTACAGACAATGAATAGCTTAAGGATAAAAATTGTACCTCCAGCACCGAAAATCTTTCAGTAGAAACGGCAGTTGTGGCTTCTGTAAACTGATCACCATATTTAATTAGAATATCAACATTCTGTGATCTTGAGTTTTTGAAATGTTTCTTATAAGCAAACATAAGAAAAACTATCTATAAACTAATTCTCAATCTCCATTATATCAGCTATCTTATACAGCATATTTTCTAGCATGTGGTAAATGACACATTTGGGTAGAGAAATTTAACCTTCAGTGGAAAGGAGACAGTGGATATAATATGAGAATTTTTTCCCGTATAGTTCTTTGAAAATTCATTATTTTTGTTATAAATAACAGCAAAAGAAAAGAATAAGCGTAGAAAAAAAATTAATGTACAGTTTTATAATTTCAGTCAGGAACTTTGCAAGTAACATACATGGCAGTATTCATATTAGAAAACAGAGAAAGAAAGACCCCACAGGACTCAGATAAGGGTGAAAAGTTATGATTAGATGTCATCACTATTAACTTAATTTGGTTTTAAAAGAGGAGGTCAGTCTACCTTTATCTTGAAAGTAGAAGGAAGGTCACAGCACTGAGTGGCCATGCTGAACTCCAGTCGTGTGTGCTCCTGCTCAAAAGGTAAATTTCAGCTGCCAGATATTTTAGAAACAGCATCAGAAATTATGGCAATAGCACTTCATTTTTTATTTTATATTACTTTCAGAAAAGAAATACTAGCAGGGTCTTTATCGGAGTATTAAAGCCTGTTGTATTTAATAAATTCAGACCAAAGTGTTTATTTCATTTTATTTTTAATAATTTGCTTCACATTAATTCAGGAAGTCTAACAGAGCATCAGGTGGGCTCAAGACCTGTGCTAGTTCCCAAGAGAGGTTGCGTGGTCTCCTGGTTCAGCACTGTATTACTTATTTTCTTGATGCTGTAGCAAAATGCTTTACAAGAGTTAACGAAAGGACGATTTATTCTGGCTTAAGTCCAAAGGCATATATTTCAACATGGCAGAAAAGAAGCAGTGACAGTGATTTGTTATCAACAGTAAGGAAGGAGAAAGAAAACGGAAGTAGGGCCTGGTTATCACATCACAGTCCCTGGCTGCCCATATCCTTCAGTGCGGTCCACCTCCTGAAGATCGTACAAACTTCCCAAGGAATATCAGCAGCTAAGAACCAAGCGTTCAAATATGAGAGCTTATGGAATTTATTCCATATTGAGTCCTTAAGCATTAGAGAGGGGAGTGTGAGTTCCCACCATCGTAAGAGCGTGATTTCAAATAAAATGCTCCAAGAGCAGAATATAAACAGGCGTTGCTGCTTTTGTTTGATCTAGCTTATGACCCTCCCTTCTCTCCCTGGCCATCCTTGTGGCCATGTTTTATGTTATGCCTGAATGCCACGTTATGCCCTTTCCCCTTTACACCTTCTGATGGCCTTAACTCACATGGAGCACACAATTCAGTGTTTTCTCCATGACATGAAAGACCCTCCGTGATCAGGTTTTATTCCTTCCATCTTGATCTCTGCCAGTTCACTTTCTGCACCAGCATGGCTGGTCTCTATTCCTCACAGTTGAATCCCAAATCCTCCACATGTCCTGGCACCTGCTCTTTGAACTACTGAATGCAGCTTCTCCTCTTGTATCTTTGAATAGCTTGCTCTTTCTATTCATGTGGCTAGTAACACAAATGTTACCTTCACAGTAGCCTTGCTGAACCTCGGCTCATAGTAATCTCTTTAGAAGTGTGCTGCTCATTAAGTATACAAAAATCCCAACATTATCTGAGAATATCACATTTCTTTTGTTTGCCTAGGCAACAACAATATCCACAGAATGTAGCTTCCGCAGGGCAAGAACCCTGTTGTCATGCCCTTGACTTGGACTGCTGCATCCCAGGATATAATCACTGTGAATGAATAAAGAATCTATATATTCAAACCCCTTCTCCTATTTAAGTGAAGAATTGGGTTGAATTTCATCATTGTACAATGAATATACCAGATTATATTTTGGAATAGTTTGACTGATTTAATGATCCATTCTTAAAAGAATGTTCAAAGTAAGAAACTAACACAATGAAATAAAAGATGCAAAATGTTCATGGCATCTATTCCTTGGAGTCTTTGGCTAGCGCCATTAGCCTTTCTCAGCACTAAATTCACAAATGTAAGGAAAATTAAAAATAAATTACCTCCTTCTCTTTTCTCAGCAGTACCACTGTCTTTGAGAGTCCCCCCTAGAGGGTACACAGGGTCAGTCTGCACATAACTAGCAAGGTTGAAACACTATTTCAGTTTGGTTGTAATCTTCCTTTATGGGAAGGCTAACATTCCAGTATTATTAAAAATGCAAACCCATAAGACATAAAATGACTTGCTTATTGCTAACATTTATGCAAAACCACTTAAAATGTTAAAAATATTAATCTCCTACCCTATGTAGCAATTAATGCTGTGAAGATGACTACAATCGTTTTGTTTCCACTGGAAAAAATCACCAGCAATCTACATTCTCCTCTTCTACTTAATTAACACTATATATATATATATATATATATATATATATATATATATCCTTCAAAGTCACAGAAAACCACTGTAATTGCCTTTGTAAATTCGACTTGTTTCCAATAAAAAAAACAGATTGGTAAATTAATTGTGAGTAATATGAAACTTAAAAAAATCAAGAATATAGACATTCTTACTTCCATGTAGCATGAGGTGCTCGAGAGGTCAGGGAAGGAAAGAGAAAAGTAAGAATTCCTGCATCTACGCTTGCTTCTCTGTTGAGTTATCAGGAATATTTTAGAGACCATTTGTCAAGCAGAAATTCTGCTATATAAAATATTATACTTTATAATCAGGCACAAGATTGTTGTCAACATAGATGTGTACTGAACGGATTTGCAGCCAAAGACTGAGCATGAGTATGTGCTTAGAATAATTCCACAGACTGCAAAGCAGAATCAAATGATCATGGGCTGCATGAACAAAAAGAAAAATAAAGTTTGTATAATATACTTATATTTCTAGATAAGGCATAACAGAAAGAAAGAAAGAAAAGGGGCACGGGAGGAATGAGATAAGACAAAGGGAGACATCAGGGCAGGGGAGTGTACCGTTGATGTTCATTTTTTATGGATTCTGTATTTTTGAATACGGATTCAGTACACATGAATTTGCTACTTACTAATGTTTATTTGTAACTCTCAAATCAACACTAATGTTGCTTTGCCAGGGTTTGCACACACACACATTTTCAGAGCAATGTGAGGAGTGAAGTTTTGTGACACATTCTCTGCCGAAAACAAACACGGTGATGCTCTGACTTCCTGTTTCAGAGTTCTCGTTATAAACAGATGTTGGCTCTGTGGCATGCTTAGAGCTGAAGTCTTTGTAAGTTTGTGAATTTGGTCGGTTATTTTGCTGTTTGAAGTGTCCATAAACATAATGCTGAAATGTGTCTATTGATTTCCTAAGAACAAGACGGTTGTGATATGACTTACGGAATAATATTGGTTCCACATAGCTTTGGAGCAGCATGGGCATTATTGGTTTTAACATCAGTGAATTGGTACTAAAAATTAAATAAATTAAGTTTAAAAAACATACACAGAAAAGGGCTGTTAATCATTAATGAAAATGCTATGATCGGGGACTGACAGGAATCTAACTTTATATGCCCCCCCCCCCCAAAGTGCAGTTTTTCAGTATTTGGTAATTCTGTTGGGTGGTGAGTTTCTAGAATATAACAATCTGAAACGGTGGAAGAGGGCCGCAGTGTGTCTGTGAAGGAAGACAGAGAGGAAAACAGATCTTGATCAGGTGTTAATTACTTATCTAGAAGCAGAACTGGAGTCAACAAATGATCAATACAGGCAGAAGAAAAAGTGAAACCAGATTCAGGGTGGTGGCAGGTGGCAGGTGGCAACTGAGAAAGACTTCTGCACCAGGTGGTTCTATTATGTTGATAGAGTTTGTAGGTTGGGGCTGAAGGGTTGAAGGAAAACACCTTATCATCACTGAAATCTCACTTTTACTCCTTCTCTGGGCGTTATGTGATTATTTTTACCAAGACGGAGAAAAGTAAGTGTCTTGTGGATTACAGGAAAAGCAGTAGTATATGGCATATTATCACAGTATATGGTCAAGCATTAACAACACAATTTGATGATGATTAAATGAACCCTTAGATTTATTCACAAAGTTGTTGAAACAAACCAGGCTCCATGTTTCTTTATCTTCTGCTCAATGCTTTTCTCATCGTGCCCTCATTGGACCAGAGAGGTACCAGTTTAGATGACTGAATGTCAATCATAGGGTAGAATATTGACAAAAAAAAAAAAAAATCCTCAGATTAGGGGATTAAGAGAATGAGTTAAGTTACTAATTTTTCCCTAAAATTGTTTCTTTTTTAATTTTTATTTTTATTTTTATTAATTACACTTTATTCACTTTGTATCCCTCCATAAGTCCCTCCCTTCTCCCCTCCTGATCCCATTCTCCCATCCCCTTCTTCAAGCTTGCCCCTCCCCAAGTCCACTGATAGGGGAGGTTCTCCTCTCCTTCCTTCTAATCTGAGATCTGATAGACCAAAATTGTTTCTATAGAACAGAAGTACTAAAACATACTGTTTCAGTCACTGTCTGACTAATCATTGAAGTTTGTAAAATAAAGTGGAATTTTCGTACTCTAAGAATAGAGCCAAGTTGACTTTAGTTGAAACCATACTTTAACCTCCTGTACACAAGTTTCAGGAATGTGACACAGTAGAACTATGCTGAGACCTATTCTCACTTAAGACTGCCTTTTGACAAATGAAGGTCTGGGAAATTCTCAGTCATCATCATTTCTTGAGGTGTATTTTCTGTGTCTATAAAGACAAATACACTTGAATACACGCAACGCTATACTGTCTACATTTTCACTGATATGTAGATATTAGGTATGTGTGTATATGAATGTATCATGCTGGCTCTTTTTTTTTTTAGAATCACGGGTAATACATTTAGTGTTGTATAGTAATGAATCTACTTAAAAATTCTGTGCGATGTATAATTGTGTGTGTTTGCATGTCTGTATGTGTTTAAAATTGTCCCTTCACATATGAAATGGTATAATTTACTGCACGACTACTGTTTGAAGCTATTTAGCTCATCCTTTTTATCCATGTGAATGGCTGGTCCAGGACTGCTGAATGCAACCTACAGATTTTGTATCTTTGCTGCCTGGATTAGATGAGATAACATTGAAAGATGTTTCAAAGAATGTTGCCTTGATTTTTTTTTCACCCCTCTTTCCCACAGGGATGATGGTAAAAGTTCATGTTTTCATCTATGGAAGCTTACCATTTTGTAAAAAAAATAAAATCACTGTATATCCATTCGGTTAGTTGCTTATGTGTATATTTAATACAAGCCATTTCCCAGAATTCTGATAAGAAGCAAAACTATCTAACTTACCTCTCTCTAATGACAATGGCTTCTGTGAAAATCAGCTTATTTTCTATCCTAATGTTTTTTAAAAAACTCATTCATTGTAGACATTTTTACTGATTTTATATAGCTACACCTTCATGGAAAGGATTTATTCTGATTCTTCAAGAGTTGATTAACAAATACTATCAGTGTCAATTTTTACAAGTATTCCTGCAATAGAACAGGGTAATCCTTGCTTTCTTTTTTAAAAAATTTTAACCATTTATATGGGGGCATATCATGAGAAAAAACAAGATCAAATTTCAGTAAATTGTCCCCAGTGTACTTTTCTTTTTGGATATTTGAAGGTTAATGAACTCTGAGCCATGCAAGTTCACCTCATTGAATTTCATGACTATTTCAAAACAGGTAAAAAAGACGTTAAATAAGTTATCATTGTTGTTAAATCATAGTGTTTATTTTTTTTTCCTTTTCCATAGCACAAGAGATGGCATCCTTCACCATTGGAGAGTTCAGCTAATGTATGAAAAGACCATTAAACTCCCATCATTTAAGCATAACTGTCTCCTGTGTCTATATAGTGTTTCAAACCTACTTAAGGCATTTAAGGTTTTCAATTTATGGGAACTGCTCACCAAGAGACTTTCTATTCCATTTAGTTATACTATTTTAAATAACCCAATGACTTCAAATAAATTTCAGAGTAATAACAATTTCTAAAGATGCAACTTACATGAATTTTCTGCAGTGAAACACAGAGCTTGAAGGTTTAAACCCCCCAAATATCTTAGAATCATCATGAAGCTAAGCCTTGTCTAGCTCTAACATTAATTCTAAGTAGTTAATCAGTATTAAAAGGAAAAGGTAATTAGTTTACTTTAAATATTTCGGAGTTCCCAAAATAAGTAAATCAAATACTTCACTACGTGTGAAAACGCCAGTAAAGGCAACAGACATGTTAAATATAAGGCTCAAAATGATGCTTGCTTCTTGCTAAAATTTTTGATATGGTAAGAACGCTGTTTTGATAAGAATATTATTTGTGACCAAGTCCATCCCAAGACCTGGTAGCTTATGAAAGAGAGCTTTGGAATTTTACCTGGAAGGAATAGTTGAGGACTGGGAATGATGGGCCAACTCACCCATGAAGACAGGAGACAGGGCACAAAGGAGCTATTGATAGCCTTTGTCTGCAGCACACAGAAGCCTGAGGGGAGGCGACTGCACTCCTAATGTCACATGGTAGAAAGTTTTATGTTTGTTTCTGTCATTGGGCAAACAAAACCCTTTTGAGTGCTGAATTGGGCTCTTGTTTAGAGCCTGCAAGCTGCTGTTCATTCCTATCCATGAGGACTGAGCTCATTACTCTCCTTGCACTGCTCTCCCTTGATTTTATGGTGTTAACTGTGTGGGGAATGTGGGCAGAAGTCCTGAGATAGGGCCGCTGACCTCTCTTGCATTTACATATCTTCTGGAGGTTTCTCTCTCTGTCTCTCTCTGCTTCTGTCTTTCTGTGTTCAACCTCTGTGTGTGTGTGTGTGTGTGTGTGTGTGCACATGTGTCTGTCTTTCTGTCTCTGTCTTTCCTTTTTTTTTTTTTTTTTTTTTCAGAGAAAGGGGCTGCCTCAGGATTTTCCCTATCTCTTTGCTGTGATAAACAATGTAAGCAGGGCTTCCTAAAGCCAGTTTAGCAAAAGACTGCTATTTCTTCTTCCTCCAGAACAGGATGCAACTCTATCAGCACAACTCAGCTTTGCTCATCAGGATCTGTGCAAATTGTGAAGGAAAGTGCTTTGAGGGAGCCCTTCCTGCTTTCTTTGGTCCCTGTGATCTGAACTCACTTGAGGTTCTGAGGTGCAAAATTCGATGACTTGGCAGGAAAAGATAAATCTCAGCTTTTAAAGGCATGGTAAGGATTGTGTTCTTGTTGAGAGAGCCATAGATTGGAAAACTGGAGTCATATTTTAAATCCCTTGATTGTGGCAAGCTTTTAAATATATACATTTACTTTGAATTAAAAGTATCCAGAGAAATGAGAATAATTTCTCCTCTTTGTGGCTAGACTTTGAAGTAGAGAAATGTGGAGCTAAAAGCAAATAGCATAACCTGTTTTAATCAAAAGGAGTCTAGCAAGAAACAATCAATTAAAGAACAGTCTGATTCTCTGCGACATCAATGTATGAAAATCTGTTAGACGCCAGATTGTGTCTCAAGACACATATGATGAACTGAACAAAATGACCTGCTAATAGCTTTTACGGGTAATAAATGCATCATGTTATTGGTAATTCTGCAGATGGTAAATCAAGCTAATATTGAAGCTGAAACAAGCTACTTGTTAAATATAGCTCAAAATGATCCTCTCCTTTATTCAAAACCTGGATTGCATGGAAAAGGAAGATGATTAGTCCTTGTACTTCTAAGCATCTTAAATGGATAAACATTCCCTCTGCTATAAAGGCATTTTAATTTTTAAATCTTTTGGAGAAAGCATGCCTGAAATAAATTGAAGCCATGTAACATCATTTGTATTTAGATTATGAGTAGGAACTAAAATGTAAAACCTGGGCTGAAATTGGAATGTGACTCTACTATACACAATGAACATTAGGGCATATTTCCCATCAGCATTTGGAAGGCTGATCTGGAAAATCTGAACACGGAGCACAATCCATACTAACAAATAATGAAGGGTTGGGCATGTTGTTTATATTATTGGCTCTCGCGGGCAGTCATCAGTTACGTACGGAGCACTTCAGTTTGAATTTGATTGCAGTAAAATCTGATGTGGGTGGCGACAAGAATATAGGGAGAAAGGGGAGGTAGAAAAAAAGGGAAGACAGACAATGATCCAAGAGAACATTCATAGAAAACAGGACTGAGGCAACTGATGGTGTACAAATGGGAACAATCAAATGAAAGAACAAATTAGCTCTTCATATAACAAGTCAAATTACAGAATCCCCAAAAGTACCCTTCCCATCTTTGTATTTATTTTAATTAGCTTGAATTTTTAGCTTGAGTATCTGTATGTCACCAAAGTATATCCACTGATTTTTTTCGTTAAGGAAAATTCTCAGTACTTCCTGTGTGCAATGTCATACATACAGGAAATTGTTAGTATTAGATTTACCTTAAAATGCAAGTTGCAGATGATGCATTTGTTTACAGATGTTTCCCTGTATGTGTATATAAACTGCAAATACATTATGATTTTAGAGACTACTAGTTCCAGTAAAATTCTAAGATACAAATAGATCATTTGGAATGAAAGGAAGTTTTTATTTGGGGCAACAGAGGAAGACAAGGCAGCCAGTACCTGATGAGACCTAATAGGCTAGGGTCAGACGGAAGGGGAGGAGGTACACCCCTATCAGTGGACTGGGGGAGGGGTAAAAGGGAAAAAGGACGAAAGGGTGGAATTGAGAGAGGAAGAGGGAGGCTAGAAAATGTATACAATGGATAAAATTGTAATTAATAAAAAATAAATATTTTTTTAAATCTATTTCACACATTGAGCTGAAGAGATGGCTCAGCTGTTAAAGGCTAGGCTCACAACCATAAATAGAGGAAATGTATTTGTATTTTGTAAAATCAAGATCTAAAGTCTCTGTAAATTGAATATGTTTTGGGTTACATTTCTTTATTACCTGGATCATATTAATGAAAGTCAGTTAATTTTTTTTTTAATTCTTAAGTTCTTCTAAACTTTTTGCTTGGTTTAATTTTTTAGATAGGATATTTCTGGGTACCCTTGGCTGTCCTGAAACGTGTTATGTAGAACAGTGTAAGTTTAAATTCAGAGTTCTGCATACCTTTGCCTCTGAAGTGTTGAGGTTAAAGATGTGCACCACCATGCTCAGAAATTGCTTAGTTTTTAATGGTAACAAACCGTCAACTAGTTATCAAGTTCCCATGTGATTTTCGATAGAAATGGCATCTTATCTTTCAAAAGCAAGAAAATAGTGGGATATCACCTTGTTGAAGAACAGACATTTACAAACATTAACATACATTAATTTAGTGTATAATCAAAGCATGTTAATAGGGTAAGCCCTAAACCAAGCCATAAAGCTGGGTATCCTCACAATCACCAGTCCTTCAGATTGCCCCACACATCTATTTTCAGCATTTAATGCCTGCCTTAGTTCTAAGTCACCTTGTCTTCACCTGGGGTTCACCATTATCATTCTCACCTCTGTCTGTCCCCCCGATTAATTCGCCTGACTCCAGCACTATGGTAAAATCATACATACGATAATGTATCTCTGCATTATTTAGGACTGTTTTAGCTTAAAGTAACAGAAAGCCCAACAGAAAATGACATAAATAACAAAGACATTTATCATTTTATATAACAAGTCCCTGAAGGTAGGTCATGTCCTGAGTTAGTGCAGTGATCAGCTCAACATTAGGAACATGGAATGCCTTTCATAGCCTTCTGTGTTTCCAATATACCAATGTAACAGTGGCCATTCCTTTAAGAGTTCACTTTTGTTGGAAATCTTCTCCTTTGTCTAGCATTCTAAGCCTTGTGTGAGGTTTGTAGAATATTTGGTGACCTTCTCTTAGATTCAGAGTATACCTGTGTACCAACTAACACACTCATGTGAATTGCTACAACATTTAACTTGCAGAAACAATATATTCGTTTTAAAAGTGGCTGAATATAGATCCAGGAGGTCAAGAGCGATTATATTTTTTCTGGCTAAGGGAGATAATGTACCTATAAGAAAACCCTACCAAATATGCAGTCTTCTAGCTCTTCGTATATTTTTTTATCCCTCCCCCATAGGCAAGGTCCTCTGTGAAGCTGAATTGAACAATCGATGCTCTATGTTCACTGGGTGCCTGCCCTTGACTACATCTGAATTTCTTCCACCAACTGTCTCCACCCGAATCTTGGCATTTGAGTGGTGAGCAAAATTTGATTCAGTAACACTGACCTACACTTTTAGGCTAAAGCCCTTTTTGTTTCCAATATGGTAATTACAGTTCTTTGACTCTGTTAGAAATAGAAAAATATAGGGCTGGAGAGAAGGCTTGGAGGTTGAGAGACCTGGCTATTCTTCCAAAGGTCCTGAGTTCAATTCCCAGCAACCACATAGTGGTTCACAACCATCCTAGTGAGATCTGGTGCCCTCTTCTGGCGTGCAGGTGTACATGCAGACAAAGGGTTGTGTACATAATAAATCAATAAGATCTTAAGAAATATAAAAATAAAAAAGAAATAGCAAAATATAAAGAGTAATACTTTTTTCTTTTTTTAATTTTATTTTTTTTTTATTAGTTACATTTTCTTAACTCTGTGTACCAGCTGTATCCTACTCCCTCATTCCCACCCAACCCCACAATCCCTCCCTGGTCTCCTCCCTGCCCCTTTCCAAGTCCACTGATAGGGGAGGACCTCCTCCCCTTTCATTTGACCCTATTTTATCAGGTATCTTCAGGGCTGGCTGCAAAGTCCTCCTCTGTGGCCTAACAGGACTGCTCCTCCCCTGAGGGGTGGGGAAGTCAAAGAGCCTGCCCTTGAGATCCTGTTAGAAATAGTCCTTGTTCCCCTTACTTTGGGAAACTACTTGGTTACTGAGCTACCATGGGCCACATCTGAGCAGAAGTATACTTTTTTAAGAGTCAGAATTTCTACAAATCATCAATTAGCTACTCTCTTAACAAAACATCTTCCAGATACTCAAGAAATCATTCTTGGATCCAACCAATCTGGACCCGTTCCTTCACCTCATGTAATTTGAGGTCGAGAATTGTAACCAGGGATGACAGGGAAATTAAATAACACTGAAACATCCATTAGTTGGGAATTTTATTTGGTTGCCAGCTAAGGGTGGAATACACATACACAAAATAAAAAGAAGCCCACCTGTCACAGAAATGCCCCCACCCTCAGTTTCTCTTTTCTCTACAGGTCTTCTGTCCTCTCGCCCTTCATCTCCCCAGGTCTGATCTCTACCCTCTTAACTCTTTACGCCCCCTCTCCTACCTTGTTCTCTCTTTTCAGCCACTACATCTCTCTATTCTATCTCCTGTCCTTTGGATCCTCTATGTTACTTACCCTCTTCAGGTTTGTACCTTGTAGTACTGTATACTGTACTGTATGGCTGAAGTCCACTTACAAGTGAAGACATACCATGAGTGTCTTTCTGGGTCTGTGTTACCTCCCTCAGGATGATCATTTTTTAGGTCCATCCATTTCCCTGAAAATTTCATGATTTCTTTGTTTGTAATAGTTGAGTAGTATACCATTGTGTAAATGTGCCACAGTTTCTTAATCCATTCTTCCTTTGAGAGACATCTAGGTTGTTTCCAGGTTCTGGTATTACGAATAAAACTGCTATGAACATAGCTGAGCAAATGTACTTGCTGTGCGGTGCAGTGTCTTTTGGGTATATACCCAAGAGAGGTATAGCTGGTTCTTGAGGTAAAGCCATTCCCAGTTTTCTGAGAAAGTGCCAGTTTGATTTCCAAAGTGGTTGCACATGTTTACATTCCCACCAGCAATGGAGGAGGGTTCCCCTTGACCCTCTACAAAAATGTAGCAGGCGAGCAGCTCAGGCTTCGTGTGGGTCCTCTATCAAGGGAACTGGGGATTGCATAAGGCAAGAACTCACTTGCTAGCTTTTTGATCACTTCCCCTTGGTAGAATTGCTTTGCCAGGCCACAAGGGGAGAAAACATGCTCAGTCCTGATGCAACTTGATGAGCTGGGGTGGATGGGAAAAGGGGGAAAAAGGAAAGAGGGAGGTGAAGGAAGAAAGTGGGACTGGGATGGGGGGAGAGATGGAGCTACAGCAAGGTTATAAAATGAATTGGAAGAAGAGGAAGAAGAAGGAGGAGGAGGACAAGGAGGAGGAGGAGGAGGAGGAGGAGAAGAAGAAGAAGGAGAAGGAGAAGGAGAAGGAGAAGGAGAAAGAGAAGGAGAAGGAGAAGGAGAAGGAGAAGGAGAAGGAGAAGGAGAAGGAGAAGGAGAAGGAGAAGGAGAAGGAGAAGAAGCCCACATGCCAGTTGTGGTGCTGCATGCATTTAAGCCCAACACTAGGGAGGCAGAGGCAGGGGACTATCTCAAACATCAACAGTAAGAACAACAACAAGCCCAGAAGTAGAATTGTGATTCTGAAGTTCTTTCAATTTCCTCCTCTTCATTATTCACACCAACATCTTCACTGTGTGAAAGCCAGTGTGGTGGCTGAAATGTATGCAGCCCTCACAACTGCCATTTACACAGGAAATAGGGTAAATGATGAGAAAGGGAGAAAGCTTGATATTTTTTAATATAGGTTTCTATCTGAAATTACTACATGAACCCATGTTGTTTCAACCGAAGTTAAAAGGAATAATCTTCCACCTAATATCATTGATTGATCCAGGTGAAAAATAAAATCCTCTTTACAATAGCACAAAGAAATAATAATACCAAACACAACCTGTCACAGAGATCAGTGTTAAATAACAAATCACAAGCCGACCGATAAAATTATTTTAGAATTATCAGATAGGAGCAAGGTATAGCTGATCCCCTGTGTTTCCTCATCCTAGGTGCTATCTATTATTCAAAAATTCTGAGATAGAAAATGAGAAGCATCCATTAGTCTCAAAGAAAAATTAACTGTGAATAAATATTCCATGTTGAAGAGCTGTGCAATGTGATTAGATGATTTTCGGTCAATCAACTTAGTCTTAAAGTCCTTGCCAAGTATGTCAAAGGCCCCGGGATTGAGACCCAGCACTGAAGAAAATGCTTCTGTTAGATATACCTGGATGAGGTAGCTTTAAAAAAATTAATTGAAAACATTTAATAAACCTTTACGACAATACCTTACAATGCTGTTCCCATTGTCAAACCATTTGGGGATGGCTGAATTCAACAGGTGGCAGAAAGCAAGCATGAATGGATGAAAAAGCATGCAAGCTGTAGTGGAAAGAATGTTATGAGTATGCTCTCTATTTAGACTTCTGTAAAAGTGTAGTGGTTTTGACTTACAGAAAGAGCTTGCTCCTTTTTTTCTTTTCTAGATACTTTCCATATTTTTTGTTCACTCATGTTCTCTCTTTCTCTATTTCTCTCTGTCTCCCTGTCTAGTTTCGTGGCATGGAAAACATCTTAAGAGGATCAACCAAAGGCTACATTTACTCCAGTCTGTGATTCAGCTTCGCTTCCAATTCCGTCACTCATACTGGACATATGACTTCAGTTTTGAATCAGGTTTTTCTTGGATGTATAACGAAAGAAAATGCATTTACAATCACTCTTTCACACAAATTCAAATACATAATGATCTATGGATTTAAAATCACTGTTGTTTTTTGTTTGTTTGTTTGTTTGTTTGTTTTGCTAGCAGTGCTAGTAACTACACAGATAACAGTCTTCCCTTTAGAGGTATGTCTTTATTGCATGCTTGACAAGCACCAGCACTCAGTCTGAATCACACCAGTTACTTCAGGTTTTCCAGTAAGATTTTGTTACTGACATTATGAGAGGGACATAATCATGTCTTATTTATGAGACACATTTACATTGTGGAGTCTAGGGCTATGTTACACAGGAGGCCTCAAACTCTTAGTAAATCATTTATCACTAGGGAAAAAGTAATTTTGATACATGTTTCTAAGCCTTCTAACATTTATGAGATACTGGTTATGAGCTATTAACAATAAGTAATGAATAAATGGGCTTTTGACAAAGACACATGAAAACCTTTCATTTTTTTTCTCTTTTTCTTCTAATGTTTAGAGATATTGCTGTCACTGACTGATGTGGAGATAACCTATTTACACTGACTCAAACTTGTTGACATTTAAGTGTTAAAAAAAAAAGAAAGAAAGAAGCCACTCTCTAAGCAGTGGAAAGAATATAGGAATGACATTCACGAATACTTCCAACTGTCAACAAGTCCGTTTTCATACTAACTGTGAGCCCTTGAAGTAGTGTGTTTTTTAGGAGAGTGAGAAATACTGTTACCTCAGTTGTTTTATATATATATATTTTTTTACTTTTGTAACCTTACACTTGTGTGTACTAATTAGGAAAATATCCTGAGCTGTTTCTCTCTTCCCGCATCTAATGATTATCCCTTTAAAAAATAGCAGAAAAAAAAAATCTCAGGCACTCAACAGACAGAATAGGTGATCACTCACATGAAACCAAGAACATCACCATCCCAAAAGAAAGAATTTAATTGCTATCTATTTTTAGTAGTAAGTAGAGGTACAAACAGTAAAAGATTCCTATGTATACTAATTGCTGAAAAAATGGAATCGTAGTATCACTTTCCTTTTATCTTCTAGCATAAATTATAACCTTTGCTTTGAGCATTACATTAAATGACAGCAACCCAAACTTTCACTTATGTATCTGTAAAAACCATCTCTGTCTGTGTTCACTCTGTTACCGAGATAAATGCTCTCTCTGTCTGTCTCCTCGTGCCTTCCCCTTTCCTCAAAGAGCATAGAGCTAGGAACACAAATTGATGCCAGAGGACCTGGTATCACACCCCTGTCCCTTCCGAGAAATAACCTTATTGTGAAATGAGTCCCCGACTACTGTGTTGTTGCAATTTGAAAGGATGCTGATGGTTTCTAAAAGAGAAGATTGGTGAAAGGCGGATTGGGTGTAGCGAGCTTCTCAGCCGGATCTTCACGCCAAGCTCCACCACTCACTAGTCGTAATTGGGTTTCCTTTTGCATCAGTGTTCCCATCTGTAAAATGAGGACTATAACAGTAGGCATGGAAACGGCTTTGGGGATTTAAGCACTCGGCACCACATGTGGCTCATACTAATTCCTATTTTACTTCTCCATTTATTTTTCCATTTCTGTCCTCGTTTTAACATTTCTGTTGATTCTTTGTTTATTGTTTTGTTTTCAAGGCAGGGTTTCTCCGTGCAGCTCTGGCTGTCCTGGAACTTGCTTTGTAGACCAAACCTGCCTCTACCTCCTGAGTGTTAGCATTAAGGGTGAGCATCACCACTGCCCAATTTAGTTTCAAACTTTTTATCTTCTCCTTTAGGAATGTAGTGGCTAGTGTTAAGGAAGGGCACTATCCATGTAAGTAGGGTCCTGATAACTTGAAAGAGGTAAGTTAAAAGTGAATAACATGACATGTCACTTCATGTGGGAATCAATATTTTGAAGATATTAGAGAAGGAAACTAAGGTGGTAAGATTGAAGAGTTTCCAAATGATGTCAGCACACTCCAACGAAAGGAGCAATTATTTCATTATTCATTTTAAACAAAAATCTTATAAAAATCTTAAAAGAATCACAAATTTAAACTTTTATGCAAAAATCAGTCATTTCTACGTGAAATCCTCAGGAAGCACATCTATTTATTGACAGTCTTTTATTAAATCATATGAGGAATCTGAGGGTAAAAATAAGAAATTAATCGTCTACATCACCAGCCCTGTTTTCTCACGAGAGGTATTTCAGCCAGTACCAGTTGGCAACACTATTGTTTTTGTTTCCTGACATCAGAAAGCTCTTAGCTCAACTATTAAGAGTGTGCCTTTCTGAGCTTCAAATTGTTCCCCAAGAATTTCTATATCAGAGCCATTAAAAAAAAAATCTAAATTTGACTTTACTAAAAATCTGCATCTCCAAATTCCTTCTTCAGGTGGTGGATGAATAACAATTTTCATCTCTAAGTCTTTTCTGAGGGTAGTGGATGAATCATTAATCTACTCCAGCAGCAAAACTTGAAAAAGATCAGTTACTGTTTTTATAGGCGCCACTGATACTGTCCAGTAAGGGGCTTGAAGCCGCCTTAGAGTTTTCATACAACCCAGAGATTAGGAAATATGTGATGACCGTGAAGGCAACAAGCAGAGCAAACCTCCATGACAGCATGAAGTCCTCAGGGCTCTGTCTCTCTAAGGCACATCCGTCATGGCTGTGCTTAGCCATAGGCTCAGTCCATGAGTTCTAACGGTGTTTTGCTGTTCCTCCTACACAGCCTCTAACAGGTGGTCTTGTTGGAGTAGGTGTGGCTTCTTGGAAGAAGTGTATCACTATGGAGGTAGGTTTTGAGGATGCTCAGTTTCTCCCAGTGTACCACACAGTGCCCTTCTGCTGCCTTTGGATCAACATGTGGAACACTTGGCGTCTTCAGCACCATGTCTGCCTGGAGGCTACCATGTTTCCTGCCATGATGATAATGAACTAAACCTCTGAAACTATAAGACAGTCCCAGTTAAATGTTTTCTTTTATGAGAGTTGCCTTGGTCCTGGTGCCTGAAACCTAAACTAAGACAATGAGTAACCCAGGATCAATAAATAAGGTGAAGAATAATGAAGAAAGATATTTAATACCAACCCTCTGGCCTCTACATTGCATCTACAAGCATACAAACATACCTGCATTCACATGTGCATACACATACAAGAGAAATTAAATTGGGATGGAGTCAAGCACTGTTAAGCAATTGGTTATTATTATGTGCTAAGGACTTGGTAAGAACCTGCTATCTTAATGTCTTAGCCACTTCTCTGATGCTATGAAGAGACATCATAACCAAGGCAACTTATAAGGGAAAGCATTTAATGGGAGGTTTGCTTACAATTTCAAAGGATGAATCCATGGCCATCACGGCAGCAGCCCAGCAGCAGACAGGCAGACACACCAATGGATCAGTTGCTGAAAGCTTACATATAATCTACAGGAAGGAAGCAGAGAAGGGGAGAGGGAGGGAGAGGAGAGAAAGAAGAGGGAGAGAGAATGGGGATGGCATGGGCTTTTGAAACTTCAAAATCTGCCTTCGATGAATCATCTTCTCTAATAAGGCCACGTTCCCTAATCATTCTCACAACAGTTCCAGCAATTCAGGACCAAGTATTAAAATACATGAGCCTATAGGACCCATTCTCATTTAAACCACTATGATTAAATAAGCTACTATTACCTTGTTTATTTATTTATTTTATCTATTGATGATGAAAATGAAGAGAAAATAATTCATATATAATTTTTAAATTGATGTTTGCTGCATATATTAACTTAGACAAGAAAAAGACAGTTATTACACACTCTAGAACACCTCCATTTGAATCAAAGCAATCCTGGGACTTGGCAGAGAAGATCTTCCAAACTATCTCCTACAGCCCTCATTTCTGCTTTTCTGTGAGAACCTGTTATGTATACATTGATATCTATAGAGTCTTATTCCCACTGTTCTGTTCCCTGATAGAAATGGCAGACTTTTCTCTGTCATGTTCAACATGATAGCCCCAAGATGGCCACAGTAATGAGAACTAAATGAACTAATAATAGTTCATTTAGACCCCATGTTAAACTTTTTCCTCTGCACAAAATTCCTAACAGCAAATTATTGCTATCCTTACCCAGAGAAGAGAAGCAAGCTTAGAGGACTCAGCAGTTTTGAAATGACCATGTAGACCTTCCAAAGAAGCATGACAAAGAGACCACCTCATTAAAATTATGTCTAAACTGTTACCACTTGTCCTCGCTGGGCACATTTCCCTCCTGTGGTGGTTTAAATAAGAATGCCCAGCCATAGGCTCACATAATTGAATGTTTGGTACCCAGCGGGTGGAACTGTCTAAGAAGGATTAGGAGGTTTATTTTGTGGGATAAGATGTAAGTTCATAGCTAGTATTCCAGGGCCGTGCCTGCCTACCTATTGCCATGCTTCCCACCATGATGTTCATAGACTAACCCTCTGATATTGTAAGCAAACGCCAAGGTAAATGTGTTTATGTTGTTTGTTTTTGTTTATTTTATGTATTGTCTTAGTCATGAGGTCTCTTCACAGCAATAGAACAATAACTAAAACACCTGTCACCAAATCTTGCAAAGAGATATTGTTATTTTTCTTTTGAAAGTGAATGTTTAATCTGTGTCACTGTGGTCAGGAAGTATGTAACTTTTATTATTATTATTATTAATTATTATTATTATACAGGAGCTCAAAGTTAAAAAATATTTGAATCTGAGTGCAGACTGCTCTTATACTTTGAACAGTGGTGGAACTGTTAAAGACTATGAAGACTTTTGAATTAGGACCGAATGAATCTGTAACTATAAGATGACATGGGCCTATGGGGATAAAAATTAAGGCTTAACAGTGGTGTTTTGGAATGTCAAGCTGCAAAGAAGTGGAGTGGTGATGATTAATATTGTCAACTTAATAGGATCTGGAAGCATCCATAGAAATGAACCTATGGGCATTCTGTTTGAGATTTTTATATTAAGTTAAATGATATGGGAAGGCCCCCCTGCCTGTGGGTGGCATCATTTTATTGGCTGGGGTTTTCTAATATTTAAAAAAGACAAACAAATTTAAGCAAGAGAATTCATCACTCTCTTTTTCCTGACTGCAAACACAAATAATCAGCTTCCTCAAGTTTCTGCTGGCATAACATACTGTCCCCTGAAACTGTGACCCAAAATGTGCCATTCTTTTCTTACATTACTCTCTTCAGGCATTTTGTCTCAGTACCAAAAAATTAATTAATAAAATGTCTCACTTGGATATCTTTCTTTATAGAATTTCCCTGTGTTGAACTCCCAATCAAATGTCCTTTGTGTAAGGATATCAACTATATGGAATCAAGTGTTTATCCTACTCCATATGACCTCAAACTAAATAGCTGCAACTGTAAAAAATAAAAATAAAAAAATAAAAAATAAATAAACTTTCTGAAAGAGCACATTCTAAGCTACTGAGACTTAGGCTCTCGAAGTATTCTTTTTTTAAGTATTGAATTCAATCCAGAATAGTATTTTTAATAAGACAGTGATTAAAGACTATTGTTGCAACTCATGAAGACTTACTTCTGCAGCTTTTTATTAAAGCTGAAGAAAGGTAGAATACTAACTAGAATGGGCAGTCAGAGGCAACTTCAGATGACAGAATGGTCAAAGAGCAGGCCAGTCATTCATGTCAGAGGCAGTCCCTGTTTCCATTACTATGGAACACACTTGGACACTGAACTGCCATGGGCTACATCTGTGCATGGGTTTTAGGTTATCTCCATGCATGGCACTTGGTTGGAGTATCAGTCTCAGGAAAGACCCCTGTGCTCAGGTTTTTTGGTCTGTTGTTGTCCTTGTGCAGATCCTGTCATCTCCAGATCTTACTTCTTTCATAAGATTCCCTGCACTCTGCCCAAAGATTGCTCATAAGTCTCAGCATCTGCTTTGATAGTCTGCGGGGCAGAGCCTTTCAGAGACCTTCTGTGTCAGGCTCCTAACTTGTTCCCTCTTTTCTCCTTCTTCTGATGTCCATCCTCTTTGCCTTTCTGGATAGGGATTGAGCATTTTAACAAGAGTCCTCCCTCTTGATTAGTTTCTTTAGGTGTACAGATTTTAGTAGGTTTATCCTATATTATATGTCTATATGAGTGAGTATATACTGTGTGTATCTTTCTGCTTCTGGGATAGCTCACTCAGGATGATTCTTTCCAGTTCCCACCATTTACCTGCAAATTTCATGATTTCCTTGTTTTTTATTGCTGAGTAATATTCCATTGTGTAGATGTACTACAATTTCTTTCATCACCTCCCCCTGAGCGGGGAGCAGCCTTACCAGGCCACAGAGGAAGACAATGCAGCCAGTCCTGATGAGACCTAATAGACTAGGATCAGAAGGAAGGAAAAGAAGACCTCCCCTATCAGTGGACTTTGGGAGGGGCATGGGTGGAGAAGAAAAAGGAAGGGAGGGATTGGAAGGGGGAGAGGGAGAGTGCTACAAGGGGGATACAAAATGAATAAAGTGTAATTAATAAAAAATTTTAAAAAAAAGGATGACAGAGTGGTAGACTAGAAGGGATGACAGAGTGTTAGACTGGAAGAAAGGAGTAACTCGGGAAGTAGCAGAGTGATAGGAGTCCTTCACAGCATGCATGGAATCTTAGTGTCTACCCCCAAGACAGGAAAATTTCACAAAGCAACATAAATGCAGGTGGCCTCTGGAGTAATGAATAGTCAATATGTGAGTTTGATAGGATAAAACAGTGACAGAAGGATAGGCAATGACAAAAAGTGAACTGAAATAGCAAGTATAAAAATAAAATGGGATGCCAGTAGAAAGGCTTTGAAATACTGGTGGTAGCTGATTCTGATCCAAGATGCCACTGAGATTATAAAATGTAGATGATATGACTAATGTACCAGAACAAAGATTCAACTTTGGCCTTATTACTAGATTATTCATCATAACAACTGGTAAAAACAAAAGTAATAAAAAAGAAAGAAAAGAAAAAATAAGGATAAATAGAAAAAGTGAGAGATCAAAGATTAGGATGCAAAGTCATCCTTGAATTTATCAGAACATTTAGCATCATTATAAATAATATCTTTGGGGTCACTTTTGTTCAGAAAACCACTTCTGAATATTTAAAATGCAATTAGTGATTTTTTAAAAAATAATATACATTTCCTGGAAACCAATTGGATATAATCAGCTTTGTCTAAGACATTTTCTTTGGAAGTAATAAATAATGAGACTCCATAGAATGAGATCTTGAAGCTGCATTTATTAATGAGATTCTTTAGTGAGCCAGTATACTTAGAATAGGGATTGGTGCATATAGCAACAATACATGAATGTTCATCAGTATTATTAGGCTACTTTTAATCCTTCACAGGACAAAGAAAATAGAGCAAAGTATAAAAAACTATTGGAATGAATTTCTTTGATTCCTAGCCTTACTGAAGAATATCTTTTCAGATGTTCTAATATGTACTTCAGTTCTACTGAAATAATATACTGTTACAAAAACCTCAACACTGACATATGCTAAAAACAGATACACTACATTTCCTCTCTGTTTCTTTCTTTTCCTCCCTCCTTTCTTTTCTTCCTTCATTCCTATCTCTCTTTTTTTCCCACTGACAGACATACATTTAACTGTTACTTTTTTTTTTCAGCCTTCTAAAACTTTTCATTCATGATTCTCTAAAAGTCATGTGGGCTGGCTAGTTCTATGTCACCTTGACAGAAGTTAGAGTCATCAGGAAAGCAAAATTCATGGACAAATGTGTGGAGCCTCTTCTTGGTTAATAATTGATTTGTGAGGGTCCAGGTTACTGTGAGCAGAGCTGGCTCTGGCCTAGTATTTCTGGACGGGAGGAACCGTCTTAGGGCTGTGGTCTTTTCTAGCTTTTTCACTAAGGCCTCTGCTTTATTTTCTTGATAAGGAATCTGCTTTCCCTGGGAGCTGTTGGCTGGGTCTGTGTTGTGCTTGCCTCCTTTCTGTGTGTCAGATACCTTCACCTCAGTCCTTTTCTATTGTTCTGCCACTCCTGTGGATTTCTGAAATCCACCATTTTAATTTAGTTGGAAGATTCTTCCCCCTCCCGCTTCCGTACTAATAGGGTTAGAGTAAGATAGCCTCTCTCTGCCATGCTACCCAAAAGTTCTAAGTCCTTTAATGACTTACTTGCTAGGAGTATTGCAGTATATACCTTTAGAAGTAGAGGGTTTTCTTTCTTTCTTTCTTTGAGCCAGACTCACACCATGTGACATAAGCTTTGAACTCACAATCCTCTGCCTTTAGACTCCTGGGTGCTAGAATTACAGGGGAGAGCTGCCATGAGAAGCTGAAAGCAGGATCACTGAAAAAATGTGAGGTGAGAGTTAATATTCCCTGTCTGTGAGCATTGGGAGCCTCTCTTGAGTATGCATGTGTAGGAATTTTAAACACCATGAAGAGGACAAAGTGAGGCTCCAATTGGGAAGATTTTCATTTACTGCAGGAAAGTTCAAGGGCATGGAGATAAACTCCTGTAAGTGAATGAATAAGAGTGTATTAAGGGGCAGAAAGAACTGGCAAGAACAAGGTTAATTCTTTTATTTTTCATTTTTTTCAACTTTAAAAGGGTTCTTTTAATTTTTATTTTTCAATGCAAAAAGCATTTGACAAAGTATAACTGTGTATTTCTGAGCTGCAGACTGACTTTTATATATGTATACAGTATTGAATGACATTAAACATTGAGCATATTCATTACTTCACACACTTTAAAGTGTTAGAACATTTTAAATGCATTTTTTAGCAAGTATGAAACATATAATACAAGATTATTAAGTAGCATCACCACACCCTGCCACAGATATCAAAAGCTTATTATTTATAGCTTTTGTAGACCTTTAGCATCCTTCTGTTTGCAAATTCTGATACTTGTTTGTTAAGGACTTTGAAACGTACTTTGGGAAAATTTCTTTAGCAAATATTAAAATCATGGGGGGAAAAGACCCTTTAGACGTTAAAAAAAAAGGTTTAGAAATATTCTCATCAGAATTGAAATGACATGCATTGGGCGAAGAGATACTGTATTCATAGTGTCGTTCTATCAGTCAGGGCCAGCGCAGATGGCAGTCCTTTGTTCCTTGTAGCTTGATGCCCGGCTTGGTGGTCAAAGCTGTCTCATGCCTAGGGCTCGTAAAAATCAAACCAGATCAAATCCAGGCAGCACAGGGCGGGAGGAGAAAGGCAGACAGAAACCTGCAGGCCGCCATGCCAACCACAGACCTGCCCTCCAGTGCACAGAACAGGCGGGCCATAGATACCCACAGGCTGCTACACCCTGTAGCATGGATGGAGAATGTCACCCAAAGGCCTACCAGCCAGTGTACCCAGCCTGCAGCAGGAGCCACCACAATGTACGAATATGTGGTGGTCAGATAGGCGAGAAAGAGAATTGGATTAGCTTGAGCATTATGGAGACATGAAACGGGAGACTTGAGGGTAGGAAAGAGTAGCTGTAGCATCAAGGGCCAGTGTTGATGTCCATGGCTCATTTTACCACTGGAGAACATGGGGACTCCCTGGTCAATGCAGCCCCCTGTGACCACATTGATATTCAGAGGCTGTGCATAGATGGCCCCTCCCCTCGCTGTGGAGAGCTGGCCCCATCTCCCTGCTGGCAACACTGGCAACATGGCAGCAGGCCTTGAACCTTGCTGAAGCAGCAGGGTGGAGCTGTAGAGGGTATATGACTGAGCCAGCCCTGAGGGCATGAGTGTAGGAGAGCTAACCCCAGCACTCATCTGTCCTAAGATGACATAGGCTCAGAGGTGGTACCTGCTCACCCCCTGCCTCTTGCCACCTCCGTTTATGAGCTCAGGAGAGCTAGCCCCGCTCCTCACCAGCAGCAGCACTTGGGAGAGTGGGCCCTGCACCTCACCTGTACAGCACAGGAGAGCTGACCCTGAGGGCTTGGGTGCAGCCCCAGCCCAAGAAAGAGAGCTAGGAAGAGCGGTCCTTGCCATTCAACTGCTGTGAGGTGGCGTGGGTATGGGAGGGATGCTCTTCTCCCCTCTCGCCCTGCTCACCACCTATGGCAGTCAGAAGAACCAGCCCTGGAGTCATGAGAGCAGGTGAACGATCTCTGCCCCTTGCCTGCTACAGCACTTTAGAGAGCAGATCCTGGACCTCATCCAGGCTGCATGGTAGAACTGGTCCTGGTGGAGGGGGCACAGGTGAACTCTCCCTGAGGGCCAAAGCAAAAAAGAGCATCACCTGCTATTCCTCTGCCATGAGTTAGCCTGTTCTGGGGGTTGGGGGGGAAGAGCCCTTTTTCCCCTTGCCCCTCACCACCTGAAGCAGTCGAGAGAGCTGACCCAAGGTCATGAAAGCATGTGAGTCGGCCCTTCACCTTGCCTGCCGCGGCACTCAGAAGCCCTGCACCTTGCCTGTTGAGTATAGTAGAGCTGGTCCAGTTCAAGGGAGTGTGGGTGAGACAGCCCTGAGAGTGAGAACGAGTGTAGGAGAGCTGGCCCTGCCACTCCTAGGACATGAGTAAGTGTAGGAGAGGGGATTATAACCTTATAATCCTCCCCCCCCCCCGAGACTTGACACTTGATATAGCCAGGAGAGCTGGACCTGGGGTCATGAGGGTGAGATAGCTAGCCCTGCCCCCTCACGGGCTGTAGTACTTGGGAGAGTGGGCCCTGTACCTTACCTGGGCAACACAGGGAAGCTGGTCCTGATTGCTAAGGTATTGGTGAGCCAGCCCTGAGAGTGTGAGAGCTGGAGAGCTGGCCCAGCCCATCGCAGGCTGCAGCACTTGAGAGAGTGGGAACTGTGACTAGGCAGCACAGTAGAGATGGTCCTGGAGGAGTTGGTGAGGGAGAGCCAGGTCTGAGAGCATGAGAGAGAGTGGGAAAGTTGACCCTGCCTCCTGCAGATTGTGGCATTGGGTTAACAAACCACAGCAGTACTGGACAGCTTACCCTGGTGGGGCAGATAAGGGAGCACCGGAGCACCACTGTGCTCATCAGCTCAGCTGCCACCCAGGTTTCTGAATTGGACTGCCCCATAATCTATATCATCTGGAAACTTTTGGGACACTCAAAGGGGCCAGTGCTGGTGATCCAGAGATGCAGAATCTCAATGACACATGGCAGCAAAGGGATGATCCAGAGGAGTCTTGCTAAGGAAGCAATATCAATGATGTCACAGATGACAGAGATCCAAGGCCAGACTGATAACCCGTTGCAGTGAACATTTGCAAGTCAAGATGTGTGGACAGACTGTGGAACACACTGTGACACATTACAGTTTCTATCATGAGATGTTTTTGTATGTATTTCTTTTGTTTGTATTATTTGTTTGTTTGTTTATTTGTGCATGTTTTATTGGGAGATGTTGCAAGGGCAAAGAGCACATAGGGAAGGACAGGTGCAGCCCTGTATCTGTTTTCCCCTTGGAGTATCCAGGCTCATTGCACACCACACTGAGCTGAACTGGAAGGAGGGAAGCTTAGCCAGGCACTGGTGAGTAGAGTGCAGAGTCTCAGTTAACTGTGAGTGTGGGGGAAACAGACTACTTGGGAGACAGCTTCAGCTCATATAATTGGAAAATACAAAGGCTATTTAAACCTTTGGAAGTGAGTAGGGGCTAGCAGAGTGAGTGTACATCAATGGCTGGGGCCAGGGTGCTAGAGATGCCTCATTGGCATAAGGAGGAATTTCAGGTGCTTCTGGACATTACCTTATGGGGGAAAGGAAGTTTAACCTGGCTTCCAGGTTACCTGGCCTTCTCCAGAAACCAAGGGTGGGGCTCAGGGCTGCTTGTGCAGGTGCAATAGGTCCTAGACAGGTGAGGGATCAGTCCTACTGGTTTGCATGATGTGAAACTCACAAGGAATCAATAAAATGGTAAGGGGAAAAAACGGATATGTCTCAAATTAGACGATACCATCTCAAATCAAGAGAAGTTTTGCTCATTGCCAGGGCGAGTTCCTCCGGCTTCCATTGAAGAACTCTAGTCCTGGGCTGATCATTAAGTTTAACTCCCCTTGGAGGTGCTTAACTCTCCATGTAATGCTCTAAAATGAATTATGCTGACTGGCTTGCAAGCTTTCCTCATTCTCGTTCTCTATGTTCATTCTACCAAACCATGAAAACTCAACCTTCTATTTAAATCCTTCTTGCCATTGCCACCCAAGTCCGTTGCACTGCAATACATGCATTTAGTAGCAACTTTTACATGCTGATCCATTGGCATGTATTGCGCACTGCTTTAAATGATGAACTATCCTAGTTCCCTAGATAGATCATAACGTCCTTGGAGTTCAAGCTTATTATGGAACTATCCAGACTCTTCTCAGTGTAATCTAAAACATACCACAAAGTATTCAGAGCCCACATAGGGATCAATAGGTTGTGACAAAGGCAGAATAAGGAAGCTTCCTGCTGAGCAAAATTTCACACATAGTGATAATTCTTGTATTTCTGTAGCATGGTGATTAAGCTGGGCTTCGTCATGGGTGTAAATCAGATTTAAACTCAACCACTTATTGGGGCTAATCACTTAAACTTTGGGTCCTAGTTTTCTCACCTGTAAGACAGAAAGAATACTTTACTTATAAAATTCATGTCATGATCAAACAAAATGTTTCCTGAGGTTATTCACATCATACACGCTTCAATGACTCAATAAATTGTTGCTCCTCATAACCTTTAAAGTTTCATCATGTTTTAGATAATTTTAATGGGTCTCAATCATATATAGACACTCAGTGATCCCTAATTTATTAATATATAAATTGAGAATAGCAATCAGTAACCTGTCTAATGCCGTATCGTTTCTAAGTACAGGAGCTAATACTTAAAATACAATTTTCTGGTTTATTTTCTGAATTATCAATTAATGAAGGGACAATGTGATTTAAAAAAAACAAGACATAATATGTAACTTCAAATTTGTGATAATTATTGCACTTAGTTTTATAAGGTTCAAACTTAAGATACCCCTCCTACCATGATATGTCTTTGGATTTAGTATTAACAGTGGCAAAGATAGTAAAAGCCTTATGAAAAAGATGATTGGTGGTTGGTGAGGAAAGAAGGGTATTGTTGACCCTGTAACTTCCAGTTTTTCTGCTGGGATTTGATATTGGTAGTTTTCCTCAGGACTTGATATAGACACCTGTCTGTAACTGGTTCCAGAATATGCATTGTATACTCTACTTTTTTTTTATCTAGACTGATATAAGAGAAGCTGGCAACAAGACTTCTAGGGAGGTAGGTTTTTTGGTTGGTTGGTTGGTTGGTTGGTTGGTTGGTTGGTTGTTTTTTTTCTCCTAGGACCTTAGAAGGAACAGCCCCTTGCACCTATAATATCTGTATTTTGGAGGTTGGGGTTGTAATTTCCCTGGTTTCGTAATGAAGGCCTGTTTCAAAATGTCTTTCTTCTCTAAGCTATTATGTCTAGATTTGAGTCCTGGAATTGCTGGCTTCTTGTTACCTGTACTAAAGGGGCTTCCTCCAGAAATCACCAAGGAAAGCTATGATGATTGCTTGGGTTGTTAACTAAGACTTTACCCATGTGGTTTAAATGTCTTAGATTTCCAATATAATGAAAATCTTTTCACATTAATTAAGCCAAGTTTAACTGGAGATTCTGAAGCTTTCAGCGAAAAGAATCCTAACAATTACAATGAGACTCAGAAAATGTTGGGAAATGGGAATAAGAGACCTAGAATGCAGTTCCTGGATTGAGGGTTCAAAAAACTATCATAAAGATTGGACTTAATAACAGCTTTTATTCCAAAGATCCATTTATCCTTCTAGACTCCATTTTGTAGCTTCTCCAAATGTGACAAGCATTTCAAACTCACTTGTCAATGTGTTTGAAATGTGCATGACATTTTCAAGGAGAGGAAATCAAGTAATTGCTTAAGCCAATGGGCTTGGTGGACATCTTAAACTGATAGACCCTTCTTCAATAGATGAAAATAAGCTCTGTGCATGGAGGCAGGGAAGAGTATTGTAAAATACCTTTAAGAAAACTGAAATATAGTCTGTCTCCTTTGAGATAATAAATAGTAGGAATTTTGAAGTATATCCTTGATTAGTGGACAATTAGACCAGGAACTTCACTCAGTTTCCTAAAAGAACCGCGGCCTTGCCAATTAGGAAGAGTTAACTATAGTGTTGTGTTTATATATAATGGTTTTGTTTCTTTTACTTTCTCCAGCAATCAAACAAAAATCCCTGACTTGTATGTCTTCCGTGGATATTGAAGTGATGATGATGACACTCTTAACATACTCCCTAGCCCTCAGTACTAGGCAACACTGTTTGAATTAAAAGTGTTAACAATACCATGCCATTGATTGCCACACCTACATGAAAATGATGTTTCATTTCACATCATGATCATCAGTGCCCAGGAAAGAACACATTAATCTTATTTCTGAAAATTACTAAATAGTGTTCTTACATACATTCATATTTTAAGGCTTAGCAGAGGCGTATGTTTTAAGTCATGCTCTAGATGCTGGGCTTCTGTCTGAATCTGACATTCAAATTCTGGTCCTCATGAATATGTTATTTTATTTCAAATTTACCACGTCACCTAGCAGGCCATCAAGATATGTATTAAAAAAATGACTTCAGTGTTCAGACTAGTCAACTGTAGTCAACTAAATACAACTTGTGAAAACACACTCATCCTATACAAACTTATCCCAAATTTACCATTATGGAATTGTGAATACTGTAAATGTATTTCATTTATAATTGCTTGCACCTTTACCATAGGAGGCCTCTAAAAGTATAGTCTGTAATTGCTAATTATTTAAAATTAGATATTTAGACATGTTTTGTGGGTGCATATATGGGATGGTCTTTCTTAATCTCAAAGATGTTAGGGGTAGATGGGCCGATTTAAACATGAATATTTATTTACATGATAAAAATGTCATTTTCATTCATTTTTATAAATACAAAAGTTGGGCCAGTAAGACAGCTCACCAGGTTAAAAAAGGAAAAGTGTCTGAGTTTGATACCCAGATCCCAAGTTGGAAGGAAAAAACTGACTCCTGAAAGCTGTTCTCTCATTTGCACATGAGTATGATGGTGTGTTTGCTTATCCCCCCTCTCTCTAATAAAATAAAATTGAAACAAAAAGTAATCAAATAAACTACAATTCCAATTCTGGAAAAAAGGACATGTTATGAATTCACTAATAGCCTAAACACATATTTTTCATCATTATTTTTCTGTAGGTCTTGATGAACTCTTTATTAACCATAAGTGTTATGTTTTTGCAGGAAGATTATTAGTTGAATTCCATGTTGACCTTTGTGAGAATTTAAGTTTTTTTTTATAATATTAATAGCTTCAGAAAGTTGAATTTGGCCTCAAAAATTGTTGTTGGCACTGTCCTACATAAATATTAAAGTTGTAACCATGTTTGGAAAACTTACATCAAGTTTATTTCCTAGGTAAATTGTGGGAAGTAAACGTTCTATTGTCACTACTGTAGTTAATACTCTATGAGTCCTAGAGTTCTAGTGCTATGTTGTTGACTCTCCTTTAAAAAGAAGTCCAGAGGAAGAATATAAAAGAATATAACTGTCTAAAGTTGCACATGCCGTTACAGTAATTATAATCCTAAAAAGAACGTAATTGTGTTGCTATTAGAAATTTATATGGCTTGTTGTAGAAAACTGCTCAAGTGTTTGACTATAAAAGTTTTCTTTCCTATTAGGGCATTTTCGTGTCATGATGCTCCCTCCGCTGTTTTCCAGACACAGTCAGGTCTTCAGGCTCCGTGAAGGACAAGCAACTTCTCCCGTGGAAGCGCTCATGGACTTAATGCCATACAGACATTCTGAGAATTACACGGATATTTTCCAATATGCTCCCAGCTAAGTGTATCCCACTACAGCCTCTTTTAAACAATGCTCCTCAAGAACCCTGTCCTCCTGATGACATTTGACCCGGAAGTGAACAGGGTAGAGAGTCAGCCTTCACTAAACCTTTGAGCTAAATTTCCTTAGGAGGGGACATTTTACACGACGTACAGAATGACGCATCATGTAAGCACATTGCCGCTCAACTCTCACCCTGGATCTTAGAAGAGGCCTGCAAAGATGAGTGTCTCTGTGTCTTCACTGTGATCAGCTAGATGGTGGAGCCGGTCTGATTCCTGTGCAATGACTTACCACTGACTGCTCTAAAACCTGGGTTGGCCAACAACCTGAAAACACCTCAACTAGCAGTCTTTATCACTTTCTTTGTTGAACACTACAGACCATAAAGATTTCAAATTTGTTGACAACCTTCATTCATAAATCTTTTATAAGAATGAGCCAGTTAGTGGGCAAACAACCTGCGTTTCTCAGAAGGATATATATCAAGTCTAGATTGATCCGACACGTGAGGCAGAGTGTGGGGAAGAATGAACGAAAATAAAAACACAATCTGGAAGGATAACTTCAAAACAGTGAAGGCAAGGTGAGAGCCCTACTGCTGATCCTTTATGACTCTCCCAACGCCCCCTGCTCACATCCTTCACCGTTAGCACCACGGCACAATCCTAGGCAGCATGCGGGTCAGGGAGGAAAGGCTCTGAATTCTTACACAGCAACGTAAAAAAAAAAAATCAATTTCAATCCTCCAAGGATGATATACTGCCTCTGAGGGTCACCAAATGCTATCAGTTCTCCGAGACCCTTGAGACTTGAAAGGAGATTTCCAAAAAATTACCACACCTCAAATTTTAGCCCTTCGGTTGAATGCATACACTGTATTTTATTTTTCCCCCCAAGCTTCCCAGTAGTTTCTCATCAGTCAATAAAAAAAAGGCTAACTGCTGCACAAATCCACATAAGCAAAAATAATTTGCATCTTTTCAGGAAGAACTATTTTGCCATTAATCATAAGAACTGACCTTTTGGTTAATAACGGGACAAAGTAAAGTACTTGTGTAATATTTAGAATAAACAGGGAAGGCATTAGTACAATAAGAAGCATAAATCATGTGTGGGTCTTTCGTGATGCCCTCGACTCCTTTGCTTGTACGTGACTTCTCTGAAGTCTCTTAATATAAGTGAACCTCAATTTTCTTGACCATAGGTAAAGCATCCAGTACAGCAATAATCAAAAATTGTTATGATGGTAAGCTAGGAAAGCTGTGCATAAATGTTTTCCTAATTCTTATTTTATGTGTATACACACGGGGTTTTCCTACGTGAATGTATGTGTACCATGAGCAAATAGTTCTGCCTATCCCAGAAGAAGGTGTGGGGTCTGTGTGTGTTGGAACCAGAGTTACAGGTGGCTATAAGGTGCCATGCTTGTGCTCGGAATATAACCTAGTTTCTTCTGCGAGAGTAGTGGGCGCTCCTCATGATGGAGCCATCTCTCCAGTCCCCAGAAGTGCATCACAGACTGATGCGCTTCACCAGCCTGGTAAGTTACCAAACTTTGTAACAGATGAAGCCAGCGCTCTACAGGACTTAAGTTTTTTCAGTGTGGGCGAGATGGCGAAGTGGAGAACAGAACTTAGAGCAAAGTACCTACTGTAGGGAAAAAAGCCTAAGCCCAGAGAGGTGCATTCTGAGTGCTCACAGGAAGCTTTCTGAATAAGACTGTGAATAGATAGTCAGAGAAGGTGATGCAGGTGGGTGGATCCTAAAAAAAGACTATTTACTTTTAAGCCTAATGACACTTAACTGCTTTTAAGATCGACTTCAAAAGCACTCAAAAATGGTGTACGTAGAGGCGATGCAATGAATGTAGCATTATAGAACTTGGAGATTCTACCATAATTTAAACTTGGTCAGAAGGCATACTGAACTGTTTCTAGAGACTGTCCTTTCAAAGTTGTGGCAAGCAAACATTGCCCCAGAGCTTCAGGCCACACTGCCAAAGAAGGACATGCAAAACGTTAGTAGATATTTTTTGTTTCTGGTGAGTGCTCAGCTCTCCATACACTGTCTGAGGTTGAGGAAGTCTGCTCTAAGAGCTGCCTGCCTGTGTCTATACTAAACTCAGTAAGTTTGACATCAGAGTTTGTTATCTTTTAAAAGTAACTTGCCTTTTATGATGAACATTCACTCATCTTTCAGTTGAAGCAAATGTACTCTCCAAACAGTTTTTTTGCCCTCCTTTAAACAGCTATCCTCATATTGAGGAGCATGATGGCAACTACCTTGGATTTAGGATTCTTATTAGGGGGAATTTGGCTTGTCCAGGACATGAGCTAGACAGAAATCAAATCAGAAAAGTTGTGTCTGTCACTCTTAGCTAAAACACGTAGTTTAATTTAATTTGGGGGACTATAACATGCATACATTATATTTTCCTTTCCTTCTTTCACCTCCTCCCAATATACCCCACATTTCTCTCAAATTTATGACCTCTTTTTTTTCTTTTCATTAATTACATGCATATTTGTATATGTATGTCCGTAGATTCCTAAATATGCTCTGCTCAGACTACATAATGTTACATGTATAACGTGTTCAGGGCTAACCGTTTGGTACTGGATAGCCACTTGGCATGCTCTTCTCTGTGGAAGGCTATTTCTCACACTGTCCAGATTCTTCAGTTGCCTATCATCATTGCATTAGCCTTCCCAGGACCAGTGTTTGGTGACATGACTAGCCCTTTAAGAAGGACTTGGAAAGAGGGTCAAGAGAAGATGAGGGAGGGAGGGTGGGTATGGGAAGGAATGAGGCAATGGGATACAGCTGGGACACAAAGTTAATAAACTGTAACTAATATTAAAAAAATTAAAAAAAGAAGGTACTTATTTCCTACACTTGCAGACTGTATTTGAAAAAGTTAGTTTCACCCATAAAATCTCCAGTTTAGTCTCCCATGGTGTTCTCACTGAATGAACTTTCCTGGCCCTGGCAGCTCGCTATGTGAGAAGCAGCAAAGGATGGTGTCCACCCAGGGCAGCAATGAACACATCCCAGCAGCACACTGGCGACAGGACTCTCTGATGGGAAAGTTATCTTGAAAGAAGGTCAAACTAGGAAATTATGCACCAAGTGCAGAAGCAAAAGCTGAGGTCTCCCCTTCCAAAAAGAGAGAGGGAGTATTGTGAATCACACGGAAAACCCCCCAGATAACCTTTGGAAGCCAACATGAACAAGTAGAGGGTAAGAACTGGGACAACGTGGAAAATGGAGAAGTGGTTATGGTGTTGTGGCATGAGATGCCATGTCCATTCAGTACACAGGTCATTCTAAGTGAAGGGTTCCTGTCTTTGACAGAATTCAAGTGTCTTCTCTGTCTTCGGAATCCTTCAGATCTCAAGGGTTCTTGTGTTCTACCTGTGTACAACATTGATAAAACACGCATCCAGCTAACACTAATCATGTAAGAGTAACGGTAGTGATAGTTGGAAGAATTGCCACACAATACTCTGTGTTCTCAACATAGTTTTCATTATGAAGTAAAGGTAATTGCATATATGTGTAGTATTATTCTTCCTTGTAATTGTTTTTGGTTTTGCTTTTGTTTTTTTCGAAACAGGGTTGACCGCCCTGGACTTACTGTGTGACCAGGCTAATCTCATACTCATGCCTCTGCCTCCCCGAGTGCTGGGATCACAGGCATGCTCCACTACATCCAGTTCCTTCCTTGTAATTTTCACTGGGTAATATTTTAGTGCTTGGCAATGGATATGATCTTTAGTATTTATCCCTGTTCATTGTTTGGACACTCTATGCTAATATTATTATTTTTAATTAGTTCTTTCTCTCCCTACTGCCTGTGAATTAAATTGCTCCTGTCTTAAGAAATAAGCCATGGATATAGTTATTAGTTCTATGTAAAATATTATTATTATTTGTTTAGATTCCCGATTGGCGTTTGGTGTGGGATACAATTCTAACCAATAAAAACAAAGTGTTTTCTGGGACCGTCCCTACAATTTCTGCCTAGCTCATCTATGAGGGCTTCCAGGGATAACAGTTCCTACAGAGGCCTCCTGCTTAGGTGAAATCTGGAATGCAACCATAGAGAATGTGTATGTTAGAGAGGCCAGGCTCTTTGCCCAGGGATACCCTGTCTATCTTTACAAATATGATCCAACTGACAGGCAACTTATTATTTCTCCTCCAAACACTACTTGTCTTGGGCCTTCGGACTTTCAGCTCTACTGTCTTCACTGGTGCTAATGTGTGTGACTTGTTTTCTCACAGTTATTACTAAATAAACAATTTTCAGATGGGAGAAATATTCTTTGTTACCTGGATAGGCACACAATAATTTTCAAGGCATTAGGGGAGAATCAGGAACGTCTTAGGAGAAATTGAGAAAAGCGGATTTCATAGCAATGTATGAAATAGACTGCTGTGAGAGCCAGAGTCTCTAGAAGGAGCAGCAAAGACCAGCAGAGGCTCTCCCTTCCCCACCTCTGAAAAGAACATGGCTTGCTCCCTCCTCCATTACAACCTTTTACCCCATCTCAGACTGCTGACTGCCAGAACAGTTAGGATAAAGCCTTAAGTTTAAGGAAGTTTAGTTAGTATTATAGAAAACAGTCTTTGCTAATATTACTAGAATGGTCTAACTTACGGAGAATCAGGAAGTAACTCCCAATTTTAGAATTCAACTGATATATAATTTTGCTTGAAAGTGTTTCAAATCTTTCCCTACCAGACAATGCAAACCTACTTCTTTTCAAGTAACTTGCCTTTGGTGCCGTCTTGTAGATCAGTTCACTTTAGGCCATCTTTGTATTTCTGCAAAGGGTTTATGGATAGATACTTTACCCTGCTTTGAAATTATTGTATGATGTCTTGAGTGATGCACTTCCTTACAGAATTCAGCATAAACATGCCACTATGACCCGTGTTTAATTGGAAGACTACTGTGGTTTATTTGTTAAGTTAGTTGAGTCTTCCTGACTAAAACAAAGAGAAGTTTTGGTGCTTTTGTGCATTAAAAAAATAACTTACTGCACATGATAAATTTTCTGTTTGCAATTATATTGCATTTTCCAAAAACATCCTTCCTGAAGAATTTACTGTGCTATGCATTAAAGTCATAGTGTCCAATGATGTTGAGTTGGATATTGAAAAGAGCATATATGCAATCATGCCGTGTATAATACTCTAGTTGCCTCCAGTTTCACATTAAGATGGATATTCTAATGTATTTTTGTAAATATTGGTAAGAAATGTCTGAATTCTGTGAGAGCTGTTCTCAAAGCATTATGCTCTATAAACACAACTCATGCTCATACTTAATTCAGACTCAGGAATCAGCAGATGATCATTTCTTAGGCAGAGAGAGGTCACTATAAATCCTCAGTCAAGCTTCTTCAGGTTGTTAAGTGCTTGGTAGTTGTTTGGTCTATGACATCAAAATAATGCCCGATAGGAAGCATGAGATTATTTTGCTTTCTATCTTCATCCTCCATGCTATAAGTCATTATCAAGTAAATAGTACTGAAAATCTTACCCAGTTTGTTTTTTAATTAGTAGAAGCTAGGACTATGAGTCCTGTTGGGGGCCCAAATTATATCTTCCTTACCAAAATAGTTTTACTAAACATGATCAATTCTTTTTTATTTTTTTCTAACAGTCAATAGTCTATTATGTAAAATGAAAGTAACCTCAATAATTATTATTTCCTAGAATTAATGCTGGATAAAATAATTCATGTATAGACTCTAATGTATAGTAAGTATCCCGTAAATACCAAGCCATTTTCTTTACCCAGAATTTAGATTTATTTAGGAATATATGAATTTATGTGCAGTTTACATGTAAGACCAAGATGCATTCCAGCTATTACTGCATTGTCTATGTTTACTATTTTATTATTTATACAACAGGCTTAGTCCTTGTTAGACACTCTGGACTAGATGAAGGTGAGTGTCTATTAATCTAATTGAGATCACAAGAGCCTTTCCATCAGGAAATGCTGTCTTCCTCTTCTGAACTCACTTGAACTACAAGGTGAAAGACGCAGTAATTCTTTTGGGGCTACCAAAATAATGAAGTAGGGATACCTGTTAATTCCATACTTACTAGAAAAGCGCATAACTCATAGCAGCTTTAACAACGAGGCACTCTGCTGTGCACAAACTTTTTTTTTTTTTTTTTTGCTAGCCAAAATGGAAAGGGATTTGCCATAAGATGGGAAAAAGGAGAAGTTTTCAGAATCTTGAGCTATTCACATGCCTTTTGATAGCTGTGGTATCTCATACAGAAACAGACATTTGTAAACATGTAATGGAGTAGTCATTTATATTCACTTTGGGAAATTTTACTTGGAGCTAAACTCTGACTTTCAGTTAACTGCATTTCTGTGGGTTTACAATTTTCCAAACATTAGGTGTATAGAGAGATGGCCTGACACAATTTATGCCCTCAAGGAGGCTGAAAGGAAAAGGAGACGATTTGAACATAAATATACATAGGAAAGGGCAGATGGAAAGTACAATGTGGAGGGGACATGCCTTCCTGGAATATAAACGTGTGTTTTATGGTGTACGTTAATGAAAGAGGTAGATCCTTAGACACAGAGATTTAAGCATCTCAGGATACCTGAAACCTGACTCCTCCTGGAGCAGATCCACTTTAAAAAGACTTAACAATAATATCAACCATATCTAATATAAAAAATACATCATCTGAAAACCACAATAGCAATGATACAAAAATTGAGGCAAGCTATGCTATTGAGATGTATAGCAAATATTGCCCATGTGTAAAATAAGCTATATCAATAGTCCTCAGGCTTGGGTAGAAAGACATGAAAATATCCAATGAATTCTTTTTCTATTTTAGACGGTTTTTAGAGATATTCTAATACCACACACGGGCGCACATACATTCACACAAGTACACGGGCACACATGCATAAGTGAACTGACTTACCAAAGAACATATCTGTCATTCATTGTGCTTTTTTTCTTTCACTGTACAGTTCTCATTCACTTACTTTTCAAGAATACATAACTCAAATCTTTTGCTTGTCCTTAATCTCAGAAACATATATAGAAACATACAGTTTCCAAAGGCATTTCATGAAACATTGAATTGGAAGATGATTCCACTAACACAGACACCCTCTAAAACTATTGCCTAGCTTACTCTATTAAAAATGGTACATAATATTGAAAGTAGAATATTTTTGTCATATTGGAAAATACTAACTTGAAATAGTTATTTTCAATTTAGTTTATTGCCATGCCCTGGTTACTAAAGAGCATTAGTACAATTCTAATCCAAGAAGACAAAACAAAGAAAGGGAAAACTTACATCACCCTTCAGTGAGCAAAATGGAAACCTACCCGGCTGTGTTTAAATTAAAATTCTAAAGTGACATAGCTTTCGTGGTCACAAAATCATCACGATTATTCAAAATGAAAAATAAACTGAGATTCTATAATCAGAAGCCAGCATGATTGATTTAAAAATAAGGGCTAGCTTTGCAATTAAGTTGCATAACAAATGTTTTCTCTAAGTAGAAAAAGCCAGATCAATAGGACCAAGGTTTTCTTTAAAAGTTATGAAAATATACATTGACATTTTCTTTCCCAAACAATTATTTTCAGAATGTGTGCTGGAATTAATATTTTTATTTTCTTTTTTAATTAAATTTTTATTTTTTATATTAACTACAGTTTATTTACTTTGTATCCCAGCTGTAGCCCTCTCACTCATTCCTCCCAATCCCACTCTCCCTCCTTCAATCATCTCCTCCCTGCCCCTCTCTAAGTCCACTGATAGGGGAGGACCTCCTCCCCTTCCATCTGATCCTAGCTTGTCAGGTCTCTTCAGGACTGGCTACAATGTCCTCCTTTGTGTCCTAGCAAGGCTGCTCCTCCCTCGGGGCATGGGGGTGGGTCAAAGAGCTAGCCTTTGAGTCCCTGTTCACTTAACTAGGGAACACACTTGGATACTGTGCTGCCATGGGCTACATCTGGATAGGGTTCTAGGTTATATCCATTCATTGGTTGGAGAAACAATCTCAGAAAAGACCCCTGGGCCCAGATATATTTGGTCCTTATGGAGCTCCTGTCCTTTCCAGGTCATACTAACTCTCCCTTCTTTCATATGATTCCCTGCACTTTGCCCAAGGTTTGGTTATGAGTCTCAGCATCTGTTTTGATACACTACTAGGTAGAGTCTTTCAAGGGCCCTCTGTAGTAGGCTCCTGTCCTTCACTTGTTTTCTCCTATCTTTATTTTCATAAGAACTTTTAGAGTTTGCAAAAGTAAGCCAGGTACCATTTAGTGAAGGGATAATGGGACAATTGCCATTTGATAAATTTCCATTTATTTGCCAAAACTCAGGAAATGAATAATTCAAGGATTGATTAGCCCACTGTTTGTTTTGTTTTGTTTTTTTAACATATGGTTGTCATTTTTGTTTTTATCTTAAATTGTATCTAGTTGAATATGTAGTCTCTATTCGATGGTGCTTTAGAAAGTTGGTGGAAACATCAGGGAGGGAGGCCAACATGGAGGAAAGAACTCACCGGACACTGGCTTGAGTGCTGTATTGAGATGCTGACTCTGCTTCTTCTTTGCTTCTGGCAACTGTGAGGTGAGCTGGTTTTCTCTGCCTTGAACTTCTGCATGATAAAACACCTTACTACAGTACCAAAGGAAAGCACCAAGTGACTGTGGACCCCAACCTCCAAGTTTATGAATAATAAACATTTCTCCCTTTTAACTGTCAATCTCTGGATTTTTTGGTTGATACGTGAAAACTAACTGGCCTGATTTTATTAAAGAATAAATAAATATATGAAAAACAAGAAATATCAAGTTTCAGTTAAACTTTTATAATAAATCACCCTGTGAATTTTGCTATACAATTTGAGATTTAAGAATTGATAATACATTGTATTGTCATTTATATGAACTACTCTATATGAACTTATAGTCTTTTCATTATTTCTATAAAATCTTAGGAATAAGTGAATTTTGAATATTATTTCAGAAATAAGCAGTATTTCTCCAAAATATGTATAAAACATTGGAAGCTAAAATGATAATTTATCTCTATTAAGGCATTTTTTTTCCTAATAAATTTCTACTTTTACCCTTGAAAATGTGTCAATTGTCATTTTAGTTAGGGTGTCTATTGTGATAAAACACTATGACAAAAACAAATTAGGGGAGAGAACTACAATTTGTAGTTCTGGGGAAATCAGGGTTTGAACTCAGGGACAGAACCCATAGGCAGGAACTGAAGCAGAGGCCATGGAGGAATGACGCCTATAGATGTGTCCCTCGTGTCTTGCCCAGCCTGCCTTCTCACAGCATTCAGGGTGACCTGCCTAGGGGCACTGAACACTGTGAGGCAACCCCTCCTACCTCAGCCATTAATAAGTAAAATGCACGACAGGCTAGGCCACAGGACAATATGGCGAACACCTTTTCTCAATTGAAGATTCGTCTTCCCAAAGCTTCTAGCTTGCACCAAATTGACACGGAAGTAGCAGGCAAAATCACCATTTGTAATATATTCGAAAGTGTTTGATTAATACCAAAACCGTACTAAGGCCTTTATCCAGAATATCTTTAATTTTTTTTATTTTCTTATTTGTGTGTGTGTGTGTGTGTGTGTGTGTGTGTGTGTGTGTGTGTGTGTGGTGGTGGTAGGACACCTGTGCCATAGCATGTGACATTGCACAGAAAATAACCTTCTGGAGTTGGTTTTCTTCTGCCACCATGTGGTTTCCTGAGATCAAACTCAGATCATCAGACTTGGTTGGCAAGGGTGTTTACTATAAGAGCCATCTGGAAAGTTCCCAGAAGTCTCCTTTTTAAGGGAGTACCATACACATGAAATTTTTGGATAAAGGAGGCTGAAGCATGGTCACAAGTTTAGGATGGCCTGGGAAATATGTTAAAACTTTCAATTAAATGAGACCCTGATATGTAAGGGTCAGATAGAAGGAAGGAGGTCCTCTCCTATCAGGGGACTAGGGAAAAGGAAGAAGGGAAGAAGAGAGAGGGTATGGGGGACTAGGAAGAGATTAGGGAGGGGGCTGCAGCAGGGATACAAAGTGAATAAATTGAAATAAATAAATAGGCAAATAAATAATTTTTTAAAAGCTGTGTTTCTAACAATTTCTAAATTATGATTTGATTTGTTTATATGTTTTAGTGAAAAATAAATATGACATAGTGATCATAAAAATCATTTCAAGCAAATGGGGTATGGAGCTAAACAGAGAATTCTCTGTACAGGAATATAGAATGGCAGAGAAACATGTAAAGAGATGCTCAATGTCCATAGCCATCAGAGAGATGCAAATCAAAATGACCTTGAGATTTCACCTTACACCCATCAGAATGGCTAAGATCAAAATCTCAAGTAACACATGCTGGAGAGGTTGTAGAGAAAGGGGAACCCTCCTCCATTGCTGGTGGGAATGTAAACTGGTACAAACACTTTGGAAATCATTCTGGAGATTTCTCAAACAATTAGGAATAGCACTTCCTCAAGATCCAGCTATACCACTCCTAGGCATATATCCAAAAGATGCTCAAGTACACAACAAGGGCATTTGCTCAACCGTGTTTGTAACAGCTTTATTTGTAATAGCCAGAATCTGGAAACATCCCAAATGTCCATCAACAGAGGAATGGATACAGAAAATGTGGTACTTTTACACAATGGAATACTACTCAGCAATTAAAAACAAGGAAATGGTGAAATTTGCAGGCAAATGGTGGGATCTAGAAAAGATCATTCTGAGTAAGGTATCCCAGAAGGAGAAAGACACACATGCTATATACTCACTTATATAGATCTATAAGATATGATAAACGTACTGAAATCTATACACATAAAGAAGATAAGCAAGAAATTGGACCCAGGGCAAGATGATCAATCCTCACTTAGAAAGACAACAGGAATAGACATTGGATGCAGGAAAAAACAAAGAAAAGGACAGGAGCCTACCACAGAGGGCCTCTGAAAGACTCTTCCTAGCAGTGTATCAAAGCAGATACTGAGACTCATAACCAAACCTTCGGCAGAGTGCAGGGAATCATATGAAAGAAGGGGGAGTTAGTAAGACCTAGAGAGGACAGGGGCTCCTCAAGGACCAAATATATCTGGGCACAGGCGCAGGGGTCTCTTCTGAGACTGTTTCTCCAATGTTTGGATATAACCTAAAATCTCTGCTCTGATGTATTCCATAGTAGCTCAGTATCCAAGTGGGCTCCTTATTAAGGTGAACAGGGACTATTTCTGACCTGAACTCAATGGCTGGCTCTTTGACATCCCCCCCCCTCCCGAGTGGGGAGCAGTCCTGCTAGGCCACAGAGAAGGACTTTACAGCCAGTCCTGAAGATACCTGATAAACCAGGGTCAGATGAAAGGGGAAGACGACCTCCCTTATCAGTGGACTTGGAGGAGGAGGGAAGAGATGAGAGAGCGAGGGTGGGATTGGGAAAGAATGAGGGAGCGGGATACAGCTGGGATACAAAGTTAATAAACTGTAACTAATATTTAAAAAACAAAGTGAATAAACTCTAATTAATAAAATAAAATAGAAAATTTTTAAAAAGAAAAAATTATTTCAAGCATTTGGCAAAATGCTTGAATGTAAAATAGGAATACTGCCTATTTCTGAAATAAAATTCAGAATTCAATTATTCCTAATATTTTTCACAGAAATAATCATTAGATATCCAGTTCATATAAATTTTATAAACCTAAAGTTATATAGGCGTATGCCCAACTTAAAAAAGATACTTTTATTAAAAAAAAAAAAACTGTGAGATTTTTGAGGCCATTTCTCCCAGTGTTCAAGACCACTGCCTCCTCCCAGACTGGTGAGTTCCATTAGGGACAAGTGTCTGTCTGTGAGCTTCTACTCAGGGAGGGGACATGGGGTTGGGGGGAGGGGAGGGAATCAGGCTTTCTCCACATTCTAAACACAGTGACAATGGCTTCAAAGAGAGTTGCTCTATGGATTCCACATCTAATATCTGAATCCCTTGGGGGCAAAGCCTGAAAGTGGAGATTTACACTGAAGCTGCTCTGTAAGGCAGCTGAGCCAACCAAGAAGGCTGAGTCAAGGAAACTTTGCTGCCAGGAACCAAACAGCATGATTTCTGAGCATGCATCTTCTTCATGGGGCTTTGCACTCTTACCAAAATAATAAACCCAAAGTGTCAGGATGTCTGCCTGGCTCTATTTGTTTGTTCTTATATCCTCAGGATTTGCAGTAGGCTTTGCTCACAGTATCTTCTCAACACACAGGACAAGCAAATTAGAATCCCAACTCTTTCAAACCATCTGCCTCAGTCCACTTCTTAGAAGCCAGATCAACCTAGAAATCTCTGGCAGGTCTTGTTTGATATTCCATCATGCCATGAATGAATTTTCTGTCCATGGGAATCATGAAATCTCTAGCATGTGGCTGGAAATGTCTCCAGTTCAGAGGCAGCCATCCTCCTGAGCTGACCCTCTTGAGGGCATTCTGGCACTGCTTGAAGTCACCTTTAATACCTGCTTTGTTCTAGGGATTGAAATCAGAGCAGGAGACAGCACCTTCCAGACCATTGTGTTTTACAAGCAAATTGTCTGGAGAAGTCAGCAATGTTCATTTAAAAGAGGACGTCTTTTAAAAGAGGACGATTGAGCAGATTTTCTTGTGGTGATAAGAAATAGTACCATGTAGATGGCAGATCTGAGAGGCTGTAAAGATCAATAGCTGGATATCAGTATGATTTCAGAAAAAAAATGGTAAAGGGTGAACATGCCAGGGCAAAATAAATTGTACCCAGGAAGGTACGGAAAGTATATATATATATTTATATTTATCTTGCAATGGGGTTTTGAGAATCTTTGGTGAAGGAGAGGTAGACTGCTCTTACAGTTTTGATATATTGCCTTGCGTATATTTCTTCAATTCTTTAAGCCTCAGTTTTCCCATTCATACAATTAGAATGTGTCCTAGTTTAGGTTTTACTGCTGTAGAGAGACACCGTGACGACAGCAACTCTTATAAAGAAAAGCATTTAATTGGGGCTGGATCACAGTTCATGCATTATCACTGTGCCAGGAAGCCTGGCAACACGCAGGCAGACATGGTGGGTTTTTTTTTGGTTTTTGTTGTTGTTGTTGTTGTTGTTTTATTGTAGAAGGAACAAATTTATTCAAGAATTAGACAAAATTTAAATGGACTTTTATTTTAATTAGATAACAACAATAGAACGTGCTTGCAAAGGAGATTAAGAATAAAGAAAAAGGTGATGTGACCCACCCACATGTCACATAGAGGTGAAGAAAAATAGAAGAATAGAAAGGTTTATAAAGCTCTCAGAATACAGGTGTCTTGACTCTGTGTAAACTCACTTAAAGGGGTACAAAATAACATTCCCTTTATTGAGGAAACCACCAAATCCTGAATAACTAGGAACTATGTCTGAGGACAGATAGATTGTATTTCAGGCTCAGTTTACCTCTCTAGCAGCCTGCAAGTAATAAGTTCAGAAATACTTGGAAAGCCATTTTTTTGTTTTGTTTTGTTTTTACCTAGGGCAGACATGGTGTTGGAGAGGGAACGGGGAGTTCTACACCCAGCCTGGCAGGCTGTGGGATGAGAGGATGACACCAGGCCTGGCTCGAGCTTCTGAAACCTCGTGCCATATTTCCGCCAAGAAGACTACACCTACTTCAACAAGACCGTACCTCCCAGTAGCACCAATCTCTGAGTCCACGGGACTATTTTCATTCAAACCACCACAGAATGGTAAGACTATCTGCTTGATTCGCTCAATACGTGGACGATGTGAAGCAACACTTTATAAGGCATTTAGAATATCAATAGTCTGTACATTAACTATTGATGGTTGGTGACACATCACTTGCATTATCAGGAGCAGTGTCAACATCTACGTTAGTGTTTAGAATATTTTAAATAATTAGGTAATCTTTGAAGCTTAACAATTTCACTAAAAGATGCTATTTTTTCAAAAAAAATCTCTTATTAATTGCCATGACATAAAATTCTTGGATTTCAAATACTATGTTTAGATTTCAAATAGAAAAAATGTAGTATGTTGAAGCATAGAAGTAGACGTTATATTTTGAGCTACACAAGAAGTGATATATGTTTGGCCCTGAATGGTGGTTCATTGCATTATTGGATAGCAAAAAGAAAATAATTTGGCTTCATGATTATTATTAATGATTTCATGTGACCTTTTTCCTTTAGCTAAAATAGCTAAGTATTTCATATTTAATAACAAGTAACCAATTTTCACCAGGGGAGCTCTGGTTAATCATATTGACTCTTTTCTTTAAGCGCAACCTTTCAGAGCTTTTGTACTGCTCACAAGGCTCTGAGAAGAATGTGTTGTGAAATCAACTTCCTGGAATACTGATTAGTCCTTCTGGTGGCAGACAGCACAGGTAACACTGGTGGAAATCTTAGTACCGAAACTGATATTCTGAGAGTCGGCTGATATTGGGGAAAGGGAAGGTAGGGGATAGGAAATCTACCACAGCAACGAGACTTAGTACAGATCATCCAGGTATTTATTCAACATCTGAAATGTCTGCTAAACTTTCCAGGATGATTTCCAGTTCCAATCACTTCTTCTGTCTGTCCCTTGATACATACATACATACATACATATATATATATGTATATATATATATATATATATATATATATATATATATATACATATATATATCTCCATCTTCCTGGTTCCTTTCTGTGGTTTTGGTGCCTTTTTGCCATCCTGAGCCATTTCTAAAATAGAAAGTTAAATGTTGATGAATTTCCCTTAGAGGTTTCCTGGAAAATGCAATGTAATCTAACGCTTCTTGTGCAAAAACAAACATAAAACTAAGTGCCCCACACTCACAAGGAAAGTAGCTGGGAGAGAAAGAAAATCAGCCTCTGCCTAGATGCTGGAAAACGAGATCATATGGGTGAATTTTGTTCTCTACCTGCCTTTTCCAAGCGTTGCTTCTCAAGCCCCCATGCTTTCATTTGTTGGGAAGATACTTAAAACTTTTCGTTTCCTAATAAAGTTTATCTTGATTTCTGGGTTTCACGATAAATTTGTTCAGCCACGTCATCTATTCTTAGTGGGCCTGGGTTTCAGCGTACATTGTCTAAGATGCAGGCAGCCGTTTGAAGCTGTTCGTTGCAGCACGCTTTGAGCTTTCCTGGGCAGCCCTGAGAATAGCCTTTCTCAGAAGTCCTAAAGCTTGGCATCCAGGCGCTGATCAGATCAGCTCAGGCCCACACAATGACACCCATCATGAAAAGAGCCAATCAGAGCACTGAGCAAGACTCACCAAACTGGAAAGGGGTATGCTTTAAAAAAAAAAAAAAAAAAGACTCTTGGTTAACCCCTGCCTCTCCCTCCCTTCTTTCAGCACATGTATCACACACGCACGCACGCACACACACACACATGCACACACTCACAGCATGCACCAAAATATTTTTTTCCCCTTTCGTTACTACAGTCTAAACGAAATGCTGTGTCAGTGTTTTGATGCATCCAGGGACTGAATGTAAACAACAGGCTACAACTCTAGAAACCGCCATCATAAAATATTTTAAGAGGCAGAATAGAGTAAAATAAAATAAAAACGTCTTTTTATGTGATATCTCAGAGTAATTCAGGATTTATGGTACCTTAACCTTTAGAATCCAAAATATTAAGCTATGTTTCTTAGAGATAATAACTCGGTTGTCCCTCACTTATGTGTCTTAGATAAAAGCCTACTGCCACAGAATCCATGAATGTTCAAATACCCTTGCGGGCCCTTAGTAGTAAATCTTATGGAATAGCTTATGGCCAATGTAATGGCCCACAGTAGCCTGCGAATATCATGAATTCTAATAATACTTACATCAGTAGAAACATGAAGTAATGTCTCCACTGTAATTAAATGATGTATTTAGAGCAGTGGACTAAATGGTCCCCTAGTGTGTTGGTGATATATTCTAATAGTCTTCTCTTTACAGCCCCACACGGTAATATTCATGCTTTATTCTGGAGGGCTTTGCTTCTGACTGAACATTTGAATTGCAACATTAAGTGGTAAAGTGGATTATAGCGAGACCCCATGAATATGGATCCTGATCAAGAAACTAAGTGCTTAAAAAAATAAGATGTTACTATTTAAATAGAGTGATTACAAAAACATTTTTATATAGAGGAATGTCGGGAGTCTTTGCCCTGCTTTTTATTCTATATCCCAGAAGCTGAACATGTTTGCCACAATTAAAAATTTAGTAGGGTGAAATACCAGACTTTAAATCACTGTAATTTCTACTGCGCTTATTGAATTTAATTTGGGCTGTTTGAGGTACAAATTAGTTTTGATAATAATTACTGTATTCCCCTTTTATAACATGTTCATTTTCCAAGCTTATAGCCAACCGTAAAGTGTATATGGAGGAAGGGGCTGAAAAGAAATTATCCTGCAGATGATTAGTTAAAAATGTCACATTGTGGGGTTTCATTCTCTCTTTTCCAACTGAATCAGACACTGAAGCAGTAGCTTGAGGCAGTGAGTGCCTGAGGAACAGCTGAGGGCATTTCAGTTTATCCAGGCTAGTGGGTAAGAATGCGTCAAAGGAGACTCTGTCGTCTTCAGTAACTGAGGAAGACAGTGTCTGCCTGTAGAAAATGCAAAATTCTAGCTGAAAAGAAAAGTGCGTCTATTTATTTGATAAAGCTAAATGTTTATAAAACATTTTGTCAATTAATGGATATCATATGTCTAAGGACCTTTCGATGTAATTTCTAAGAATAAGGACTCATTTTCTCACTGTAACTAGACTGGTGCTTACTGTACATCTGCTGGTGGAGGTGGATTCTGAGGATGAAACAGGAACATTGCTGTACCCACTCTTCTACTCAACAGAGTGATTGCTGGCCTCTGTATGCTAAGTTGTCTGTATATGGTGTATCTCTGAGTGTTTGTCTGTTTGAATCTCGCGGCTTTACCTTCTCTGAACCCTCGGGAGGGTACCATGCACACCACTGTGATTAGCATGCAATGACTTTTGTGTGGCTCACTCATTTTACACTTAAAAGAATTTAAGGTACCTTATTTCTTTAATTGGTCTTTGTTGAATTTTAAAAAAAAATGGCACCTGTACTCCAGATCTGGAAAGCATTGTGTCCTTGTGTTTTACACAGAGGAGATAATGGTTAGGTTGGGGTAAGTGTACATTAACCTTTATTTCTTATTTATTCACTTGGTATTGCTTTAAGCAGGACATCTGTGTTATGTACTCAAGGTTCTATAGAATGTCACAGAGATGTCTGTTTAGGTTGTGTAGGCAACAAGACAAACATTTCTCTAGAGGCAAAAAAGGAAAAAAGAAAGAAAGAAAGAAAGAAAGAAAGAAAGAAAGAAAGAAAGAAAGAAAGAAAGGAACTGTGCAGAAAGAAACATGGAGACTGGTCAAATACAGCACTCTAGCAAAATGAAGTGCTCTCTATTTGGCCAGTTTTGATGTGGCTTTGGTTGGCAAGCTAATTCTTTGAGTACCACCCTTGAAAATCATGCTAATGAGGCTCTTCACTTCATCAAGTAGGATTGTGGACCTTTTTGTCTGCATCATTAAGGCCCCAAATTGCCCCATTAGCAAGGCCTGAAGTTGCCCCACAGGGTCAGTATTTAATGCAGGTGAGCTTGGGTTAACTACCATCAGAAACCTCTGGACAACAAACAGTGTGGAGTGCTGGCTACAAGCAAATTCATTTTCTCCCTAAATTTCCCCTGTAACATACCAGTTTCCATATTAGAACTATGTTTTAAATTTATTTTGGAGAAAAATAAACACTTGGGGATTGTTTTGTATTGCTGATCTCAAAAGAGTGATTTAAAAAAAAAATAAAAGACAATGATTTTTTTTCCATGAAGCACTTTTATCATAGCTTAAGCTTCTCCATCTGTAAAATGGGAATATTTGTACTGCTTTTTGGGAAACTTGATAGCATGATGCTTTCCTTAAATAATAAAATGGAGGGCTGATATAAAATAATTAAAATAATAAAAGTAATAACAAAACTTACCAAGGTCTTATGGAATTTTTCTTTAAGAATTTAATGCTTTAAGCACTATCTTTATTAATTATTGAGTTAAAATTCATGGTAAGTTAGAACTTTATGTAGGACTCTGGATATGTCCAAAGGTAAACCTTTAAAATATGATTCTATGGTAATAACAGTGGAGGAATGTATAAAGGAAGGATGTTGAACATTTGAAAACATAAACACAAAATTTTTCTCACTCATTACAATTTGAAGGGGGAGGAAAAGGCAAAAGGATTCTTCCCACATCTCTCTTGTCCATTGGGCTTCCTGAAAACTGGTTAATACTCCGTGGCTGCTAGTTTTCTCTGGAGACTCTCAGTGTTTGCAGGGAATAGCAATTATCTCCCTAAGCATGCTCAGCAGAATCCACTGGTGAGGCCAGAACACAAAACCTTTCATATGTAGCAACCGAAAGATGAGAGCACCAGCTCTCCTTTCCAGCAAGTGTGTGAAACAGAAGCTTCAAGATTATACTCCACATCTGAGTAGAGATAACATTTCTGTTACCGTGTTAAGGTTAATTCCCGCGCATTTAGGGCCCCTGGAATTCCCATCACCTCTATGGCTGGTACCTGCAAAGTCAGTTTTGCTACTGAATGGGGCCCCAATTAAGAAGTACTTGCTGGTGTCCTTCCAGCAAGATCTTGTGAGTTTGAACAATTTTAGTGAAATAAACGTAACAAGGAAAAATGAATTCTCTTTAGCCTCTATTCAGCCAAAATTAGCCTCCGTGGATTCTGGCTCACAAAAGCACCACGGGCTCCTGGCTGTGCTCTGTAGCTGTGAAATAGAATCAAGATTCCATTAGGCATCCCAAGCTGCCTCCTTCTCCAGGGCAGACAATAAAAATGACAACAGGGGATTGTCCCTCAGCTAGTCTAACAAGGGGGAGGGTTCTTTCCTAAATGACTAGATGTCTGTTTAGCTGAGGAGAAAATTTAAAGGGGCCATGGGCCACATTCTCTTTAATTCATCGGCTCACATGTTTGTTTCTAAGGTCACTTTTAGAGGGACCTTGATTTCTACCTTTGCTGGTTCATTTGAACCATAGCACCCCTTTCACCTACACACACACACATACACCACCACCAGGACTTTTAAGAAAAACATGTGCTGAGACAGACCCCAAACAGTAACGTTGTTCTGTAAGAAATATTAGAATTTTTCATGCATTATTAAGCTTGTCAGTACTTTTTTCTTTTAACTTGGAGATAACATAATTCTTCCTAAATTAAACAAATTCTACATTGGGGATAGATTTTTCTGCATTCAGAATTTTCTGGTAAGCAAGAGATATGGATGGATTTTTGCAGACAACTGTGTTAGAGTGTTAGATGGAGTGCAATGGGTTTCATATCCTGGGCTTTGTCGTATCATTGCATGTTTCTGCAGCCCTCCGGGGAGCTTGCTCATTTTTCTTTCTGTTGGAGGGGGTCAGGTGTTTAGCTCCTCTAAACTGGAGAGTCCTCCCCAGTAGACTATACCCTTGCAGAATGTCTCTTTATCACAAGTCCTGGGTCAGAGTCTCGCTTTCTGTCCTGTACCAAAAGTGAAAAAGACTAAGCGGTTTTTTTTTCTCCATTCCAGCATAAATTTGATGTAACTTATTCAGACCTTACATAAATGTGATTAAACAGTCTTTCTCTTTCTAATGGGCCCAGCAAACAGAGTTTTGTACCTCCCTTGACAGATGCCATTGAATAAAATTTAATACAGCCTGTCAATGACTATCAGAAAGTTAAAGACTTCATCAGCCATTCATAGTGATTGCACTGCTTCACACAGAGTTATAAATGTATATTTCATGGTCACTTCTCCTTAGCTTCAATCAAAATTACTGGCAGGAGCTAATATTATATAATCCATGGTGTCAATTACTAATGTTAGTGGAAAGTAAATCATAGTGTTTTCATTACTGAATTGCTAAGACTTAAAGGTTGTAGTCTTCCATATAGACAGTCTTTAATAAGCAATTATTTATGTACTCCTTTACCGGATGTTGCTTAACCAAGGCATTTCTTCAACATGAAGTGAAATTTCTCGTCAATAATTATTTCTGTGAAACAATTCTTTGAAACGATTTCTACAAACTTGCTCGAGAGAGTAAGTTTCATATTTGTTTTGATATTTTTGCTAAAAAATAAAAGCAAATAGCCCTGAAATTAGTATTTCAGAGACTTATATTTGGGGGTAATAAACAGCTGTCCAACTAAACTTAAGCCTCATTCAACAAAAGGAATTTGTGCCTGGTACTGTAAACCTAGCCAACTATTTATGGCTGCTGAGATCACAGACCCTAAAGGAAAAAATGCAATTGCCATTTTCCTAAACTCATATAAATTCTGACTGCATTCTAAAACCTTATTACCATACACAGAGAGAGAGAGAGAGAGAGAGAGAGAGAGAGAGAGAGAGAGAGAAGTATAGGTCTGATTATTCACCAAAGAAACTTCTTTTTTGCAATAGATTTAGACCATCCCAGAAACTTATTTTAATGGTCAAAATGGGGAAGACAACTGATAAGGAGTGCCCGACCCCAATCTATAACAAAGCCACCATAGTTAAGGCCCTGGCAACACTATAAAAGTGAGGACAGGCAGATTGTAAGAGACATAAGGCAAGGACATCTGTTGATAGATAGTATCTTCTATATGTGACAGAAAAGTTGGACCCATAAAATCTCAAAAACATGGTTGCCTAAATAAGATTGTACAACAATAACATGAGATGACATGCTAATTTGGATGAGATAAATCTCAAACAGTTCCAGTCATACATGGGGAAATCCAGGTAGCTAATGGCTGCTAAGAGAAGGAGAGCCAGTCTCCACTTCTCAGAGAGTAGACCCTGGACAGGTAATCCAATCCCAAATGGTCAGTTTTAAACACATATACCTATGAGCAATACTATGTTTAAAATAGTAAATAATTAAAGAAGAAGAAGAAATGGAATAGACATGGAGTAAGAGGACAGGGGAGAAGGTGGAGAGGGAGAGGTGGAAATGATATGTGTACACATGTAGACAGCTCTAAAAAACAAATAAAAATTTTAAAAAGGCCAATCAAGTTTTTAAAAATAAAGTTTATGTAGAGTCATCTAAATGGGAAATAGTGTTCCTCCAGGAAACCATAGATTGTCAAACTAAAAGCCCATTGCTTTACCATCCCTCTAGCTGTTGATCAAAGAGCATCTAAGGAACTCCCCAAACAATCCAGGTTGTTTCTGTTGCTCTCAGTTGTTCATGGGGACTAGATAGTAAGACCCTGTTGCTGAAGACACCACTGACTTTGGTAATAACGCTTCAAGAAATCTAGCTAGTACTGACCTGGAAACTGGTTTCTTAGCTCTCCTAGTACCAGAAGGTACCATGCAGGCTTCTCTGGGAGAAAATGTACGAACAATTTGACCAAGCACTTAACCCAGCAAACTACAATATTTACCACCCCGTCAAGATATACCTGTGGGTACAATACAGAATAAGTGTTGTGGGATAAGTAAGCCCTTTGTGATTGGATTAAGGCCTATTCATAGGAGGAACTCATGTCTGATAGTGTAAATCTGCTGAAGAGCCAGTTTTCTTTAGAGGTGTGGTTCTTAGCAGGCTCACCATACTACACTGTATGGCCTCAAACCCATGAACACGAGTCCAGCAAAATTTGGATTTGTTGGGAAACAAACAAACACACACAAAACAAAGAGGACATGAAATGTGGAGGGAATATAAAGGAAATCTTGGTGAGAAGCAGAGGCCGACTATGACCAAAATACATTGTATGCAAATATAAAATTCTCAAAGAAAAAATTTAAAAATGTGTTTGGAAGAGGTGTACACAGACGGAACAGTAAATTTGCGTTTACTATTTAAAACTCTAGATTAGGCAAAATGTTCACATTTGTGAAAATAGTTTGAGTTATTATTTTTAATGTGGACTGATTGGGACAGGGAAGCTTTAGGTCCTGCACACCAACAGTCTGGCATATAGCAGGGCAGAGCAAGTTTGAAATGGGTATGTCAGTTTAGTCCTGAAGTCCTCCTCATGGTGGGTGCTGATGCTATAGAAGGGAGGCAGATTGGAGCTCTGGAAAGCAGAGACCTATGTCCTCATTATGGATTGCTCTTACATTGACAGTCTTCACCTGCAGTCCAACAGGACTTGAGGTGTCAGCAGATAATGGACCCAAGGAGGCATAGATGTCATTGTGCTGATGGAGTCTTGCAGGAGCCTGGCCCTGGCCTACCTGAGCAGCAGAACCTTGGAGAAAAAAAGGCAGAAAATTAATGTCTCTGGTGGGTTCTCTTCCTTCTCATTTCTGGTGAGCATGTTCCCTTGGGCAATTCAGACAGAAGCCAGGGATCAAGGAAAGCACATGATAAGTTCATATGTCCTCCAGGACAAAAGCCAGAGTAGAAAGAGAAGTGTAGACAGTAATACTTAAAGAAACTAAATTTCACAGAGAAGTAGTCCAGTGCATAAAATGTTTCTTCGCTAGCACAGAGGATGACTGTGGGACATGCTGGGAATTACAGGAATATTATTTGTGTTTTATAAATTGGCTTATCATTCTGTATTCGAAGTACATAACCTTGTGATGCCAAGATTAAGCACCTTCCACCTTCTCTGCCTCCTTCGCTTTCCTCCAGTTTGAGTGAGTGAGCCCAGCAATCAAAGATTAAGTGACTTGCTGAAGACCATTCTGAACTTTTCAAGTTCCCTGCCTGTTCCCTTGAGCAGTAGTCTTATGAGCTGGATCTTGGTCTCTGCTTAAGTAAAGGGTCTCAAAATTCGAGGTGAGATGGACAAGTGTGAGAGTTTGCAAAGTGTTTACCTTAGCTTGCTTTTACATTTTGCAGACCCCAGGTCTGATGGAGGAATGGGTGTAAAGAGGTGTAAGAGGAAGCCATTTAAGTTGTAGCAATTACTCAAGCCCTAATTTTTCTTACCGTTTCCTAAAACTCAGAAATTATAAACTGGAATATAGAAAATAAGATGTTGCGCAATTTGCACAAGGATTTTCAAATATTTTTTCTTTTTTTTTTTAAGAAGATTTCACAAATGACTTTGGTTTTCTTTTGTTCTGTTATGTTGACACAAGGTTCTTGATGTGTAGCCAAGACGGACACAGAATTTAATGTGTATCCCAGGTTGGTTTCTCTCCTCATCTTCCTGAATACTGGGATTACTGCCATATGACCCCATGCCCAGCTAGATGATTTCCTTGCTAACAGTGTTTTACTGGTAGTTAATTCATACTGAAAGGTCTAAAGATTGTCTCCTATAAAAAATGGCAAGTGCCATATAAATATGATATAACGTACATGTATATGTATAAAGTAGTCTCTATGTTGTGTTAGTATATGGGAAGGTAGTAATAACTGTTCTCAGATTAGAAGCAACGTTTGGAAGCATTCTGTAAGTCTAAGAGATCTGGGAAGCCTAGATATTAACTCACTAAAGTTTCTGAAAAGTCCTGCAAAGACAAGGTAAGCTCAGGTTCCTTACCCGGTAGCCGAGTCCAGCAACCGAAGGCTGTCCAAATACAGAAGGTGAATAGAACTCACCACTCCTTCCGAGAGCCTTCCTGTGAGACATGTCCTTTTCCTTACTGTTTTGATTATTTAACGTGAAGAAACTGATTCACTTTGAAGTATTCGCTGTAGATTTTAGTGTCGCCTAGTACTTCAGTATGAAGCCTGAGGAGATGATACAGAAAGTCCACCTTGAGGTAATTTTCTTAGGAGTAATGGAAAGTTAGCTCTTGAAAAATGTCAGTGCAACATAAAAACCCAAGCATAACACATCGACTTAATTGCTGTTTTGAGAATTTGCTCAAATTCAACAATATTACAATTTCCTTCATATGACATAAAAAAGTTCAGCAATCTCTAGAAAGCTATAACTATTTCTGTAATACCTCAATGTGTTTTTGTCTCACAATATAAAGACTCTTTCATAGAAATTGTTATACTGTTAAGTAGAAGTTGTAAAACATTCTTTTTAGTGGAAATAATTTATGCTTATAGCAAATATCAAAGCTGTGAGTGCTTTCTGTCCAGAATTACTTTCTTTTCTGGTACATAGACGTTGAGCCAATTCTTCCTTCCCTGAGCATTTGAGTAAAGTATCCTAGTAATTGCTCATGGTTTCTGATGTCACATGCTACTGCTGGCTATGACTGCACTCCACAGTGACAAAAGGGGGGGCAACAGAGAAAAAATAATGAATGTATTAGGGCTGGGGAGATGGCTCGGGTGTTAAGAGCACTTGCTGCTCTTGCAGAAGATGCCAGTTGGATTCCTATCACCAGTATTTGGTGGCTCTCAACTACTTGTTACTCAAGCTTTAGAGAACTGGCCATCCATTCTGGACACTGTGCTCACCTTAACTCAGATGCCAGAACTCACACAATAAAAAATAATAAAATACATCTTTCAAAATCATTTAAAAAAATATGTAAGGAGGGAAACAAGCAGAGAGAAGTCAAGCAGCTTTCTTCTGCCCCTTGAATTGCGGGAGTCAAGATTCCTTTACTGACAACTAAATGTGATCTACTGAGCACGGAAAGAGAAAGCGAAAGCGAATTTTTATCTTTTAAAATATTCATAGCAGGTGTGTAATCTTCTACCTAGAAATTCTCTGTGCAGAAGTAATTCATGATGATGATGCTCACTATAGCTGAAAAAAAGAAAAAGTCCTTTATCTAAATATAAGGAAAAAACAACCACTTGTAATCTTTTAAAAGAACAGTTTGTTGCAATTTATCTTCTGATAGAAAAGAAGTTTGTAAACTATTTAGAAAAATGCCAGTCTTGTACAACATTTCATGTATATGAGTGAGAACTTAGTAGCCTTTGTCTCTGGATAAAAACACCAGACCATGCTTCCCAGGAAACGTTATTACGGTGCATTAGGGTCTTAATTACCAAGCAGTTGATTGGTACAGAGAATTCTGGGCATTAGCTCAACATTTATATGTTGACTTACACAAGCAAGTTATTGGTATTTGTTTAGCTTTTATCAGCCTTCCAGAAGATAGGCATTCTGAAGACATTTGGGGTCCTTCTGGATTCTAGTCTGTTTACTGGGTCAGGATTCTGTGGGTTGTTAGGAACTCTGCAGTGAGCAGCATGCTGCAGGATGAGGACATGAACACCAGCTGCTGCCTTAGATGGCTTTTGAGAGTTTGGCTACTATGAAACACTGTAGCCAATGCTTGCATTCTCCAGTTTGCTGCTTGGTCTCTTCATATGTGACAACTTGTTGCTCTTAGCACTTAAAAGTGCTCATAAGCCTTACTCAGTCCTTATGACATCATTGTGAGAAAGGAATGATTCCCACCCAACACAGGACAAAAATGGGGATCCATGCGAGTGCCACATATAACTTTTGATGGCCAGCCATCTAGCAAGTAGCATATTTGTACTAGTATCAAATAACTTCAAACTCAAAAGTTCTGTTGGTGTTGCCCTTCCTACCAAAATAATGAGGCATCCACTTTCCATTTAGAATATTGCATTTTATCTGCTTCATTAACATATACAAACAACACCCATGCTGTTGAGACCAGCTCATGTTCTGGAGGAAATCTTTGTTATCATATTTCATATCTGTATTCTTCATTTTTCTCTTTCTCCTACACCTGGCTTAAAGAAGATGAAGATGCGGTAAGTTTGCACAGTAAATCATACCTACTTTGCCTGCCTATGGCACGGGGGTTCAGGCAGATGAAAGGTCAGCCCAAGATTCGCCCATCTAACCACTTGTCCTAAGAGGACATAAAAGAGTTTAATTGGGGAAAGTTTGACATTTTTATCCCAAAACAAATATGGGAGATTATCTGGAAAATTAAATTATCCCAATGTACACAGTCTGAGGAATTAACTCTATCCGAAATGGTAGATTATTATAGAAATTGAAACCAAGCTCTTAAGGCACTCTGTTTATTTTATTCTCTGTAGTATTTTTTTTTATAAGGAGCTATCAGGTTATTCTGGCTATTGTGATGGCCGCTTTTTGGTACGATCCCACTAGGTATATATCTGTGCACTGCTCTAGCTGGTGAGGACTGTTTTTCAGAAAGTATTCCCTCGATAGCCCTAGAAGCAGACAAGTAATTCTTGAAAGAGAAAAAAGAAATTTCTATTAGGTTTGAGAGTCACAAGTGAACAGGAGAAATTTGAGAAGTATAAAATATTCTACACACTGTGACCCCAGAACCAAAACGCAAGCAACAATGTTGTGACAAAATAAAATTCCCAGTTTCCCCCTACTTTCTGTCAGTGGCATTTTAGAGTTGACATGCATAAACACATCTATGTATGCATGCAACATGAATGTTGTATATAGTTTACACAGCAGCTCTATTTTATAAGTTTCTAAATAACTGTAGATCTGAAAAAAAAAGAATCAGGAAAATTAAGTCAAATGCAAAAAAATGCAATATTGTCCCCACAAAATTTTTGAAAGGCTGAGAAATTATCTTAGCTGTGAAATAGCAGCTAAGGGACACGCAAACAATAAGAAATGTCTTCTTTAGTTTATTCTTTGCTATAATTACTTACTAGCATGTTGCTTTAAAAACTCCATAAGTTCATATGTTTTTCAATGGCTGACTTTGTCCATATGATCACAAAAGCAGAAGAAATGTTAGAGAAGGGGCAGGTGAGAAAGGAGTCCACTCAGAGCATCCTTTCTCCTCCTTCTTTGAACTTTCCCTGCCCAGCAGAAATGACACATGTGAGCCAAGACACGTTCAAGCCATTACCTGGGAAATTTTTACACATTTTAAATGTCACAGAAAACTAAAAATAAATAGTCTTCACTTTCCTTTAAACTCTATCTTAGTTTTCCATTGTGAAGCGTTTCTCAGCAATCACAATTGGCTTTTGTTGTGTAGTTTGAGCTAATTAGGTGCTCTGCAGAAATGGTGTTTCCACATCCTTTTACTTTCACAGGACTGAGTCCCCAGTGGCAGGTGTGGTAGGGCCTTCTGGCTTCCTGCTGTGGGTAGGGCAGAGTGACATGGGTTCTGCATGGTCATACTGTGCTCACCTCTTAGCAGAACCTTGTGCTTATTTAAGTGATCAGGACTGTGTTGTATTGCTCTGTGCACTCATCCTGAAATTAGGAAGTAAAGTTCACATGCGAAACTGTGGTTAAGGGTAACAGCAGCCTATTGTATTCAAGAACCAATATAATAACACTTACCCACGCTCTATCTGCTACTCCTCAGGTTTATCATTTCTGTTTCTTGCCGATGGGAATCAAAGTAGATTCTCATAAATCATGAATCGCTTATTCATCTCTTATTTCTTGCACAAATGTTTTGAATTTGGTGATATTTTTTGGACCAAGAAACTGGCCTCTGTTGGTGAAGTGAATTCTATGACAATTTATTTTTGTTTTAAATATTTTTTTTATTATTTTTTATAGTAATTGCAGGTTATTTACTTTGTATTCCCTCCCTCATTCCCTCCCAATCCCATCCTCCCTCCCTCATCTCCTTCATGCCCCTTTCCAAGTCCCCTGATGGGGGGGACCTCCTCCCCTTCCATCTGACCCTAGTTTATCAGGTATCTTCAGGACTGGCTGCAATGTCCTCCTCTGTGGCCTAGCAAGGCTGCTCCTCCCTCGGGAGGAGGGGGAGAGGAGGAAGGTCAAAGAGCCAGCCATTGAGTTCATGTCAGAAATAGTTCCCGTTCCCCTATTACATTAATTTGAGTGTATGTTTGGGGACTGAGTATGTGTCATCCCGTGCATTTAGATATCAGAGGACAGCTTGCAAACCTTGGTTCTCTCCTCTTAGCTTGTGGGTCCAAATGGGTTTTTTCCAAGGATGAAATAAACCAATCCAAGCCAGATTAAAAGTAAAAAAAAAGGGGGGGGCAGATTTATTTGAAGTATCAAGGGAGGGGGGAGGGAGGAGGGGAGTATGCACTGGAGAGAGAGAGAGAGAGCATGAAGGAGGGGATGGGAGAAAGGGTGAAAAAGGGAAGTTGCAATTTCACAGTGAAAGGCCTCTGGGAGAGAAGCCCCGCCTCTAGGTAGAGGGCAGGGTATGGCAGCCAAGTCCTGCAGCAGGTAGGGACTTTAACAGCTCCTTGGGATCAAGTTCAGATCATCAGGCTTGGTAGCAAGCCCTGTACTAACTGAGTCCCCTCATCTACCCTATTTCTAACACATATATTTTGCTTTATTTTTGCAGTTGAATTACTTAGAAGATTAATTAAAACACATATTTGGCCCCTCTACCAAGGGATTATTTTTATTCGCAAAGTCTGTAAGAGGTCCAAGATTTTCATTTTAAAACAAATCACATGAGGCTGTGTTAGCAGGCTAGAGCTAACGCTTAGAGGTTTGGCTAAGCTGCTGTCCACACCCAGCACAAGCATTTGCCCTTGGATCTGTAATAGGTTGTGCTTAGCAAACTGGCAACTATCAGTGTGGGTTACAGTATTTGTCAATGGTATGAATTCATTTTTGAGACAATAGCAAATACTAAGGAAACCAATATTAAGAACATTCTATAGACTGCTCAAGAAAAAGATATTCAAATGTTCCTAAGATTCACTTTGGAGCCAAATATGTTCCAGTGCTGACTTAATTTCACAATAAAACTATACCGACAAGAATGAGGAGACTTTTGAAGTTTGTTGTAGCATCTCACTTGTAGCTTTTCTAGATCCAGCGCAAAAACTCTACACATACATACTCACAAAACAAAGCAAAACAACCTATAATGTAAAGCTGTCACAGTGACAACTTACACTGACCCAAACCTAGAGTCAGGTGGGAAAGGGGTCTATTGTTATGCCTGGGAGGTATTTTCTTACTTGCTAATTCATGTAGGAAGAGTCAGCCTCTTCTATGCATTTCCGCCCACTCTGGTTTGTATAATAAAGGTGGCTGAGCCAGTCATAGAAAGCAAACATAAAGCAAGCAGGTAAATAACATTCCTCCATTGTCATTGTCTCTGCCAGCTCCTGTCTCCAGGTTCTCGTCTTGGCCTCCTGGAGGAGAGACTCTGTCCTAAAGCAAAAGAAACTTTTTCTTCCTCAAGTTGCTTTTGGTTGGTATCACGGAAACAAAAAGAAAACTAAAGTAACAAGTTCAATATTTAACCATTTCAAGAATGATTTCAGTGTCCTGAACTCCCAGAAAGAGAGTGGACTTTGTGGGAGTTCAGATTATCTGCCGCATCTGGTGCACTTCTAGACTGCGTGCAGAGGGCGAAGCCAGAAGAATGCAGCTCCTCTTTAAGGATGATCCATTTTCACAGGGCTGTGGGACTTCTCCTGCACCATTTGAATGCTGCAGTGTGCACATGAAATGAAGAGCTGGGCCTCCCACTTCATCAGGAAGTTTTAATGCATATAATATTGGTCTCTTTCCAATTTAGTTGTGATAGTTATGTGAATTTTCCATTAATTTGTTTGCGCATTATATCTCTGTAGTATGTGAGTATGTAAGAAAATATGCAAGAAATAAAATCATTAGTGGAGTTTAAAATCAGTAAAACAGTTAATGCAAGCAAGCTATAAAATACAGTTTGGAAAAGTAGCCCCATATATGCATTTGAAATAGTCTAGGAAGTAGACCAGTTTCTAAATTAGTTATGTTTTTTTTCCTACATATGAATAACATAACTAAATATTAATTTTTATTGCTATCTTCCATATAAAATATTTATATTATGCAGATTTTCATGTTCAAATATTTCTTTTAAAATTAATTTAATAAAATATTTTGGGGTTTTGTTCCTTTAAAGCTCCTGATTGCCTCTTATAAAATGACTCAAAGGCTAGAGCTCATTTTAGCAGAGGTGAAGAACATAAAAATAGCAGTTGAGAGAAAAGTGGAGAGCTTTGTTCTCTACTTTCAAATTCAGTCTGACCAGACACTGCTAGGTAATAGAAAAAGCCCAGAAGACAATGAACGTTGCTTAATATTATACTCAGAAAATTAAAGTGTAAAATAAATTTCCAGTTTTTCTATTCAGAGAGCATTGTTTATAGAGGCCATAATGCAAGGGGCTTGAAAATAAAACATCCTCCCTTGATAACTGAACTTGGGGCTCCATAAGACTAAGAAAGAAATGCTTAGACTCTGCTTGATCTAGATGTAGCTTGATTTCCTGCTTTGTTTGTTTGTAAAAATGCCACCTTAAGAATTATTTAATTTGCTATATAATATAAGCTTTTAATCTTATTTCTTATTTTTAATGTTATAAATATCATAATCCCTTTCCTCTTCTTCCTCTAAACCTCCCATGTAGTCTCCTTTTCTCTTTCATATTCATGGCATTCTTTTTCATTAGTTTGTGTTACATACATCTCTGTGTGTTATATAGATGTACATTTCTGAATACTTAAGTATAACTTCCCCGGTGTATATAATGTTACCCGTATGTATTATTTCAGGGCTAATCACTTAGTATTGGATAATCAATTCCTGTGCTCTTCCCTGGGAAAAAACATTTCTCCCAACCTCAGCATTCCTTAGTTGCCTTAGGGTTTTGTATAGGGTGGAGGCCTCCTGTGCTTTCTCAGTCCACGTTAGTATCACTATCAGGAGTTCACAGCAAGGACCACTGGAGGGGCCCACAATTCTAGACAGCTGAGATTTTTCTACATCACCTTCTCCACTGTACGTAATTATTGCTAACCTCCATCATGTGGACCCATTTTCCTTCCTTAGAGAAGGTGACCTAGGATCCTTGTATACAGATGAATCCGAATTACTCTTGCCCAGTTCCCATACTTTTTTTTTTTTTTTTTTCACTGCAGTTTATTCAGGAACCTTGAACAATCATCTGACCCTGGGGAAAGCCAGCCCACAGCTTAAATAGCCTCTGGGTAGCCAACCCCAGCATGCCATGTGGGCAATGCAGATAGGTCCACATACATGGAAGCAAGCCAGATCCTCAGCCTTAGCCAAATGTGGAGTTGTTCGTGACAGAGAGCACTCACCATCAGGAAGATGGAAGGTGGAAACCAACTCCATCTTTAAGGCGCGGCATTCCGCAACTCGCTACAGTTCCCCCTTTTCGTTTTAGACACATCAGGCAAGAGTAGAGGTCTGATCTCGCCCCTGGGGGCAATGGTCTCCTGAACCTACTCAGACCTCGGACACCACCACTGCTAGTCCTAGAACTGATGCAGGATGTTCCAACGAGGGGGTTAAGGCTTCTCATAATATTTCCTATAAGCCCACACCTGTTTGTTTATATCCCCCATTTCTATTCATTATTAGCCAGATAGAGCCAAGTAATTGTGGTAATGATACTTGCTTTTTTGTCCAATGCTGGAATGCTGGTAAATTTACTAGCTGGTTACTCGCATGCCTCGCTGGGTGCCTGTGCCCGTTGATGCCCCTCACGCTATGACTCTCTTCAGACAGAAAAGGGATCTTGGAATTACAGCCGCCATTGTTACTGCCATCTCATTGGCGGCTGTTGGAGCTACCACCGTGGCATTAGCCAGGAGTCATACTGTGCAGACTGCTCAGACCCTGAATAACCTTTTAGCCAATGTAGCTCATGCCTTAGATGTACAAAAAGGAATTAATGCTCAACTAAAAGCAGTTCCCATACTTTATCAATAATTGCATATTTGTTTTTCCTACTATGTCAGATTTGAGGTCATATGCTGTTCATCAACTAAGCATCTTATTTGAAATCTATCATGAGATCTACTTCCCTCAACCTCTTTACTAACTCCTAAACTATACCTGCAACACACACCAATCTATTGTTCTTCCCATCCATGGGTAGTGTAGCATACATATTTTTTGCTGTGACCGTTTGACTGTTAGGATAAACTTCCTTTATCCTAAGAGTATTCCCCAAGGAAAGCAGTTCAGTGATTCTAAAGTCCAGATTATTCCAGTTTACAACATTTGATGGAACACTGGAGAGATGGCTCAATGGTTAAGAGCATTATCTGCTCATGCTGAGGACCAGAGTTTGGTGCTAAGCACCAACCTCAGGTGCTTTACAACCGGCTGTTGCTTCAGCTGCAGGGGAATCCAGTGCTCTCTTGGGTCTCTGCAGGTGTATCTTCCATGAATGTAGCACTTTCCTTACCACTTTTGTGTGTAGATATATACAATCAGGAGCTCATGAGGTTTCCTCTTTCTCTCTCTTCCCTCTTCTGTCACTTTAAGAGCAAGTTCTAGATTGAGCCATCTTTCCATTTTCCACAGGGTGGTGTGCTAAGCCTCCAATCACTCCCTGGAGGGGCCTCTTTTCTGCTTTTTCATTCCATCATCATCATCATTCTCTGACCTTTGGGCTCACAGAATTTTTGTGAACTGAGTGAATAAACAGATGAATGAACACAGATTTATACATATGTATTTAAAATTGATTTCAGCTTATCATTAGCTATTGGTTATCAGAGCATAAAGGGGAATATTCTGCTTAAACTATCAATGATTCAAAAGCATGTTTTGTCTTTCATTTTGTATCCGACTTCAGAGCCCTCATGTGTAAAGTGGGGAATCATTATGATCTAAGTGTCTTACTTGTTCAAACTGGAAAACGTAAGTAATAGCATCGTGCGTATTACATGTCTATTATATATGACTAGTAACATTGAATTCCTCTGTCTCGGTTACTTCATATGTTTGATACCAGACATGTATAGTAACAATTAGATTTCCACGTTGAAGATTTTAATATTTATTTTGTTAAATCTGACCATGATTTTCAAAACGTTTTTGTTTTTTTTTTGTTTTTTTATTTCATGAGTTTATTTTGAAACACACTTCACATTTACATAAGTATATGTATCGTGCTCTTCCGTTTCACAAACATCATACACAGGCATGCATCATCCTTTTGTGCATGGATCCACTGCATACACTCAAATGATTTGCGATACTGTAACTCTCACTCACATGTAGGTAACTTACAGCTTAAATATTTGCGCATTAAAAACTAGTTTGTTTCAAATAAATAACACTGCTTCTGTATATGAAAGAAAATGTACATTCTACATATAATTGTAGATTACTGAAGCTTGAGACTCCTAATATAAATGAAAAACTAAATTCTTCCACTCTGTTGACTTTGTATAAATAGGATGCACACACAAATAAAATACATTTTTGATCTGCTATAGTTTATAATGTGGTACAAAAAGTAAAGTTGCAAATACACAATTAATCGGTAATTTCCGAAACACAAATATTACAACGTCACCTCTCCAGGACACTTAAATCTTTGCTACTCAACCTTCATGTGTTTGACTTCAGGATACCTCATTTTCTTTTACAGGTTTACCTTGCATAATTCTGAAATTTCTTGGAAATGTTCACCTCTCTCTATGAGCAGGCACTCACTCAATAACACGTATGTTGTCCACCGAATAACATTGTAGTATTTTCTGAATTGTCCCATACCATAAGGCTCCGTTTTAGCTCCTGTTGTTTTTGCTTTTTATTCCTTCCTTCCGTGATGCTGAAAGGTAGTGAGACAGGAGTGGCCTTGCTCTTACTAGCAATAGACCTTTACACTTAATTATGCTTGACAGTTAATTGAGGATGAGAAAGAGTCTGAGCAAGGTTACACTCCTCGGAGAGGTTACAGTGATGGCGTTCTGTCCTTCAGGTCACATTGCATGGTGCTGTAGATATTGAGATGCTTGTTCTAGTCCATCCCCACGGAAAGACGTACTACTTTTTAACAGACACCTTCAGTGAACAGCTTCTGGCTTTCAGCTTTTGTAAAGTCTCTTTTGGCTGCACAAAATCTCTCGACCCAAGGTTTTATTTTTTGTTTTTGAAGAACCATAACTAAAATCAAGGTTCTGCCCACTTATCCAATTGGCAGGTCCTTTGTAGGATCTACCTTCGTAGTCCCTCAAAAATTAAAGCCTTTGCAGGGCAAAAGTCCTCTCGTGTTTGAAGTTGGGCTGAGTACCTCCATTCTTCAAAGTAACTCCTCCCACGTGCCCTAGAGAATAGTCCTTGCATGTGCTCAGGCTACGAAACAAAAGCCAGCAAAAGAGCTTTTCTGCAAGCAATTCCATCTTTCTATCTTGATCTCAGTTTTTGTTCTTCAAGAAAGCCCAAGTCTGACTAACAGTTTGGAAAATTTGTTAGAATTCAAAAAATGTAGTGAAAATACAAGATGTATTGATCATATAATAAATCATCCTAGGGTTTGAATAAGGAGGTTATGAGAGCCCTACCTTTGCTTTTAGCAAAAGAACTATGGCAAAATAATAATAATGAATTTAGTGCCGCATGGAAGAAAAGTGAGTGAAGACAAAGAACTCTGCATTAGCTTATGCTACACAGTTAAGCAGTCCCTGATTATAGAAAAGCTCCCCACTATAGTCTATAGTGGGACAGAAGGGACAAGGTTGGCCATCAGCAATCATTCTAGAAGTGCCTGAATATGAAAGCTGAAAAACAAAAGAACAAAAAAAGGAAGCAGTAGTCAAAGATAATAAAGGGGCTGTTTTGAGGCAATGAAAAATGATATCGTAAACAGACAAACAGTTAAGAACGCCATTTTGACAGGGAAGAGAATGAAATTAAGAGGGACAAAACAGGATTTTAGTTAGCTATGGGGAAACAATTAGATGGATGGCTGCTAAAATAAGGTCCCCTCCCTCCTTCTCTTCTCTCCCTTGCTTCCTCCCTCTTCTCTTTCTTTCTCAGATGGGAGTTAGGGATTAAACCTAACTCCATGACCTTGCTCAGCCAGAGCTTTACAACTAAGATTCAAGCCGCAGGCTTGGTTTGTTGTTGTTGTTTTTTGTATTTTTATGAAATTCCTTTATGTACCAGTGAAGCGATTTGGGATTTGGGCACTAAGAGACTTCTGACTAGCACCATAGTCAACAAGCAACAACTGTGGATGGTCACCTCATTCTACTCTTCAGGTGATTTTAACTTGTTATAGAAAACATTCAAGATGTATAGTGAGTGAGGAACAGTTAAACTGACTTTGGGGAGGAGTGTGAGACTCCCCGTTCTTTTCCCTCTACTCTCTGCTATCTGATCATTTGGTGAAGGTTTTGTTGTTGTTGTTGTTTTGTTTTGTTTTTGTTTTTGCTTGTTTTTTTTCTTTCCCATTCATCATGTCTACCTCTTAGGGACTGAGACCTCCAAATTGTCAGATAAAAACAAACTATTTCTTTATAGAAATTGGTTATCACAGATCTCTCATTATAAAAATCACAGAAAGTTGACTTTATAGAGACAAATAGAAGTGAAGTGAGAAGCAAAGTACTTTTTAATTTCTAGGATATAAAAGCACCCCCTTCCCAATAGAGCATACAAAATTTATTTTTCCTAGCTCATTTTGTTCTCTCAGAAGGCAGAACTGAGTATTTTATTTCATCATCAACGGGGGCCAGATTAAGCCAGAGGAATGGAGTTCTGCAATCCCTTGACTTCATTACATTAACAGAAGGAGAAAGCTTTTGACCCCAAATGAAAAATTTCTTTCCTGTCATTTAAATATTAGCCATTAAATCTCTGCTTCCTGGAATCTGAAATAAAAATTCCAAATCTTTTGGAAATATCTATGAAACAATTTTCATTCATAATGTGTCTTCTTTGTGAGACACTGAGCACACTAATATAACTCACTTTTTCTCATTTGACAGCTTTAATATGATGCAGCTTTTATAATGTAAAGATTAGTTTAAATAGCATGCTTGAAAATTTTAGTTAATAATTATAATACTGGAAAATTAATATTAATTGAACTTTAATGTGTTGTTTGATCAGCTTTTCCTTACACTTTTTTTCCTCAAGCCCAACCTTTGAGGGAGGTATAATTAATGTCCCTACTTCACACATGAGAAAAATGAGGCCAACTGAGCCTCTCTCAAAGTCATATGGTTTGTAAGTGTGAGGAACTAAGAGACAAGAATAAAGATATAGAGCTGTCTGATTTCAAAGCTTCTTTCTTTAGGGGGGGAAAGGTGGTGCATCTAACCCAAAGTCTTGCTCTTGGGATCTGCCCCCCTGAGTCGGAATCTATCATGACTCCATAGTTACCTGCACCTTGAATTTGGATTTTTCATATTAAAATATGACATATTTAGAAAAGCACTGAGTAAATTATGAATTAAGTCATTATCTGTCATGATTATTGTTAGTTACTATAAGAGAAGGTAATATTTTAAGGAATGTTAAGGATTTATATATCCCAGCACACAGAGGTTCTCGGTGAAACAGCACTTAAAAAAAATTGATCATATGGATTAGCAAGAATTAGTTCAGCTCACAGCTCTGTCAGTTACAGAGAGCTGTGGGAATGCAAGTATAGTGGAAAGTACTTTAAGATATTTTAAAAGGAAATGTTCATATTTTTAATAATTTAACAAGCCATTTAGTCTATTATGAACTTTGACTTAAAATTATATGGTACATTGCTCTTGTCTTTAGTTTACTTGGGGCTTAAACTATTCAACAGGGACACAGCTCACTTTACCTGAAATGGGATAAAATGGTAGTTTAGGTAACAGTTGCTAATATTTATAATATTTCAAATTTAGTGGTTTTTTAACATTGTTTTTAAATTATTTTAATCTCTTGATTAATTTGTCTTTTTATTTCTTTTTTCTTCTGTTTGTTTGTATGAAATGGCATCTCACTTTGTAACCCTGCCTGGTTTGGAACTCACCATGTAGAGCAGATTGACTTTGAACTCACAGATATCTATCTGCCACAGCCTCCCTAATGCTGGTATTGGAAGTAAATTATATGTAATAATTCTACCTACTTATGGGAAACAGCATAATAGCTCAGTTCGTACATATGTACATATGAGTATATGGGATTATAACACACGATAGTTACTATTTCCACTCTTTAGAAAGTAGGTCATAGGCAACTTTATTAAAGGTTGAGTTCCATGACACACACTATCAGGACTATTTCTTTTTCTGTATCATTCTGCATAATCAGATAGTTTAGAATATTTAGAATAATAGATATTTTTTCCCTTGCCTCTTTCTTTCTCCTCCTCTCATTTCCTCTGAAACAGTGTTTCTGGACTCTATTGTCTGCTCTGGCCTTGAACTTTCAGAAATCCTCCAACCTCAGCCTCTCAAGTTTTGGGATTAAAGGCACATGCTACCTAAAAGCAACAGTCACAACCTACAGTTTTCTAATTAATGGCCACCATTTTGTAATACTCTAAGACAATTAAAAGCTTAATTGCCTTAAATGCAAAGTGTGGCAACACACCTGTAAAGAACTCTGAAAGGTTCCTTTGTGACTTGGGAAATGGTTATTTTTCTGGTAGTTAATAATGTGATGTAGAATAAGGGAAAAATAGAAGAGTATTTGGAGTTGGGTACTGCATTAATGATAGTAGTATCAGACTATGATTTTATAACTGAATATAATGCCCCTCTATGAAACAGAGAGTAAGTTAGTTCCATGTCAGTTGGCAATGTGTGAGGGCTGGGAAAAGTATATGTGTTCCACGTAATTTTCCAGGGATCTACAATGATGGAGACCCATTTTCAAAATGTACTATTGACATCCAGCCTCAAAGATTTTATTTGTTCAGTGTTCGTGTGTGTGTGTGTGTGTGTGTGTGTGTGTGTGTGTATGCACCTTCACAAATCTTGGCCAAACGGAAGCAGGGAGTTGATAAGAAGTAAGGGTTATAAAACATCAAGGCCAGACTCCAGCAACCACTTTCTTCAGCCAAGCTCTGCCCTAAGAAGCGTCAAAACTTACCAACAGCCTCACCAGCCGGGGTCCAAGTGTTCAAACAAAGGAGTTGATGGGGAACATTTCACATTGAAACCACAAGGTTTGGAGTAGGCCGCCATTTTAGAGATAGTTTGCTTTGGCAAGACTAAGGGGAGTCTTCAGAGCAAAGGACCAGGAAACATTTGACTGACAATAAGGTATTCTCAACTGAGTTGTGAAGAAAACAGAAGAGGACAGGTGGAGTTTGGGGAGCATGGGTCTCTCTGGGTTGAGAGTTGCTTATTAGTTCTTAGGATTAAACTACAAAGGTGTGCATGAAGAGAAGCAGACAAGATTCTGCGTGCCAACTTTGGTTCCATCAAGTAAATATAATCTGTTCTCTAGAGCTCTGGAAACACTACCCTCTGTACAGCACCTCCCTCTGGACACTTTGCATGCATCCATGAATACACATACATTTGGGGCTTCTTGTGTCATTCAAAAGGCATACACAACCATTTGTGTTTCTCTATGAAAGTGACACAAACAGAAAGGAATCGGGTTTCAGGATTTTGAAAATAGGTGAGCGTAAATATGGGGTAGAGAACAGAGGTAGGCAAGTGAAAGGATTCTGCCTGCCAAGTACTCAGATGCTGCCCACAATCTTGCAAAGCATTTCAGGATTGCTAATGGTATGTCTCCTATTTAAGATCCAAATGGATGTAACCAACACTGCCACTTGCTATTAGGAGTAATTTATGGTTTATTTTCACTCTATTTTTAAACCAGAGCCTTTCCTAAAATTTAAACACACACACACACACACACACACACACACACACACTCATTCACTCACACACACAGAGAATGCCCATGGATTTTAAGTCATCCATATGGAATTTGGAATTCAATAATGCACAGCACCAATAGGAACCATGATAACACGGGAGCAAGCACCACGGGGGAAAAAGAGCTTTCCATCCAAGCATCACAGAAGCACTATGGCTAAGAGGATCACTCTGAGGCTCTCTTGAGCTGTACTCCAGCCAGATGTATGCCCGTGTAACATAACAATTACCTTCAATCACCCTGATCTGAAGTAATCCTTGCTACATGCATTCCTCATTGTGAGTGATGAATCCTGCTGTTTGCTGAGTCTAAAACCAAATGGTCTTTCACGGGCAAAATTTAAACTTGAAATAGGATTCTCTGACTCCCAATTCTGAGTCTATTTTTTTCCATGTACTTTATACATTCCCAAATCAGGCTGAGACTGGCTACAGATGGTCTTGGTTTGTAATGAGAAGGGCTTGGAAGCTGCCTTCCCTCCCAAGGGAGAAGTCAGTAATGGAACTAACTATGTATTGTCCACCTTCTACACTAGATTTGATTTTTCACTATTTGACCAACTGTATTTGTTTATCTCTCAGCACTGAAGGGCTTCCATTCGCTGCAGGCTGATGGAATATACACTGGAGTAAGGAGAGATAGAACATCTTCCCTCCTAAATGCTGATGTAATCCCTTTGCTTTTCCTGACAGCTGAGTAATGTTTGCTGTTGGAAACTGTGTTGGAAATGAGCTTATACTTACAGTAATTAGTGACAAAGAATTGTTTTGGTCACAGGAAACACAGGGAGCATTATTGTTTGGATGGCAGCCTTTCAGGAGACAGTGCCTAAAACCAGGGCAATCAAGACCCTAAAAGAGAAACTGCTAAGAGTTTTGAAACTGGAAATTACCTTGTTTCAGTAAATCAAAAGATTAATATTTAAGAACCCATAAATTTTGCTCAGAGAGCATAGCCAAATATTATTATCATAACGAAAACAAAAACCTCAGCTCAGCAAATTAGTCACCAAAGACCGCATGTAAATTGACATTTTAGTTTCTTAACTAATGGAATCATTTGTCATTTTACTGAAGCAGTTCATTACAAAAATAAATTAAGAATAAGTAAATTGTAGTCATAGCAATCATGATGAAATTATTAGTAATCACATTTCCCGGCATGAAAGTTTTGTGCATGCTTCTCATCATAGATGCTATTCAAAATAACTTTAGAAATAAGCATCAATATTATGCCAAGGTTTAGGATTTTTTTTTTTAATTAAAGAAAACAGAGTAGAAGAGGAAAGAAAGTTTCTAATTAAAAAAGGGGAAGGAAAATGTCTTTCCCCTTCAAATACACACAGGTTCAACTGTGCAATTCTAATATCAAAATGAAGAAAATGAGAAATTCCCTCTACTACCTTAAATAGTAAAAAGAAAATTAGAAAGCAGTGACTAGCTCATGCAGTTTCTAAATAAAGGAAAAGGAAATTGCATTTCTCTGGGTAAATATTTACTTCCTACAGCGTGCCAACAAAAGCTACTATTTTAGAAATGGGACATGGTAGTAACTAACTAACTTGTACTTAGTTGATTTAATTGGAAATGTGCTGTTTCTCCTTTTAAGCCTTTAATTGTAGAATAAGACATTTCCAATCTGATTTTCTAATTGCGCTTGGGAGCTAGTATCCTGTTTATATACACACCGTTCTGAGGAATGGTCTCATCTTTACCTTTGTAAGCTACCTTAAAAGAAGCCCATTCCATTTACTTCTCCTTCAGCATCCACTACAGAACATTCACACTTCTATGTCTGCAAAGTTAAACTGTGCAACTTATCAGTTCATGCAGATAAGCTTTATGACTCTGACTTGATATTTCAATAAAAAAATTCAGGTTTAACTATGTAGTGTTTAAGTTTATTCTTAATTTCATGAAGTATAATTTAAATGCTGACATGCAAAATAGATTTCATTGGTAAAATTATGTCTAAATCTGTATGATAGATCGGCAGAACATGTGACCATAACTATGGATTTGGCTTGATAATCTAGTATAATCTAGTAAATGAGAAAACCTTTTCTTTGAAAATATTTCCATTTTTTAAAAATAAAAATGAAATATTTGTGATGATTTTCATAGCTTCAGCTATAATCAGTGTCAATATCTTTTACAAGTTTACAAAAAAAAAATTTAGGCTAAAAGAATATTGGACCGATATGGGTTACTCCATTGAAATAATATTTAGAACTAGAATGATCTGGTCCAAAGTGAATTTAGGAAAATAAATTATCATGGCCAGATAATAGAAAATGGCGGCTGAGGTCCAGAGGCTAAGTGAGTAACATGAGGCTGGGGAAGGGAGAGGGGGGAGGAAAGGGGAAAGATGTGGGGAGGGGCTGTGAGTGGACAGAATGGGAGCTGGAAACCCCAGAAGGCATTGGGTTCTACAATTTCGAGGAGTGCTTCCTGACATGCCTTTAACATAGGAAAAGTTATATCTGAGCCTTCATTTGTGGCCTCACAAGAAACCTTTGGCATTCCTAAGAACTCTGATACCTTCTTTCTGCTTAAAGAATTGGGTAATAGCTCCTGGGATGGGGTCAGTGATTTAACAGTCATACAGTTTTCCTGCTGGTTGGAAGAAGCATATTTTTCATATATACATAATTTCCCATATATTTGTAAATTAATAAAAACCTAGACAATAAGGGAGTAACTAGAGAGTAAGAGAACATTTAGTTAATAAATGACAATATATTTTTAAGATGTTTCCATAAACCTCTCGGTACAGGTGAAATACTTTGTAGAGTTTTCATTGAGCACTTCCCCACCTGTAGGTCTGAATTTTGACAGAATGTGGACTGGTGACATTTTACCACAATGGTCCAGTGCAAAATAAGACAAGGGTCTGGATCCATTATTGCTTCATTTTTTTTTTGAGAAGCTACACAGAAGCTGTGAGTTTAAATATGTTCTGAATTATAACTACTTAGAATTTAACCCACGAACAAGTTGATTTATTTCTTCTGGTTGAGTGAAGAATCTGTATTTAAAAGCATCTCTGGTTTCTCTTTTATTTTGTCAGCAGGAATTTTCTGTAGGTGGGTAAAACACTCATGTGCGTGCATTCCTACATGTGCACACAAGGCTACTTTGGGGACCTCATGCAGTAAGTTACAATGATGGAGCATGACAGTCAGAATGGCACACACTATTAGCTGGACCTCAACTCTATTACAGTGCTGTGTTTGGTGACATAGAATCAAGAGACTCAAGGATACAAGGTCAAAGGTAGCAAAACATTACATTAATCTGTTCTCTTCAGAAAATATCAGTGTTTCTCCATGTAAAATACAACACGGGCTATTTAATTACTAGATTTGAATACCCAAGGATAGAGAAAATAGTTCTCTTTTAGCTAAAGATTTGCAGATATTTTTTCTTTTGGTAGGTTGGTGTTTCTTTCATTATATGACTTTAACAGTTATTACTGGAATTGCTCATGATGCAGCAGATTGACTTGAAGGTCTATATTCATTTGTTCCTTTGTTCCTTATTGTCCATATGGAAATGACATAAATAGCCAATCCAAAATAAACTGAATTAACAGATCATCTAACAATGCACACATTCTATTTAGGGGCATGTAGATAAGCTAGTAAAATTAGCAGTAGGCAACACTTACAATTGTTTTAGCCAACAAACACTAAGGGCACCAAATAATTTAATGTCCTTATCACTTCAAAGCACATGATCTTTTCGAGGGAGTGGGTTTTACTGTGGAAATGTTATACCAACTTTACACTCTTAAATTAAAAAAAAAAAAAAGGAGGGAAGAAGTAAAGTAACTGTTGTGTTTACCACATTCAACTCCTGTAACGAACAGACATGTTTTTAGTAAATGTACTACTGATTAATATTCCAAAAAGTAGAATCTGCTAAGTGATCAAAGACCTCCGAGGGATATGCATAAATCATGTTATGCTACTAGATTAATCTGGTGTATTTAATTATCACTTAGTTTTCTAAATAATATAAATTGTAAAATCATAAAAATGTACGTTTAGTAGTTTAAATATGGCCTGACTAGGAACTAAGTTCCTACCTTACTTTCCAAGACTAAGGACATGTGAGCTGTATCTATTAGTAAGCAAAGATAATTAGAGATGAAGCTTTTGAGAGTGAGTGCCCAGATGTAGTCTTCGTCCTGCGCTGTGGCCTCATATTCCCCTTATTCTCCTTATTTATTTCACGGGTGGCACCAGGAAATATAATTCAGAATGTCCACACTTCTGAGAGAAAAGGCTGGGAGAGAGCTCTGAACAGTTTAGCTGGTTCTATGCAATCTTTCTGACTGGGAAAAACAGGCTTTAGCCAAGGCAACCTCCAAATATAAATAACTGAGAGAAGAGTGTATTCCTCTGAAATTCTTTCACATGGCCAGTGCCTTTAACCTCCCTGCCTCAGTACAAAGTTACTCTGTGTCCTTCGCTTCTCTGGTTACGACAGAGCTATTTTCTGAGGACCAATTCATAACAAAGAATTTTCGTTTGTGAGAGCTGTGCCTAGACTGACGCCACAGGCCTTTCCCCACCCCAAGAGCCTTTTGTTTTGTACCAAAAGAATTACTCCATTCATTTTCCCCACAGATGCTTGGCCTGGAGGCAGAGAAAGTCAGTAAAAACAACAAGAAGCCGAGTTCTCCACCAGCCTAGGCTATCATTATCTACACAAGAGATGATGAGTTTGTAATGAAGTTGACGAGGCTTATTCAGGCGCTCGCAGATTGGCAAGAGGATAAAAAGTGTCTTCAATTTTCGTGTTGTCTGATGTTGAAGTTAGCTGTCATCCGGCACTAGATTAGTCACACTTTGAGGCAGGGCTTTGGAGAAGGGGTCAGAACAAAGCTACTGTACTATGGCATTTCACAGTCTGAGGAACAGAGGCATAATAAATGTACTCTGTAATTTAAATCAAGGCACTGCTGTGGGAAATCGCTGCCTCTTTCACTGGAGGTGTTAGAGCTGAGACACTGTGCTTCTTGACATCACATAACATAGAAGGAGTCTGTCCAACTTTGCTCCTGTAATTGGAACGAAGGTCGTGATTGTATTGGACGAGGCTCCTCTGAATTCAGCAAAATAAAGACTCACTCGTCACAGAGGACGCACTAGAATACGCATGTTTTATGCTTTTTTAATTCAATTGAAAAATTGGCCAAACATGAATGAAGTTTTAATTGGAAACATTTCACACTTTGGCAATGTAGATGGTATTTGATAAAGTGTTACTATTTCCCATTCAGGAGGGAATTCTTAGATCTGAATAAAAACACATTAAGCAGATTCACAAATTAACCACTTGCCACAATGAAATCCACGGACCGATAGGGCGAACAATCCCCCTAAAATTCCAACAGCAAACTTTTCAGGAAGGTGACACTGACTGCTGTGGAGGGAAACAATACCAACATTTGCTAAGCAACTTTATAACTCTAAGACATCTTCAAGATACAAAAACAGCTATTAAAAAAAAAAATCAAATGCCGGAGCCTCTAAGAGAAAATATTTTGACAAACTCAAGTAGAAAGTTGTCTGAAATGTTTATGATAGAGCAGAACTCCTGCTTTCAAACATTTAGGAGCTCCAAATGGGGTTTGTTTTTCCCTCTGAGACACTCAGATTTCAGGCAAGCAGAGCAGTCTACATCACACGCCTGTAATGGCACTGACTTGTCTTTGCCAGGAGCTTCCACTGTAAATATAACCTCACCGGGCAGGAAATGTTTCCCACTGCCCCCCAACTCCTTGTTCCAGTCGGCTGGGTCCAGAGGAAACAATTCTCTCGCTGGCTTGAAGTATCCAGCCATGTATTCAGGGCATGGTTTGCCAGCCAATAGTCCATGAAGGATGTGGGTGGAGAGGAGGAAAAGGAAGACACTCAAAGTTGTTTTTCTTTGTTCTTGTTACATAGCTTTTTCTTTTTTCTTTTTTGAAGGGAAACTTCTAGGTCTAACACCCGTTTACAGGCTGCTACTGCTGTTGCTTACTGTTCTCTTTCAGATCTGTTAACATCACCTTGACTCAGCAGATCTGTAATCCAATGGAAGAAAGAAAATAAAGACATTGGAGGAGGCTTTGTTGAAGATTCCCCAGTCTTGATGTTGATTATCGATCAGGTGATTAAGGCAGATGAAGAGATTTTTTTTTTCTGAAAGCCAAAGCCTCAGATTGTGTCTCTCCCATGTGCCCTGAAAGGGGTTGAGAAATCAATACCCTCAATCAGAGCAGAGAGCATTTCTCTGTCAGTCACAGGGCTAAAGTGATTAGAATTGAGTCATAAGGCAATGAATAACTTGCACAGGCTTCCTGCTCCTCTTTTTCACCTCATATACAGCCTAATGAACTCTCCAGGCTGAAGGGACAGGCTTAAACCTCTGGTAGCACAATTAACATACTATCAGAAAATGGCAAATTCCTGACAGTTAAAAGTAAATACGTTAATTTCAATCTATGGAAAGATTCTTGCAGGGAAATCTTGAGCCTGCAATGCAAATGTAAAGAGGTGATGACACCTTTAAATGCACTTCTGAATTTATTACGACAGTCATAAACAGCAGAGAAATCTTTTATCAAATGACCTTATGATGAAAAACATGACAAGCGTCCCACATCTCAAAAGTTCTGCATATGATTGCAGAATTGTCCAAAATAAAATATATTGAAATATCGTGCATTTGTTTTGTCTCATTTTATATTAGTGTGTGTGTGTGTGTGTGTGTGTGTGTGGTGTGTGCACTGGTGAACATGAGTGCATAGGTGTATGTATGGGTGGACATGTGTATACCTTTGGAGATCAGAGGACAATTTACAGGAGGAAGTTCTCTCTTTCCACCAAGTGGTTCTCAAGAATCAAGCTCTCACTGCCAGATTTCTTGACAAGCACACTTACCTGTGAGATATCTTGCCAAGCCCATATAATTTTTAAAAAAACTTTCTCTCTCTCTCTCTCTCGCTCTCTCTCTCTCTCTCTCTCTCTCTCTCAATGGCTTCTGACAAATATGGGCTCCACTTATACCTTTGGGGGAAAAAATCTTACGCAAGTACTTATGCAAAATATATTAGGGATGGGGTCCAAACTTCCTCTAGTCTCTGACAACAAGCCTGTTGAGTGAAACACAGTGTCACCACCCATCTCTCCATCCATGCTACTTGAAGCACTTCATATGTAGATGATTCATGAGCTCAAGTGATCAGATAGTAACCTCTTACAACAGAGTTTAATTTAACAAGACACATGCCTTTAGGTTCTAGAGAAAAACAGCATACTCTTATCCAAAGAGCCACACAAAATTATTAACAGTTAGCTTGAAAATTATATGTAATGCTACCTGGTAAATCAGCACATGGAGCCTCGCTCATCCGCTGGTAAGTCGACTTCTCAAATGGAGCCCATAAACTCATGATACGAAAGCCCTGAAGTTGGTATGGGTGTCACCCATATTGCCGTGTCTCACATCTGTGCCTTTGAGGACGTTTTTGCTATTGATCAGAGACTTCCTGTAGAATCACCATATAACTCCCATTTCCAAATCATTGACCTAACAGGGAGTGTGCAGTCTGTACCAGTCCTCCTGTCAGGAATGTAATTTGCAGGAGTGAAGGCAGGCCAGCCCATGGACTGCCCCCTCATCCATTCTCCTCAGTAGTGCACTTGACTTAAAGTTGAATGCCCCTGCTTTCACTTCAAGGCTAACAACAGGAATCAATGAAAAGGACATACAAAATGATTATATATATATAATCTCATAGTTCCAAAAACTTATAATTAGAAGGTAGTAAATGAATTGATTAACTTTTACCCCACAACTGCACAGTTAAATACCTAAATGGTCACATTCTGTAATAGAATAAAGCAAGCCTTAGGCTGAGAAAGACAGTGCCCATTTCCCTTTGAGAGGATTTCTGGTATTTCAGCTGGGAAGCTTTTACACACAGGTATAAATGTCTTCATTTCCTTCAGAGATAACGCAATGTGTAGAGCATCATATATGTTCTACTGGACCAGCCACATATATATCCTGAATCAAAACCTCTACTTTCTGTGAGATGAATGAGGAGCTTTCCCTCCACAATGTGTTTTTTATTTACCTAAATAAAATTTCTTATTATTTGTCCCACTTTAAACAACTGAGAGGAAACAGTGTGGATACGTGGTATTGATGTTTGTGTGCCCAGGCATATGGAGGCAAGCTTATTTATGCGTGTGTATCATTTGTAAATTATTAAATATACAGTACATTGAAACAAGAACATGAGCAAGAGTCACCACACTAACGTAGAAATAGCTCTCTTGCTGAGCACTTACCACATGCCAAGCACTTCCATGAATTTCTTTTTCTTTAATTTATTTATTTATTACAGTTTATTCATTTTGTATCCCAGCTGTAGCCCCATCCTCATCCCCTTCCAATCCTACCCCCCTTCCTCCCTCATCTCCTCCCATGCCCCTCCCCAAGTCCACTGATAGGGGAGGTCCTCCTCCCCTTCCCTCTGACCCTAGCCTATCAGGTCTCATCAGAACTGGCTGCATTGTCTTCCTCTGTGGCCTGGCAAGGCTGCTCCCCCAACGGGGGGGGGGTGATCAAAGAGCCAGCCACTGAGTTCATGTCAGAGACAGTCCCTATTCCCATTACTAGGAAACCCACTTGGAGAGTGAGATGCCTTGGGCTACATCTGTGCAGGGGTTCTAGGTTATTTCCATGAATGGTCCCTGGTTGGAATATCAGTCTCAGAAAAGATCCCTGTGCCCAGATTTTTTGGTTCTGTTGTTCTTGTGGAGCTGGACATTTGCTCAACCATGTTCCTAGCAGCTTTATTCATAATAGCCAGAATCTGGAAGCAACCCAGATGTTCCTCAATGGAGAAATGGATACAGAAATTGTGGTACATTTACACAATGGAATACTACTCAGCAATTAAAAACAAGGAAATTGTGAAATTTACAGGCAAATGGTAGGAACTAGAAAAGATCATCTTGAGTGAGGTATCCCAGAAGCAAAAAGACACACATGGTATATGCTCACTTGTAAGTAGATATTAGATAGATGATATAGGATAAACATACTAAAATCTGTACACCTAAAGAAGCTAAGCAAGAAGGAAGACCCTGGGTAAGATAATCAATCCTCACTCAGAAAGGCAAACAGGATGGATATCGGAAGAGGGAGAAAACAGGGAACAGGACAGGAGCCTACCACAGAGGCCTTTGAAAGACTCTACCCAGCAGGGTAGCAAAGCAGATGCTGAGACTCATATCCAATCTTTGGGCAGGGCACAATGAAACTTTCATGAATTTCCAAATTCAATTTCCACAGGAACAGTAACCTGGATTGGAGACCATGTCTTCGGTCTGCATATGAGAAAACTGAGGCTCAAGAGGTCAAGGGATTGGCTGATGTGCAATGCAGCTAGGATGTGGTTTGTTGCTGTTGAAGCACAAAGCCATGAAGGTTGGTTTCATAACCCATAGTCGTAACTTCTCACACCAGCAAAAAGAGTAAGACCATGAAACCAAGGAGGAATGTGAGCTTCCAGTTCTGACACACATGCCCTCAAAGTCTGCTTCTAGTGCCACTTGCTGTGTGACACTGAAGTGATCACAGATCTCCTCATCTTCGGAATAAAGTTAGTGCTGGTCATCCCAAAGAGAACTCTTTCAAAATTACAGGAGGATTAAGTCAAATAGTATTTAAAGCACTCAGTAAAAGCCTTAGCTCTTTTGTAAGCACCTTAAACTAATAGTAATAAATGATATCAACCTTAAGACTGATCTCTGTGAAAACAAAAACAAAAACAAATGTGCTCAAAATTCATCAATAGAGAGCTCTAACTCTCTGACCCTCTACTACATGTGGAGATAAAGACACAAATCCACCACCAAGAGCTCATTGTCCAATGATACAAAAATAGTATCCATTTAAGTTGACTCCAAGTTAATGATAATATCTCTTCATTACCTTGGACAGAGACTTAGACTCAGATCACGGTTGAGAGCTATGTGTGTGTTTGAAGGAACGAACAGATGTTTCTGACATTCCCACAGTCTGTTCAGACTTAGATTCAACTTGACTGTCTTCAGGAACAAGGGTCAACAAATTTTGGGATGCTTGCCTCTGCTTTGTGTCTAGCTCAAAGAAGAAAGTATGAAACCGGGACAGACCGCTCATGTCATGCTAGTTGCCTTTAGATTTCGTAAAACTCAATTCATGTAAACAGTGTATGGCATTAATGTGGTCTAGATTTTAGCTGTATTATTTAGTAGAATCTCCACAAAACAGAAATATATGGTAAGCTTGTCTTCAGACTGTATATAAGCAGTACTAATAGGAAAAAATGTGGTAAAATGTCTAAACCTCACAATTCAGTATTGGAAATCCAGGATAAATACTGATGAGGTAGAGTGGGCCACCTTCAAAAATGGCTGTGGTGGCTCTCCTGGGACTTCCCTATTGAATGTGAAGCCTGAGTATAACTTCTGAAAGGAATAGGCATGCATGGTAGTAACACAGATGCTCTAGGACTTTTATCTCTGCTCTTTATTGAGTAAATAAATTCACTTTATAATTAGGAAAATTATAATAATCGTATTTTAAGAGTAAACTGAATGTGCGCAGAGGTGCAAAGTTGGATTTAACAAAAGGTTATTAGGATTTGTTATCTGAAGTTGAATGTATAAACTCACTACATTAAAATTCAAGATAAAAAATGGAATTTCAAAATCTAAATTTTTTTTAAAAAATTGAAATTCAAATGTCAATTAATGAAGGTTAACAAGGGGAAGAAGAGAGATAATGCCTGAATATATTTACTTTTATGCTTATCTCTCTTGGTTATTCATTTCATTCCATGTATTAAAGTTCAGAATTGTTCAAAATATTACCTTTCAAATATCATATGTGAAAGTTTTATTAATCCACATTGCAGAATAAACTGCTACCTCTAATAACTGACCACTTTTACTTTTTGTGCTCATGTTCCAAAATTTTGGTGTCACCTTTACTAGAGAAAAGTGAATTTTATCTACTGGTCATTGTGTTTTAGTGATTATTTATACCCTTTTTAATTATTTTGCTTAAAACTTCCATTTAAAATGATTAACATTAATTTGCTTTATAGATTTCTAATTTCTTTTATTTTCTTTTTACATGGATTTTTGGATGTATTTGCCTACATATAGTTTCCATATTACAAGATAAAATTCAAAACATAAAAATGTATAATTTGGAAACTCTAAATTTGTAGTTCTTCCCTTTCATTACTACCAGTAGGCCCTGATCCTTTAAACCCACCAGTAAGCCATCTTTGATTTCTTCCTATTTTTGTAATCATACTATAAAGATATGTGAATGAATCCTTTTCTCTACGTATTTGACATCTTCGCCATGGGCTTAAATTGTTCTATGGAAATCATTCCAGAATAAATACTTCATCTCTAAACCAAAGGGACAAATACAGCCAGCACATAGAAGGCTCAGAACATCTTGTGGGTACCAAGTGTAGATGATGGACCAACACTTGAAAAGGCCAAGAGATGACAGAGGGTGGTGCTTTGTTCATGTGGTTGTAGAGTAAGGTAAAGGAAGGTGCGAAGAGAGAGTGAGCATTGTATCATGAAAAATAAGGCTAATAAGACAGTGAGACCTAAGATAATGAGGCTTATGTCAAGTGCATTAGGCTATTTAGATGACATAAAAAGTAATGAGGAAAGGTATTGATATTTAAGCAAGTAATATTTGTACGCTGGTAAAGAATCACTTTGGCTAGTCTGGGTTAAGAAGGTGATTCAGGGAGAAATGTTCCCCAGTGGTTTTCTAGGTTTATTGGATGATGAAGGGAGGCTAAGTTAAGACTGTAGTACAGAACAGGAAATAACTTCATTAAAGCTCCAAAATTGGAGAAGATGGTTGTGTGTGGGGAGGGGAGCTATTGTATTTTTTCTTTTAGATGTTGTTATTACAACAGCAACAGTAACAACAAAAATACATAGAAACAACTTTGTTTTGTTTATGACAGATATGTTAAGAGCATTGCTTGGCAGGGGTAAAGCAGATGAATCTGATGTTAGGAAGGTTAAAGTAGAAAGGGTTTGTGAAAACTCCAATTGAATGTATGAATCTGGCGCTAAATCTCAGACAAACCCCTAGGTAGTGAACCATCAATGTTCTGGTGATCATAGAGATGAGTAGAGATAAGTTGTCTGGAATGATTATTCAGTACCCCAAATACAATGTCATAATAACAGTTTTTAAAGAAGGAAATGTCTATTCAACTTATTTTCTAAAGGGTTGGTTTCCTTTAGTTTTTTTTTTTTTTTTTCTAAATGAAATTCTGGACAGATCATATGTTTACAGAGAATCCAAATCACAAAGTATAAATCTATATTAATCGCAAAGTATAAATTCTTTAAATATTTCCAAAAGGAACTTTTTTTTTAATTCCTGTGCTCTACCAACTCACTTCAAGGATTACATATGAAACTCAAAAGACTAAAGATACTTTAGGTTTGAGATACTCTTGGTACAATTTCACCTGAATGAGAACTTTCTCAGGCCATGTGGTTAGATCACTATGGTAAGTCTTCATACTTAGAGTCAAGTGTCTCATGTGTTTTAGTTTGTATCATTCATTTTGTGTTTTATTTATATGTAAATTAATTACAAAATATTTCCAATAGGCCACACAAAAGAGAAAGAGGACTATGGAAGGAACTTAGACAAAACAACTTGTAATCAATTAGTAGTCATATCCAAAATAAGAATGTTTAATGGCAAATGTATGGAGATCAGAAATCAAATGTATTTAGTTAAAAATGATAAGTGAAGTACAAACTTGAGTGATGACACATGCAGGAGCCTTTCATGGGAGCCTTCCAGTTGATGGCAAGTATAGCCATGGAAGATTATTACCTAAGGCTGAAGAGAGAAGAGGCTAAATCTGACCACAAGCCCAGATTTGCTGAAACATGATAAATACATCAGCATGATAAAAAGGGATCCTATAACTGGCATTAAGAGTTGAGCTCTGTGAGGTAGGATGGGCATAAGGAAGGAATGGCAGAGAACCATGTGAAAAGGACATTTCTGTCAATGACTGTTGTAATTAGCAGCTAGATTCTGGAAAAGGGAGAAGAACTGGTGTTAAGAAAACTGACTGGAAGAAAGAAGTTGGGAACATTGGTAATTATTTTGAGGAGCTTTTAAAGAATAGAGAAATGGAACCTACCTAGAGCCTCTTGATTTTTTTTTCCTTCAGTCTTGGCACTTTCATTAGTGAAGGTAACATTCATCGTTCTAATAAACTGGCCCAAATGCCCAGTACTTCACTCCATGGCATTGCTCTTTATGTACTGGCCTAGTGAGTCCCGAGTAGTGAACAGCTTTTCTAGTTGAGATCCGAGGCTCTGCAGGACGATCCGCATCTCAGCTGGTGTCACAATCTACCTAAAAAAGTAGACAGCATGCGGCTAACATAGAGAAGGTTTTGGAGGACAAACTTGAAAAGGTGTCATTTCTGTTTTGCATTTCACTGGCTGCAGATTACAGACAAAATGACTCCTAATTGTAAGTGACTGGGAAATGTAGGCTAATTGTATGGAAGTAGATAAAACAGGTTTAGTGTCAGCTAGCAGTATGTGTCATACCAACAAGGCACTGAGCAGGCCATTTAGTCAGTGTTGATGCTATTTGCTAATGGAAGACAGGTACGATGAAAGGAAGCACTAATGACTCCAGAGGAAAGTTCCTGAGAAGTCAAGAAGGTCCTGCCTGCAATGGAAGTACAGCAGATGATCTTGTGTGTCACAGGAGCATGGACAATTTATCCTTTGTATTTAGTAGTGCTATCAACCAGCCGACAAGCGCCATTTTTCTCAACCAAAATAAAAAATTATGGTCAGTCAATGGGAAGTTCTTTTCGTGCTAGTCTTGGGTATTTTTTGTAGCCTTCCATGTTTGACAGCAGTGAGGAGCAGCATTAGGGAGCAGGAAGAAGGGATCAGTAGCAGGTGGCTTTCTGTAGTGCTACAGTTCTTGCACAAGCCTTGGGTACCGGATCCTTTGCCCTACTCTGACAAGTATTAAGGCTGTTACATATGTCTATTATACCTCTACTTTTATTCCTACAGTAATAAGTGTTACAGCTGTAGAGTAACCACTAGGTAGTGGGAATTCCTCAGCCCTTCACAGCAGCTAGTGTTTTGGCTTCTGCTGTTATGTATTAGAATTTCCATCCTTTAAGAATAGGTAATAGTATAGTGACGCTGTCAGAATTCTTCAGCCATTGATAATGGACATTGTGACCTAGTGTGCCTAAGACTTTTGACCCTTGAGGTTTGACATCTCTCTGAAAGTCTTCTAGTGATGAGGAAATGCAACTTCTCAGTGCCCTTTTCAGTCTTCAGCCCTTCTTTAGTGGCATCTCTCCTTTCTCCTCAGTTCTTGTGCCTGCCTACTCACCCTGCTGAACTGTTGACCTGCCTCTTGTTGTCATGGGCACTGGCACTACTGCTATGCGTGAAGTGGCATCTGCCACTTTCTTTGCCTCTGTTGCCACTTCTGCTGTGTGTCTGGTTTTATATTGAGGTCTTTACCACTTGGACTTTAGTTTTGTGCAGGGTGATAAATATCACAAGATAGAAAGATCTCCCATGCTCATGGATCAGTAGGATTAGCATAATGAAAATGGCCATCTTGCCAAAAAGCAATCTACAGATTCAATGCAATTCCAATCAAAATACCAAAGCAACTCTTTACAGACCTTGAAAGAAAAATTTTCAATTTCATATGGAAAAACAAAAGACCCAGAATGCCTAAAACAACCCTATGCAATAAAATATTATCTGGACATATCTCCATACCTGATCTCAAGCTGTACTATAGAGCAACAGTAATAAAAATGGCATGGTACTGGCATAGAAACAGCCTGGAGGATCAATGGAATCACATCAAAGACCCAGAAATGAACCCCCACACCTATGGATACTTGATTTTAAAAAGAAGCCAACAGTATACATTAGAAAGAGGATAACATCTTCAACAAATGGTGCAGGTCCAGCTAGAGATTTACATGTAGAAAAATGCAAATAGGTCATAGTAAAATTTTTTTAAACTTACACTGAATTAGGTGCTTGTCACATGAAGACAATATTTTCTTCTCATCCTGTTTATTCTTCTATGTAGTTTCTATAAACCATTTTGTTTTTTAAAGTGAAAATAAATATCTTAAAAATATGTGTAAATATATACAAAAATATTGTTCACAGAAATTTAAAATACTAAGCATCTCAAATAAATTTTTAGCTAGAAAAGTAAGTGATTAAAATGAATAATATATAATTTTTAAGGAAATTTAAGCAATATTTATAAACCTCCAAGCTAAAATAAAGCCCATGTCTAGATAAATTTACAGCACAATTATTTAAGACTTTAAAAGAGAACTATAACCCATGATTCTCAATTTATTTTACAAAATAGAAATGAAAAGAACACATTCAATTTTTTTCTATGAACAATATTTCTCTAATTCCGAACTCAAATAAAGGCTCAACATAAAGAAAGAACTAAAGACCAATATCCCCATTGGACATAGTTGCAGGCATTCTCATCAGAAAACTGCTGAACTGTTCATTACTGATAGATCCAGTTAACTGGGAAATTGTTGACATATATTGTAGACCAACTGATGACCCCACCAGGTTCCAATGGAATCTCCAATCCAATAGTCACATAGATGACCCTAATTAAGACAAAGAGTTCATTAAACAAAACCCAAAGTCATGAACCTGGGAAAGGGACTGATGAGGATGTAGAGGAGTCAATGGGGATGGGAAAGAAATGGGGACAAAGTAATCAGAATAGATTGGATACATTTATTCAATTGACAAATAACAGAAATGATTGATAATGAATGTGATAATTTTTAAGTTTCTGTTTTGGTCCCAGGTGTGGGCTGTGGGAATGATTCAGATGGTCCACAGCAGCAGACTCTTTGCTTTGTGCCAGCTCAGAGATAGTTTAAATCTGAGGACTCTGGAGAGAGAATAAATGCCAGAACCCAGAGAGTGTGGAGCTTGGAGAAAAATACAAGGCTGTTTCTGCTCCCCCCTGGTTTCCCCTGTTTGCTGTTGTGAGACAAGAAGTTGAAGATCGGAAATGAGGATTGTACTGGCTCCAAGGAAACCAAGGACTCTAACCAGCAGGAAGCAGCTAAGGGAACTGCATCCCCTCTCCTACTAACCCTTCCTCTCTCCGACCTGGTTTTGAGTGTTGAAAGGGATTGTGGTGGAGTAGGGAGAAAAATATATAAAAGAAAAAAATCTTAAAATTAACCAGGAGGCGGGGGCACATATCTTTAATCCCAGCACTTGGGAGGTAGAGGCAGGCAGGTTTCCAAGTTCCAGGCTGTTCTGGTTTATTGAGTAAGTTCCAGGAAATCCAGGACTACACAGAGAAACTCTGTGAAACAATAACAAAACAAACTTTGTGAAAACAAAAAACAAAACAAAACAATAATATTGAAATTAAGAAGGACAAAAGACCTCAGCAAATATTTCTCAGTAAAAGTAGAAAAATAGGAATCAGGCCCATGGAAAAACTATCAGTATCAATATTTATCAGAGAATAATAGGTAATTCTTAATGAATGTGGAAAGTGAAGAAAAGAGAAGCATGTATCACCACAGAGCCATTATAAAAATATTGCGGTTTTCTCAACAATCACTGAAAGTTTCAATAATCACTCTATCAGGTATACATAAAAAAATAAATGGAACTAGTATGGAATACAAGAGAATCATCTGCATTACCACATTCATTACACAATTATTCACAGAAGCCAAGATGCATGAAAATCTGTCCGTAGACACATGATTAAACAAAGCACAGTGAGTATTGGAACACACACACACACACACATGCACACACACACCCACACACACACACATGCACACACACACATACACACACACACACACACACGGGTACACACACCCCACACTGGAACACTGTTCAGCTCTTAAAACAAGAAAACACTGTCACTGGTGGCAACATTGATAAACTTAGAGGAAATAAACATAGAAAGACAAATATTGTGAGATATTGTTATATGTGGAATCTGCATAGGAAGTGAATTCACAACAGACGAACACAAAATTAGTATTGCCAAGGGCTGGGGAGAAAAATTCCACCAAGGAGTAAGAGGGCAATGTTGGTCAGAGAGAATACTCATTCAGTCAGGATGAATACATATGGCACACTATTGGACCACGTGGCTGTACCTTAAATTAACAACTGTTAGAAAGTAGATCTGAAATATTTTCACTCCACCAGAAAAGTAAAATTATGTAAGGTGACAGGTTTTAATTTGCTTGATTTTACTCATTTTTTTAATTGTACACATATATCAAAACATCTACACGTGCAGTGTAAATACAGGGATTTATCTCTCTCAGCAACTACTCTTCAATAAATCTGGGAAAACTATCTTGAGACTTCTCTATTCTATCATTTACACTGCATATTCCAAAGAATTATAATGTTTTAGAAAGCCTTCCTGGGAGGAGGAGTGTGGGGTTGTATTAACAGCATTTCCAGGATTTTTCAGTGACTCATAGTTCTAGGCATTCATGTGAATTCCCAACTTGCATTTTAAACTTTGCAATCATTTAAGAAGAGAATGCCTTCCAACTTTTCATGATAATGAGATAAAAAAAAAACAACTTCTCCATAGAAAGCTTTAAAATAGTGTTAGTCTTTGCATGCCTTCTTCCAAAAACATTCCCCCCCACACACAAACACACACACACACACAAACACACACACACACACACACACACACACACACACACTGGTACTTCACACTGTTAGTGAAATTGCTTCTTGAATTTTGAAAAATAACCAACATGTGACAGAGGTGACATGTGTATTAATTACACAAAATGATAAAACAGAACATTATTAAGATCTTTAGAAGTTTCCACACTGAGTTTCAATTTTCCTTGGTCAGCTTTGTTCAGTTTCTGTACTTAGTATGTGTATCAGTCAGCTGTGACAAACATTTCTTTAATTACAGTGGCTTTGCTATCACACGTCTATTTTTATCATTTCATGTTTGTTCTCAAACTAAAAGAGCACTTCCTATCAAAAATAAGATCTGCTCAAATTAAGCTTTTGAAAAGTTTATCATGTCTCCAACAGAGCAAGGCAAAACAAGCCGTAGGATCCTAAGTACAAAATAAAGGAGTTAGTAAATGCTTACAGCAGTGGGTTGATAAAATGAGGGTTTTTCAGACAGCAGGAGAAAGAGAGAAGGTGATCGTTTTATTGTATCTTTGGGAGGCACAGTTACGTAGGTAGGCAGGTATTAGTATCCTTGGAGCCATGGAGGATGGAAACATATATTATGGCCAGCTTTGTATCCCATTTAAATTGATAACACTAGAAATGAAAATACTACAAATACCCCTTCTTAATTATCCTGGCCAAAAGAATGGAATATATATCTGCCCTTGAGAAAAGATGTGACATTCTGATCTGCTTAAAGATCAACATTACACATCATTGCTTCCTCCTTTAAGAGTTAATTCTCAGACTGGTGTGGTGGTGCATGTTTTTAATCCCAGCACTCATGGGGTAGACGCAAGAAGATCTCTGTAAGTTCAAGGCCAAGATCTACAGAGAGAGTTCCAGGACAGTGAGGGATGTAATACAGAGAAACCCTATCTGGGGGTTGGGGGGAGAGTTCTGCCTTGGGACACCACCCCACAGGGAATATGAGTCACTTTAAGACATACTAACAGATGGGAAGAACATCTGCCCAATGCAATAATGTGCTTATACTTCCTCGATACTCTTCTCAAAATGTAGTTGTTTTTACATCTCTACTGCTAAGCTTACCCACACTTTGAGTTCTTAACACAGTTTCCCCTTTCAAAACACACTTTCCTTGATATCCTGGAGGTCCTCACTACTCTATGAAGTCTCCCTTACCTTGCTATCTTCCATGAAGCTACACGATGACTCCACTGATAAACATCAGCTTTTTTGAACTCTAACTCAGAAGTCATACCTTTTTGTCCTTTTCTTCCTTTTCTCCCTGCAGGTGCTGGGATTCATATCTTGCCTGTCCTATTGATTTTCCTTCTTGAATCTAACAAAATTATCCTTGAGATTTCTTTCTTGTATATTTTTAAATTATTTTATTAGCAAGAATAAGAACACAAAAGGGAGCTCCGGCTTCTCTCAGCGACACTAGCAGTGTGTCATCTGTGATTGTCATAGACATCTGCAAGAGCTCATCAGTTTCACTTCCATGGCTAAACAGACTTTGTCTCCTCAGGAAAATTTCCACGAGGATATCCATTATTATTTCATCTTTCTTTTTTGTACTTTTAAAAGAATTCAGTTTATTTACTTTACATCTCAGGGTGCCCTCTTTCCTTTTTTCTCCCTTTTCCTCTACCTTACCATTCAGAAAAGGGTAGCTCCCTCTTGCATATCAACCCTCCCCAGCACATCAAGTCACCTTAGGACAGTCAAGGCAGCCCTGCCAGGAGAAGGTGATCCAAAATCAGGCAATAGAATCTTTGTTAGAACCCCACCACCACCACCACCACCTACAATAACTTGGCAGGCAACCCACATAAGACGAAGCTGTCCATCAGCTATATATGTGCAGGGGGCTTAGGTCCAGACCATGCATGCTCCTTAGTTGATGTCTCAGTCTCTGCACTCTCCAATATATCTGGGTTAGTTGTCTCTGTTGGTTTTCTTGTGAGGTTCCTGTCCCCTCCAGGTCCTTCCATCTTTGCCCTAACATTTACATAGGACCCCCCCCCTCAACCTCTGACCAATGCTTGGCTGCAAGTTTTGCATCTGTGCAGATCCACTGCTGGATGTAGCCTCCAAGAGGACATTTAAGTTAGGTGCTTGTCTGCAAACATAGCAGAGCATCATTAATAGTGTCAGGGGCTGGCTGTCTACCATGGAATGGGTCTCAGTTTGGGCAAAGAATTGGTTGGGCATTCCTTCAATCTTTGCTTCCTCTTTATCCCTTTACTTCTTGTAGACAGGGTAAATTTTGGATCAAAGGGTTTTGAGGGTGGGTTGTTGTTGCTCCTTCCACAAGTCCAGCCTGGCTAGAAAGTGGTCACTTTAGTCTTCACATCCTCCCCTCTTAGGAGTCTCATGTGAAGTCACACCCATATCTTCCCAGGAGCCTACCTGCCTCAGGCCTCCAGCTTAGCAATAGATGCCCCCACCTCAATTACCCATCTTGTTCCCAGCCCCCTCACCTTGCACCACTGTTCTTTCCACATCTGGTCCGCATATACTTCACTGCCCATTCCATCTCCTGCCCAGTTCCCTCTCCTCATCCACTTCTGCTGTCTATTCTATTTCCCCTTCTGAGTGACACTCCGGCACCCTCCCATGGGTCTGTCTTGTTACTTAGCTTATTTGGGTCTGTGGATTATACTATGGTTACACTGTACTACATAGTACTAATGTCTGCTTATAAGTGAGTACAAACTATGTGTGCCTTTCTGAGTCTGGGTTACCTCACTCAGGATGATCTTTTCTAGTTCCATCCATTTGCCTGCAAATTTTATTATTTCTTTTTACATAAGTCACCACCAATATTCTACCAATGAACTCATAAGACTTAAAAAAACCTTCAGCAAAGTGTCTAGATACAAAATTAACTAAAAAAGACAGTAGCCCTTCTTTATGCAAGTGACAAAAGGGTTGAGAAAGAAATTAGGGGAACAGCACCCTTCACAATAGCCACAAATAACACATAATATCTTGGTGTAACTATGACCCAGCAAATGAAAGACCTGTATGACAAGAACTTCACATCTTTGAAGAAAGAAATTGAAGAAGATTTTAGAAGATGGAAAGAACTTCCATGCTGTGGATCTGTAGGATTAACATAGTAAAAATGATCATCCTGCCAAAAGCCATCTACAGAGTCAATGCAATTCCCATCAATATTCCAACACAATTCTTTACAGACCTGAAAAGAGCAACTATTAACTTCCTATGGAAAAATAAACATCCAGGATAGACAAAACAATTCTGTACAATAAAAGAACTTCTGACAGTATCAACATCCCGGATTTCAAGATCTACTACAGAGCAATAGTAATAAAAACTTCATGTTATTGGCATAGAAACAGAGAGGCTGATCAATGGAAACAAATTGAAGACCCAGGAATAAACTCACACTCCTACAGGCACTTGATTTTCATCAAAGAAACCAAAATCATAAAATGGAAGGAATAAAGCATCTTTAACAAATGGTGCTGGTCTAACTGGATTTCTGCATGTAGAAAAAAAATGAAAATAGACCCATATTTATCACCCTGAACAAAACTTTAGTGCAAGTGGATCAGAGACCTTGACATAAAATTAGAAACTAACTCTATTAGAAGACAACATGGAGAAAAATCTGGAGCTCATTGACATAGGAGACAACTTCCTGAACATTACACCAAAAACACAGGCTCTGAGATCAACAATTAATAGATGGGATCTCATGAAACTGAGAAGCTTCTGTAAGTCAAAGTACACTGTCCATAGAACAAAATGGCAGCCTACAGATTGGGTACAGATCTTCACCAACACTGCATCAGAGGGCTAATATCCAAAATATACAAAGAACTTAAGAAAATAAACATCAACAAATCAAATAATCCAATTAAAATGGGATAGAGAACTAGACTGAGAATTCAAAAGAGAGGGATCTGCAATATCTGAGAAGCACTTAAAAGAAAAGATCAATGTCCTTATGCCTTTAGAGAAATGCAAATCAAAATGACACTTAGATTCCATTTTCCATCAGTCAAAATGGCTAAGATCCTCACCAACACTCCATCAGAGGGCTAATATACAAAATATACAAAGAACTTAAGAAATTAAACATCAACAAATCAAATAATCCAATTAAAATTGGGGTACAGACACCTAAGGAAACTAAGTAAGAAGGAGGACTCTGGCTAAGATGCTCAATCACTATTCAGAAAGGCAAAGAGGATGGACATCGGAAGAGGGAGAAAACAGGGAACAGTACAGGAACTTACCACAGAGGGCCTCTGAAAGGCTCTATCCTGCAGGGTATCAAGGCAGATGCTGAGACTCATAGCCAAACTTTGGGCAGAGTGCAGGGGATCTTATGAAAGAAGTAGGAGATAGTTAGACCTGGAGAGGACAGGAGATCCACAAGGAGAAAAAGAGATCCAAAAATTCTGGGCACAGGGGTCTTTTCTGAGACTGATACTCTAACCAAGGACCACTCATGGAGATGGCCTGGAACCCCTGCACAGAGGTAGCCCATGGTAGTTCAGTGTCCAAGCGGGTTCCATAGTGATGGGGACAGGGTGTCTCTGACAGGAACTGATTGGCCTGCTCTTTGATCACCTCCCCTTGAGGGGAGAACAGCCTTACCAGGCCACAGAGGAAGACAATGCAGCCACACATGATTGAGACCTGATAGACTAGGATCAGAGGGAAGGGGAAGAGGACCTCCCTTATCAGTGGACTGGAAGAGGGGCATTAGTGGGGAAAAGGAAGGTAGTGTGGGGTTGGGAGGGGAGGAGGGAGGGAGCTACAGGGGGGATACAAAGTGAATAACTGCAATTAATAAAAATAAAATAATTAAAAATAAAATAAAGTAAAAATGGGGTACAGAACTAAACTGAGAATTCAAAACAGAGGAATCTCCAACATCTGAGAAGCACTTAAAAGAAAAGTTCAGTGTCCTTAGCCTTTAGTGAAATGCAAATCAAAATGACTTTTAGATTCCATCTTCCACCAGTAAGAATGGCTAAGATCAAATACTCAGGTGACAACACATGTTGGCCAGGATGTGAAAAAAGGGGGACCCTCCTCCATTGCTGGTGTGAGTGCAAACTTGTACAATCACTCTGGAAATCAATCTGGCACTTTCTCAGAAAATTCGGAATAGTTCTACCTTTAGACCCAGCTTTACCCCTCCTGAGCATATACCCAAAAGATGTTCTACCATAGTGGTTTTATTTGTAATAGCCAGAAACTGGAAACAATCCAGATGTCCCTCAACCAAAGAATGGATACAGAAATTGTGGCACAGTTGCACAAGGGAATACTACTCAGCTATTATTATTTTATCTTAACAGTGTGAATTTGAAGCTTTTATTTCTTATTGCAGACTACTCATAGAAGATATTTAGTAGGCTAACACCCCATCAATCACAATATACTGTAGAGCTAAACCTAAAATCACAGTGGGAAGAATGGCTAATTTTCCCCCACAGAATACCATAAAAGTAGTACTGAGAAGGAAGTGTGGGTTATTAAATAATTCTCAACATACCACATTATTACAGATTATGTTGATCTTATTTTTCCAACTCAAATGTATAAGGAAGATAGCAATTCTTACTACTTATAATTTAGTATGACTCTGAGTTCTGAGGCCCTGAGGTGAGAGTAATTTGTCAAGTTTTAATTTTAGATTCAAGCTCCACCCTAATCTAGACCATAGGGTAGTCCCCATTCTCACACTGTGCCACTCTTTAGTAAAATATGGCCCTCCTTTGTTTATCAAGCTAGGCTGTGGTTCAGAAAACAGATTTACAGTACTTTTTTTAGGTCATTGAACACTGTATTTTTTATTCCAAACTGCAGACATGAAGAGCTTGTTGATTCACCATTGTTCTTGAAAAGGCATACCATGAAACCATGTCTTTTATAGAGACTTGCCACATCTATGTTAGTTTCAATCTAAAACCAGGGTGAGGACTGCTCACATATATCCTATAATCCTAGACCCTATGAAGGCTTTTTCGAGTCTTGAGGCACCCCTGGCATCTCTCTTCTGGAAGTAAGTGAAAGTATTTGCCACCTTGTGATGTCTTAATTAATTTTCAAATGTTGAGACAAAACATCACAGATGAAGGCAACATAGAAGATAAAGTATTTAATTGGGATCTTGCTTACCTTTTCAAAGGGTGAGTCTGTGGTCATCATGGTGGAAAACATAGCAGGAGGCAGCTAGGCATGACTCTGGTAAAGTATTTGAGACTTACATGTAGAGACAACAGGCACAATGGAGGAAAAGCAGATTATAACTCAGAAGGGTGCATACTTTGGAAATCACAAAGCCTACCCCCAGCAGCACACCTCTTCCAATAATGCCATACCTCCTAATCCTTCCCAAACAGTTCTACCAGCTGCAGGGCAAATATTCAAGTACAGGAGCCTATGGGAACCGTTCCTGTTCCAAACACCACATGATTTCTTGGTGTCTCGGTTTAGATTAGTCTAGTTCCAGGATATAGACTTCCAACCAGGACAGGAATCAGGAATATATTTGAGGACTACTGAAAATAGCGGTAGGTATGTGCGGTATTGTATAAAGTTTCTGAGTGATCTAATAAGGGACAGGAGGTTCTTCCCACATAGAAATACAGATGGGTTCATCCCATCTGCAACAAGAAGGAACTGGCATGCTCACAAAACAATTCTTGGGAGACTTTCTGTTTGCTAAGAAAACATTCCATAAACCCAGTGGCTCTTAAGTGTGACTGCCTGGGGTTGACACCTTTGCTGCTGCTTCACAGAAAAAAAAAAAAAAGTCTCTGTTCAGTTTGGAGGAGGAAGGCTCCCAGTTCAAGATGCAGATCAAGATGCAGTCACTGATGAGTTAACGACTTTCACTGAGAATTTGAAGGACAATAGTAGGAAAAACTTGTTCTCAAAGTCCATGTTAACATACCTTACAATCAGGGGAATCTCTAATATATGGGAACAGCTTTTTTCTTCATGCCTTTCATTAAACCACATAGAATATATTCACATACTCACAAGCTGTTCTGGTTCTAATACTTTAAAATTGTATATTGTTGTAATAGTGTTACCCTACGGAAATATAAGATGGAAGGGAGAGTTATGAGTTTCTGATTCATGGTCAATTGGCATACAACAGCCTAACTGCTCAGTGACATATAACAATACAAAACTATTTATTACTCAGAGCACATTGAAATACAATTTTCTGAGGCACACAATAGTGGGGATCCCAGTCTGTGTTTTAGCTGAATTTCTTTTGGGCCTTGCCATGTATATCTATTAATTTTTGTTCAGAGAGGTTCTGTAGGGTTAGTCTTGCCAGAGTTTTGTGTAGAAATGTGGAGTTCTCTTCCCACTTTCTACTAGTCAAAATCCAGTCACATGACGACCAGGAAGTCTAGGTCATGTACACATTTAGGAGAGGATGGTAAACCCAATACCTGGGAGCTGGCCAAACATCTTTGCCACCTCCATGCACACTATTTTTTCCCATCTTTTATTACTTTTCTGTCTTTCTCTTTTCTTCTTTCTTTTCTTCCTTTCTTCCTTTCTTCCTTTCTTCCTTTCTTCCTTCCTTCCTTCCTTCCTTCCTTCCTTCCTTTCTTCTTTCTTTCTTTTTCTTATTTAGTTATTTTTTTCAATTATTTACATCCTGGTTGTTGCCCCATCCCTTCTTGCCTTCCAGTCCCTTCTTCCCAGTACCTCCCTCCTTCTTCCTCCTCCCTATTTCTCAGAAATGGGGGGTCCCTCTTCCCATACACTCCAGATTATCAAAAGTGGCATCAAGACTGAGCACGTCCTCTTCCTATGTGGACCCGCAAAGCAGTCTCATCAGAGGGAAGTGATAAAAAAGCTGGCAAGTCTGTCTGTCCGATGCAGTCCTTGTTTCCCTTTCTAGAATGAAACCAAAGCTGTCCATCAGCTACATCTTTGTAGAGGGTCTATGTCCAGTCCATGCATGGTCCTTGATTGATGCTTCAGTCTAAGCAAGCCCTTCTGGGCCCTTGTTAGTTGGCTCTGTTGGTCTTCTTGTAGAGTTACTGTCATCTCCAGGTCCTTTTATCTTTGATCCAACTTTTCCACAAGATTCTCTACTCATTGTACAATATTTGGCTGTAAGTCTCAGCATCTGTTTTGAGGCAAGTCATGGTAATGACTCTCATCGAACAACTCTGAAGGGCTCCTACCCGCAAGCTTAGCAGAGTACCATTCATACCTACAGGGGCTCCCATATGGTGGGTCTTTAGTTGGGCCAGGCATTGCCTGGATACTCCCTCAATCCCTGCTCTATCTTTATTCCTGCACATCTTGTAAGCAGGGTAATTTTTGGGTATAAGTTTTTGTGGGTGAGTTGGTGTTCCCCTCCTCTGTTAAGAGAATAGTCTAGTTAGAAAGTGTCCTCTTTAGTCTGTATTGCCTCTGCTACTTAGGAGTCTCTGCTTGAATCCTCCTCATATCCTCCCAGGAACTTACACTGATTTAGGTCTCCAGCTTGTCTCAGACATACCTCACCCACAGTTTCTCTTTTCTCTACAGGCCTTCAGTCCTTTTGCTCCTGCTCTCCAAGTCTAATCTTCACCCCCATATATCCCTGTACCACCTCTTCTACTTTGTTCCCTCTCTTCAACCATTATTTCTGTCTTTTTCTCCTTCTGAGTAAGATTTAAGCATCCTCCCTTGGATCCTCTTTGTTGTTTATCTTCTTAGGATCTGTGTCTTATACCATGTTTATCCTGTACTATATGGCTAAAATCCACTTATAAGTGAGTATATACCATGTTTGTCTTTCTGGCACTAGGTGACCTCACTCAGGACGATCATTTCTACTTCCATCCATTTGCCTGAAAATTTCATGGTTTATTTGTTTTTAATAGCTGAGTAGTATTCCGTTGTGTAAATGTGTCACAGTTTCTTTAGCTCTGTCTTTAGTTGAGGGACATCTAGGTTGTTTCCAAGTTTTGGCTATTATGAATAAAGCTGCTATGAACATAGTTGAACAAATGGTAAAGAATGGTAAAAAAAGCTTTTGTGTACATGCCCAGGAGCAGTATAGCCAGATCTTATAATGAGCAAGAGTTATTCCCAGTTTTCTGAGAAAGAGCCAGATTGATTTCCAAGTTGTACAAGTTTGTACTCCCATCACCAAGGGAGGACTGTTCCCCTTTCTACACATCCTTACCAGTATGTGTTGTCACTTGGGATTTTGATCTTAGCCATTCAGACTAATGTGAGATGGAATATCAGAGAATCTCAGAGTCATTTTGATTTGCATTTCCCTGATGACTAAGGACATTGACCATTTCTTCAAATTCTTCTCAGCCATTCTAGATTCCTTTTATTGAGAATTCTTTGTTTAGTTCTGTACCCCATTTTAAAAAATATTTTTTATTTATTACAATTTATTCACTTTATATCCCAGCTGTGGTCCCCTCCCTTGTCTCTTCCCAATCCCTCCCTCACTCCCTCTTCTCCTCCTATGCCCCTCCCCTAGTCCACTGATAGGGGAGGTCCTCCTCCCCTTCTATCTGACCTTAGCCTATCAGGTATCATCAGAACTGGTTGTTTGTTGGTGTTTCTTTTCTTGAGTACATTATACATTTTAGATTTTAGCACTTTTGTCAGATGTAGGATTGGTGAAGATCTTTTCCCAATCTGTAGACTATTTTTTTTGTTTGTTTTATTGACAGTGGTGGACACTAATTTAAAAGCAAATTGCTAAACTTGGAATTTGAAGTCACTGGTTTTCACTGCATTTCTCCACTTCAGGATCACTGTGGTTCCTGAGCTTTACTTCCACGAAGGAGTTGTTGTCTTATAAGCTCAGACAAAAATCTTCACTGACTCTTCAGATCCATAGACTGTCAAAATCCAAACAAATATCGGCAATTTTGGAGTTTCAGTATGTTTTTGAGATTGTCTTTATTATACGGGCAACACCAGTTACTACCAATAAGAATTGATGATACAAAATGGGAGTTATGTTTTCACTTTGTAGTCAGGGGGTTCTTCTGTGTATTAAACTGGGGATTCACTGTTGTTGCCTGAGCTTCTTTTTGCAATTAAGAAAATGAAAAAGCCAATGATACAGGGTAGCTCATTAGATTGTGTCAGTTAGTATTGGCTCAAATCAGGAATCTGTCTTCATATATATATAAAAGATATATATATATCTTTTGTCCTAAACTGTCTTGCTTAATGTACACCTTCTGGCTTAGCATCTTTTAATAGTTTATGCTGTTAGGATGCAGGCATCCTTGACCCTGAGTTAGTCATAAAAACTGAGATTGTATTGTGAAATTTCAAACTGCTGTTAAGATGATGAAAGAAATATTTTATAAATAATCAGATATGACATTACCAACAACTATTTTTATTCTTTGGCATTATGCTGAAATCCTTGCTATGACTGTTGCCAAGGAAATGAGTAAAGGAATTTGTGTATATTGAAGGAAATGGAAGGAATAAAATTCCCACAACATGCAACATGATACTATATTTAATTTTTTCTGTTGAAAACCATTTGGTTTAAATAAAAATTACTAATATCTGGAATAATGAATAAATTGTGAACTAAAAAAATATTCATTTTAAAGCTAATATACTAAAGTATGGTAAAGTCTTTTATGCAGCTAAGAACAGGTATAACTGTAGCTACCAGCAATACAGCTCCTGCACTGGGTAAAAAAGAAATAAATACTTAAAAGATAGCAAAACACTGCTATTACAGGAAGGATGCTCCTATTTTTGTTGTCCTAATTGTCCTGACCTTGTCAAAACCATGATTCATCCTTACCAGAGTATTTTTTTTTATTTAGGATTGCATTATTTGTTATTTTATTCATTTATAGGGACAGGACCTCTTGTATTTCACTTAGTATCTCAGTAGCTGAAGATAATTTTGAACTTCTGATCTTCCTTCTCCTGCCTTCCAAGTGCTGAGTTTCTAGGTATCACTGTGCCTGATTTATGTGATACTAAGGGTCAAACCCACTGCTTTGTGAATGTTAGGCAAGAAATCTGCCCACTGAACTATATCCCTAACTTCGTTTAAAAGATGGTTTTGCATTAATGGGGATTGAAGATGCCTGACGAGTACTCCAAATCTGAGCTGTTTTCAGACCTCTTTACTTTTTATTTTGAGGCAGAGACTCACTAAATTGACTAGGCTCACATCAAATTTGCATTCCTTCTGCTTCATCCTCTTGAAGGAACTACAGGCATTTACCACCAGGCCTGCATAAGAATTCTTGGATGTATTGCATCAGTGAAGCTCAAGATAGCGTAGATGGTCATTCCTGAGAAATGTGAATTTGTTCATTCATTCATTTAACAAACAAGCCTGTGTAGAAGTCATGGATACTCTCCCAAGGCGATAGAAAGGGGTAATATTTATTCCCAAGTGTGATGATCTGTATACACAAGCTATGTTCATGACCCAATGAATGCTGAATCATCAGGAAGCACAGACAGGAAGTACAGACATTCAAATGTTTCCAAACTGTATAACAACTTCTATTCAGAGATAAGGAAGCATTCACTTTGATTAGAATAAAAATGTTCATTCATTTTACCAAGCAAAACTATTTTATAAGTGCCCAATAAATATGAATTAGGAGATAAAATCTAAAACATCGAGATATAACCAGATGACAGGTCAAAGGCAGGCTTGGTGAGGACTGAGACCTCATAATTCCCAGTTAACAGTGGAGACAAGATGAGGAGAAACCAAGCAACCCAGCGGAGCCCCTGGAGGACTATGTAGACATGCTTAACCTTCTACCAACCTTCTGAAGACCAGGAATTGTTTCATGGCATGTGGAACTTCTTTATAAAGTGAGAGTAAAAGCATATTTTCACTGATGGTTTTCATTAAGTTCATCGGGACACAAGCATTTAAGACATGTAGTTTCATGAAGGAAGAAACCTCCCAGGTCATGGTGGTTTCAGCAGCACATAAGAACGATCCCCTTTCAAGAGTGGCAGGAATTTAGGCCAAAAGAAAGCTACTTGTCACACATTGAAAATGCACACCACAGAAAAGGAAGTAGAGGGAATTTAAGAGCTGAGGTTGAAAACAACAGAGGTTGTGTTTGGCCACAATGAAGGCATAGTGTTTGTCAGAAAGGACGGCGTCGGCTGCTGAAATACAGGACAAGGACCAGCCCCAGATCCAAGTGTGTGAAAATCGAGTGTTTATAAAGCCACACATTATAGGCAGACATATATAACTGGCAGAACCATTTTTTATTTCTATTAATATATTTAAAGATAGCAAGTTCTGAATTTGAGTTGTGTCCTTTCATACATGGATTTTTGCTCTTAATTAAAATGCTTCATATCCCTTAATCCTTTCTTATCCTTCAGTTTTTTGCTGTATATGAAATTTTAAATCATGTAGAATTAGTGAGAATGTAAACTGTCTTTTATAATGGCTTTATTTTCATACCACCAAAATCTTATTAAAATGTAGAAATGTTAAAATATTAAGTGTCTGTAAAATGTGATGTGGTATTAATTCGGGAGGGTTTAAGTTTTTGAAATGGATATTAATTGCACTAAAGATTGCAGTGTTATTCTTTGATGTTTCTGGAATGTATTCATCCCTTGAGACATGCCATTACACACCTTTCCTTCCCAGAAATTCTGCATTTAGGAACTTGAAAGTTTAATTTACATAATTGACTCCTTTTCATTTTTTTAACCCATTAAATTTTAAAAAGATCCTACTACCTTAAAAATTTTTTTGTGGTTTCACCAGAGTATTGAATATGCTTAGAGAACAAATTTAATTGAAAACATTTTTGTAATGTATTTATGAAATACTCTATGACCCAGAGTAACCCAGAAAATGGCTTGCATAAAAGGGATTTATTCTGGAAAGAGTGATAATATCAACAATGGAAGGGTACAGAAAACAAATATAAGAGTGCAAATATGTCAAGTTAGAGAGGGAAGATTACTGCAGACAGGGATGATTGTCAAGATGTGACCAAACTTGAAGAAAGGACCTCATTTAGGATGAAGGAGGTGTTCTTCCCAAACACAGAATTCAGACTGAGTACAAGAAAAAAGTTGCAGAGAGAGAGAGAGAGGAGGAGGGAAAGAAAGAGAGAAAGAGAGAGGGGGGGGGAGGCAGAAAGATAGTGTGAGGTAATTCAGCATTTTTTGGACTATAATTTAGAGTCAAATTCTCAAGGGCCAAAGAGAAGGCAATGGAGGAAAGAAAGAGAAATTGATTAGCAGGAGAAAAAAAATGCCATGTGAAGGTCAAGGAAAATTTGGATTGAGATGGGGCCACTGAAGGAGGTGAACTCCAGAGTGAAGTTTCCAGAGAGCATTAACAGTTGAAGCTACAGTTTAGAAGTCCAAGCAGAAAAACAGTTATGATAAATGGGGGCGGCAGGAATAGCCCACTCATCTGAGGAGAAGAAAATTAGGGTCAAGGAAAGTTGTAGAATAAGATCTGTGTGGGTGTTTCAGGGTGGGTAAAATGTGATGAAATGAAAGTCAGACACCTACATGAATATGTGGAATGTACTGCATTTCTCAAATACAGAAAATGGACAAAATTGCATCATTCAGAGCATTAGATAAATTTAATATTCAATGTACCATGAGTCCCTTTGACACAGAAGCATCTTCATCTTCCAGAGATGTAATTTTGATAGCTAGCAAATTTTTTAGCGTGCTTCTTTTCTGCAACAAGTAATCACCAACAACGACAAGGTAGCATTTATATGAACAACAGTGAGCAACAGTGGGGAAGAGTCAAGGCAATTACTGCTTTACTAACCAAATGGGTCTGCGTAAGCCCTATCTTCCTGCGGGACCACAGTGTGCAATGACGTGCTCTTCCTGTTGCTACAATAAAAGCACCTGCTACTCAGCAACCTCACCAATGAGGAAATCCTCCTTTCTGACAATAGTCAGTCTGCAGCGTCTATGCATCCTGATCTTCCCCCAGCTACAGATAACACAAAGTTATCATCTGATTCACGCTGCACATTGTGAGGGGCAATGGCCTCCGGATAGAGAGGCATGTGACCCAGGCAGGCCGGCCGCTGTGTCCCCAGGGCTTTCACTAAAGGTAGCAACGTGAAAGAGGAATGTTTTTGATTTGCTCGGAGATTGCTACACTTGGGGGACATATAAACCCAGAGCTGCGAGTTACTGTCACAGTCATAGCAAAGAAAGATCCTTGAGGTGGAGGCAAGCCCTGAAAACACGGGGCCTGTCTGTGAGAACTGAGCGCAGCATTCTCTACCTGGCATTACGGCGCTTTAAACATATTTCATTTTGCTGCCACAATGAGAAGCAAGGGCTTTTGTCTTTTGTTCTTTTCAGATATGGACTGTCTGGCAGATATTGTAACCTGGCTAGCCCTCTCACCATTCTAAGATCTTCCCTTTTGTTCTCCTATTGCAGGAAAAGGAAGACCTCACATACTCACCTGGTTTCTGCAGTGAAAATTGTCCTATGGCCAGACCTGTCCATTGAGATATAAGCGGAGTATGCTAGGAGAAATACTTAATCTTCCAATGAATGATGTGTATGTCTGACGTTTCCTCTTCTTAGTGATTGGAAATCATTTGGGTTATTTTTTTTTCTGTTGCTGTGATAAACACTATAATCAAGAGCATCAAGGAGAGGAAAGGGGCTATTTTATCTTATACTTCCTGGTCACAATTTGCCATGGAGGGGAGCCAGGGCAAGAACATGACTTTAAGAACTGAAGCAGAGATTATGGAAGGACATTGCTTGTTCTCCTTGGCTGATGCTCAGCCAGTTTTCTTTAGAGCCAGGAATATCCTGCCCACTGTTAATACTGCCCACAGTGGGTTGGGTGGTCCATTATCAATCAACACTCAAAATATTTTCCTGCAGATTTGGCCACAAGTCAATTTGATCTGCAAATTCTCTCAGCTGAGCATGCCTCTTCCAGTGGAATTTTTGGTTGCTTCTTGTTGGCAATAAAAGGAACCAGTAGAAACATGGCTGATGTCTTGATGTCTTGACCTTCTATAGTGCTGTTAGAAGGAGGCTGTGACTATACAAGCGAGGATGGCTTCTGCACCAAGACTGAAACTACATGCATCCAGACTTTGTTTCTCTCTAAGAAACTTGAAATTTGATGAGATTTGTTTATGATCACTTGGACCTTGTGTTATGGATCTAGGAATGAGTTTCCAACCTTTAAGTTCCTCAAATAATGTACAAACTGCAATCTGGATGCCATCACCATTAATCAGTAATCTGAAGGCTGGCAAAATATTGTAATAGAATGAATATAAACACAATGTCAGAAGTCTTAAGTAGATGCCTATTTTCTATGGTTCAGTAGCTTTATAATAGGATCATTTGAAAGTCTATGATTCTCCATGCATTTATTTTATTACATATGGGTATAGATAACACTAAGTATTTTATAGAGTGTATAAAAAATCCAGGGGTAAAACCCATACAAATGTATGCTACTCATTCTATATTTTGTTTTTTTTTTCTTTAAATATTTGTTTAATCTGATTGTTTTTATTTTGTATATATGTGTGCATTATGCATTTATTGGTTTGCTGATGTCTCTGTTCACATGTGCTGTATGCATATAGAAGTCATAGGAAAACGTACAGAACTTGGTTCTCTTCCCTAACTACATGTATCTCAGGAATGCAATTTAGCACTTCAGATTTGGTGGGAAACACTTTTACTCACTGAGCCATTTAGTGGCCCCGTATTTTTTTAATTAATTACATTTTATTCACTTTGCATCCCCCTGTAGCTCCCTCCCTCCTTCCTCTTCCCTCCTCCTCTCCCAATCCCTCTGCTCTCCCCCTTCTCCAGGCATGCCCCTCCCCAAGTCCACTGTTAGGAGAGGACTTCCTTTCCTTCCTTCTTATCCTAGTCTATTAGGTCTCCTTCTGAGTGGCTGCATTGATTTCCTCTGTGGCCTGGTAAGGCTGCTCCCCCCCCCACAGGGGGAGGTGATCAAAGAGCAGGCCAATCAGTTCATGTCAGAGACAGTCCTGTTCCCATTACTATGGAACCCACTTGGACACTGAACTGCCATGGGATACATCTGTGCAGGGGTCTTAGTTTATCTCCATGCATGGTCCTTAGTTGGAGTATCAGTCCCAGGAAAGACCCCTGTGCCCAGATTTTTTGGTTCTGCTGCTCTCCTTGTGGAGTTCCTGTCCTCTCCAGGTGTTACTATTTCCCCCTTCTTTCATAAGATTTCATGCACTCTGCCCAAAGTTTGGCCATAAGTCTCAGCATCTGCATTGACAGTCTGTAGGGCAGAGCCTTTCAGAGGCCCTCTGTGGCAGACTCCTGACTTGTTCCCTATTTTCTCCTTCTTCTGATGTCCATCCTCTTTGCCTTTCTGAATGGGGATTGAGCATTTTAGTCAGGGTCCTCCCTCTTGATTAGTTTCTTTAGATGTCCCGATTTTAGTATGTTTATCCTATATTATATATCTATATGAGTGAGTACATACCCTCTGTGTCTTTCTGCTTTTGGGACACCTCACTCAGGATGATCCTTTCCAGTTCTCACCATTTACCTGAAAATTTCATGATTTCCTTGTTTTTTTATTGCTGAGTAATATTCCATTGTGTAGATGTACCACAATTTCTGTATCCATTCCTCAGTTGAGGGGCATCTAGGTTGTTTCCAGGTTCTGGCTATTACAAATAAAGCCACTACAAACATGGATGAGCAAATGTCCTTATTGTATACTTGAGCATCTTCTGGGAATATGCCTAGGAGTGGTATGGCTGAATCTTGAGGAAGTGCTATTCTTAATTGTCTGAGAAAGCGCCAGATTGATTTCCAGAGTGGTTGTACAAGTTTACATTCCCACCAGTAACGGAGGAGGGTTCCCCATTCTCCACAACCTCTTCAGCATATGTTGTCACTTGAGTTTTTGATCTTAGCCATTCTGATAGTGTAAGGTGAAATCTCAGGGTCGTTTTGATATGCATTTCCCTGTTGACTAATGATGTTGATTATTTCTTTAAGTGTTTCTTTGTTATTAGATATTCCTCTATTGAGAATTCTCTGTTTAGCTCTGTACCCCATTTTTTAATTGGATTACTTGATTTGTTGCTGTTTAACTTATTGAGCTCTTTATATATACTGGATATTAGCCCTCTTTCAGATATCAGGTTGGTGAAGATCCTTTCCCAATCTGTAGGTAGTAATTTTGTTCTGATGGCAGTGTCCTTTACTTTATAGAAGCTTTTCACTTTCATGAGGTCCCATTTATTGATTGTTGCTCTTAGAGCCTGTGCTCTAAGAGGTGTTCTGTTCAGGAGGTTGTCTCCTGTGCCAATAAGGTCAAGGCTCTTCCACACTTCTTCTTCCAACAGGTTTAGTGTGTCTGGTTTTATATTGAGGTCTTTGATCCACCTGAACTTTAGTTTTGTGCAAGGTGATAAGTATGGATCTATTTGCATTTTTCTCCATGTAGTCATCCAGTTAGACCAGCACCATTTGTTGAAGATGCTATCTTTTTTCCATTGTATGGTTTTGGCATCTTTGTCATAATCAGGTGTCCATAAGTGTGTGGATTTATTTCAGGGTCTTCTGTTAGATTCCATTGATCCACCAGTCTGTTTCTATGCCAGTACCATGCAATTTTTAGTATTGTTGCTCTATAGTACAGCTTGAGATCAGGGATGGAGATACCTCAAGAAGATCTTTTATAGTAAAGGATTGTTTTGGCAATTCTGGGTTTCTTGTTATTCCATATGAAGGTGAGAATTTTTCTTTCAAGTTCTGTAAAGAATTGTGTTAGTATTTTGATGGGAATTGGATTGAATCTGTAGATTGCTTTTGGTAAGATGGCCATCTTACTATGTTAATTCTGCCAAGCCATGAGCATGGGAGATCTTTCCATTTTCTGATATCTTCTAATTCTTTCTTCAGAGACTCAAAAAAATTTTTCTTCATACAAGTCTTTAACTTTCTTGGATAGTGTGACAACAAGGTATCTTATGTCCTTTGTGGCTATTGTATAGGGTGTGGTTTCCCTAATTTCTTTCTCAGCCCTTTTTTCTTTTGTATACAGGAGGGCTACTGATTTTTTTTTTTTTGAGTTAATTTTGTATCCAGCCACTTTGCTGAAGGTGTTTATCAGCTGTAGGAGCTCTCTGGTAGAATTTTTGGGGTCACTCAGGTATACTATCATGTCATCTGCAAATAGTGATACTTTGACTTCTTCCTTTCAAATTTATATCTTCCTTGATCTCCTTTAATTGTCTTATTGCTCTGGCTAGGACTTCAAGAACTATGTTGAAGAGATATGGAGAGAGTGGGCAGCCTTGCCTTGTCCCTGATTTCAGTGGTATTGCTTACAATTTCTCTCCGTTTAGTTTGATGTTGGCTATAGGCTTGCTGTATATCGCCTTTACTATGTTTAGGTATGCGCCTTGTATCCGTGATCTCTCTAATACTTTAAACATGAATGGATGTTGATTTTTGTCAAATGCTTTTTCAGCATCTAAGGAGATTACCATATATATATATATATATATATATATATATATATACATATATGTATATATATATATTGTATTTTAACTGGCTTCAGCTCAACTATTCGAAGTTGCATTGTGGAAAGTAGTAGAGACTCAATATAATATGATTGTCTACTTGTTTTATTTTTTTCCTTTGGTTGAAAATGTTTTTTTTTTATGCTGATTATGGTTTCTCCTCTCTCTACTTCTCCTAGTTCCTTCTCATCTGTTCCCATCTGTATCCACCCTCAAAACAAACAGGCTTCTAGGAGTTAATAGTATAATATAATATAATATAATATAATATAATATAATATAATGAGATAAATCAAAAATAATACATTGGGGAAGACAATACAAACAGACGAAAAGATCCCAAGATAATGCACAAGAAACAGGTGTAGACACAGAGAACAGTTTCACATATCTGGGAGCGCCATAAACACAATAAACTAGAAGCCGTAATCTATATGCAAAAACTCCTGGGGTAAAGATAAGAGAGAAAAAAATATATGTATATATAAAATAAAAATAACAACAAAAAAGACAATTAAAAAAAAAAAGCCTGACACAACATTAAGTATGGAACCTCCAAAGATGATCATTTTCTGTTGAGCATCTACTGCTGGGCAAGCAGATGACTCATTTATTTTAAATTAATTAATTAATTAATTAATTAATTAATTTTTTTACAATCTATTCACTTTATGTCCCAAGGTGAGGGGGTGGCTGGTTCTTTAGAGAATATTTTCCCCCTAGTAGAACTGTCTTGAAGAAAACTAAATTTTCATTTGCAAGTGGTTATCAGTTGGAGATAACATCTCGATTAGGGGTTGGGGCATGTGTCCACTTCTCTCAGCTAGCTATAAGACCCCACCAGATGCAGACCTGTTTAGGACATGTGCCTGCAGTCTCCATCTCTGCAGTTTATATGTCAACTCGTCTTACTGAGTTTCAAGAGCCTTGTTTCTTTTGTGTTCCTCATTCCCTCTGGCCCTTACACTTCCTGCCACTTCTGGAGGGTTTTTGGGCCCCAAAGTGAGGGGATTTAAAGGAGATATCCTGTGTAGGGTTAAGTGCTCCAAAGGCTCTCATTTTCTACATATTGTTTAGCTGTAGGTCCCCATCTGCTGCAGGAGGAAGCTTCTCTGATGTTGGCTGAAAAAGGCACTGACCTGAGTATGGCAGAATTATATTAAGAGTTTTTGTATTTCCATGGTTTCTTTTTAGTAGAATATAGTAGTATTTGGTTTTTCCCTAGGTCCCTTGGCTATCTAGATAGATTCTTGGTCACCCTAGCAGTGTATGGTATGGTTTCCATCATGTAGAGTGGACATAAGGTCAAAACCAGGTATTGGTTGGTATCTATCACAGCTTTGTGCTTCCATTACCCCAGCATAATGCCACTCCTTGTGGACCAATCATTCAAACACATGAGTCTATTGTGGCCATACCTATTCAAGCTAAAGCAATGTCCAAGAGTGGATCTCTAGTTAATTTGATTCCTATCTTCCTGAGAAAACACAACACTGATTTCCATGGAGTCCGTCTGAGCACCCAGTCCCACATGTGCCTCATGTCGAGGGACATCTATTTTGTTTCCAACTTGTGGCTAATATTAATATAGTCTATTGTCATAATTGGCAGGAAACATGACAATGTGCAGGCAGACATGGTGCTGGAGAAGGAGATGAACATTCTACAACCAGATCAGCAGGCATCAGGAAGTGAGCTGCATCACACTCCCTCTATCAAGGTTACACCTCGTCCAACAAGGCCACACAATTCTATAATGCTACTTCCTATGGACCAACTATTCAAACACATGCGTCTATTGTGGCCATACCTACTCAAACCAACACATCTAACACCACTGTATCTAAGAGCGATACAGCTGGATCTTGAGGTAGTTTGATTTGTATCTTCCTGAGAAAGCACAACCTTGATTCCCAGTGTCTGTATGAGCTTATGGTGCCAACAGCAATGGATGGGTGTTGCCCTTACTCCACATTCTGACAAGCATGAGCTGTCATTTGTTTTATTGATCTTAGCTGTACTACTGTCTGTAAAATGAAATCTCAAAGTAGTTTTGATTTGTATTTTCCTGACAACTAAAGATGTCAAACATTTCTTTCTCTCGGCTATTTGTATTCCCCCTTTGAGAAATCTTTGTTCAATTTTGTACCCTATTTTTAATCCATTATTTGATTTCTTGATATCTAGGATTTGTTGCTGCTGTTGTTGTTGTTCTTTACGTATTTTGGATATTAATTCTCTACCAGATGCTGAGTTGGTAAAATCTTTTTTTTTCTATTCTGTAGACTGCTTATACAAATGATAGTGTATTTGCCATGCAAAAGTTCCATGAGGTCCCAATTATTACTTGTTGACCTTAGTGTTGGTGCTAATGTTGTTCTGTACAAAATATCTTTTCCTGTGCCAATGAGTTCAATGTTATACTCCATCTTCTCTTCTATCAGTTTCAGTCTGTCTGCCTTTATGCTGAGGTCTGTCATCCAAATGGAGTTGATCTTTGTGCAGGGTGATATATATGTATCTATTTGCATTCTTCTGAATGCAAAGATACAGTTTGACAGCACCATTTGGTGAAGATACGTCCTTTTATTTTCCAGTGTATTCTTTTTCAAAAATCAAGTGTTACTAGGTGTATGTGTTTGTGGATCAATCTGCCTGTTTTTGTGCCAAGACAATGCTGTTTTTATTAGTATAGCCCTGTAGTACACTTTGAGGTATTGGATGGTGTGATCTACAGTTTTTGTTTATTATTATTATTATTATTATTATTATTATTATTATTATTATTTGGGATTGTTTCAGCTACCCTGGGTTTTTGTGTTTCTATATGAAGCTGAATATTATCATTTCAAATTTGTGAAGTACTCTGTTAGAATTTTGATGTGGATTACATTGAATCTGTAGATCTCTTTTAGAAGGATAACAATTTCTTACTGTTGTTAATCCTTCAAATCCATGAGCATGGGAGATCTTTCCACTGTTAGGGCTTAAGAATCACTGAAGAAAGAAACTAGACTCAAGTAGTATGCAAAAGCAAGGAGTGTTTATTCTGAAGAAATTTACCAGCATGCTGGGGCCACCGTTCCTTAGAATGGGACCAAGAAGGAAGCACATGGGCTCAATTTAAAGGCAATTAGGGGGATTTTCAGAATGAGTGAGGTAACCTTTCATTTGATATGTTAGTACTGACTCAGGAGGTAGGGGAGGATTTAAGATTGGCTAAACATTTAGGAACTTACCAAAGTTGCCAAAGCCTTTGTCTCAGGTTTGCTAAATCATTATACTTAGGTCAGGCCCATGTGTTAATCTTTAAGCTGATTGGTTGCCTTCCAGCTACAGTTTTCCCAGAAACTGTTTTTCTATGATCTAAAGAAAACAAACAAACAAACAAACAAAAAAAACAACCAAAAACAAAAACAAAAAGCAAAACAGAAACTCAGGCTTAGTTAGGATAGTTGAAAATGAAGCATGTCATAGTGTCAGATTATCCAAACAGATTGAGGCCTTCTGGGAGTCTCTCAGAGGCTTTGGTGTTATTAGACCTCTCACCTCTCAACACCTTCCGGTGTCTTCTTCAGTTTCTTTCTTCAGTGTTGTAAAGTGTTTATTTTGAAAGTCTTTTACTTTCTTGGTTATTATTACCTCAAGATTAATTATTATTTCATGCTATTATGACAGGTGTTATTTCCCTGACTTCTTTATCAGCCCATTTGTAAATTTTATATTGGAGGGATACTGATTTTTGTGAATTAAATTTGAATTCAGCAACTTTACTGAAAGTGTTTGTCAGCAGTAGGAGTTTTCCAGTGGAATTCTTAGGATCACTTACATATACTATGTGTCATCTGCAACAAAGACACTTTGAATTCTTCCTTTCTAATTTTTAACCCTTTGATCTCCTCCAGTTGTCTTATTGCTCTAGCTAAGACTTCAAGCTCTATATTGAATAGGTGTGGAGAGAATGGACAACCTTCTCTTGTTTCTGATTTTAGCGCAATTTCTTTCTTTCCATTTAAGTTGATGTTGGCTATGGGCTTGCTGTAAATTGTATTTATTATGTTCATATGTGTCCCTTGTATACCTAATCTCCACAGCACCTTTTCCATGGAAGGGTATTAAATATTGCGAAAGAACTTTTCTGTATCTAAATACAATATGGTTTTTGTCTTTGAGTTTGTTTATATGGTAGATTACATTTATTGGGATGAATTCTACTTAATTATGGTAGATCTTTTTCTTATGTTATTGGATTTCAATTGCAAATATTTTATTAATATATTTGCATCTATGTTCATAAAGGATATTGGTCTGTATTTCTTATTCTTTGTTGGGTCTTTATGTGGTTTGGGTATCAGGCTAACTGTGGACTTGTAAACAAATTGGACAATGTCCTTTCTGTTTATATTTTGTGGAATAATTTAAATAGTATTGACACTATCTTTTTTGAAAGTCTGGTAATAGTCTGCACTAAAACTATCTGGTCCTGAACTTCTTTGGTGGAATTTTTTTTTAACTTTTTATTGTTGTTTGTTTTTTTTTAATTAATTTATTCACTTTATATCCTTATTGTAGCCTCCTCCCTCATCTCCTCCAGGTCTTAACCTTCCTTCCGGTTCATCCAGCTTCCCTCCCCTAATCCACTGAAAGGGGAATCCTCCTCCCCTACTATCTGAACCTAGCCTATCAAATCTTATCAGGACTACATGAATCCTCATTTTCCGTGGACTGGCAAGGTCACCTGTCAGAGGGAAATGATCAAAGAGCAGGCAACCAAGTTCATGATGACTGCTTCTATTTCACTAGTGGGTCTACGTTTTTGTTTAAATTACTTATTTGATATTTATTTAACTTTAGTAGGTGACATGTATTGAAAAAAATGATTCATTTCTTTTGGATTTTCAAATTTGCTGGAAGTTTTTAAGGTATGTCTTTATGATTCTCTACATTTCCTCAGTGTCTGTTGTTATGTGCCTGTTTTCAACACTAATTTTGCTAATTTGCATATTTCCTTTCCAAATTTTTGCTATTTTTGGATAGGAGTTTGTCAATCTTATTGATTTTTCACAAAGAACCAACTCGTTGCTTCATTGAATGTTTTTGTTGTTGTTGTGTTTTTATTTTATTATGTTATTAAAAAATATTATTATCATTTATTACAATTTAATTTATTCAATTTGTATCTCAGCTGTGGCCTCCTCCACAGTCTCCTCCCAAGCCCACCTTTCCTCCCCCTAAACCACTCCCCTAGTCCACTGATAGGGGAAGGGTCAAATAGAGGGGGAGAAAGAGCTCACCTCTCAGCCCCTTCATCGTTTGTATACAGAAGGGTTCTGATTATTTTTTTTTAGTAAATTTTGCATCCAGCCATTTTGCTGAAGGTGTTCATCACCTGTAGGAGCTCCCTGGTAAAATTTTGGGGGTCACTTTTGTATACTATCATAACACTTGCTAATAGTGTTACTTTGACTTCTTTCTTTCCAATTTGTATCCCCTTGATCTCCTTTAGTTGTCTTATTGCTCTAGTTAGCACTTCAACAACCATACTGGAAAGGTACAGAGAGAGTGGGCAGCCTTATTTTGTCTCTGAATTTAGTAAAATTGCTTTGAGTTTCTCTCAATTTAATTCGATGTTGGCTATCAGCTTGCTCTATATTGCTTTTATTATGTTTACATATGGGTTTAGTATCCCGGATCTCTCCAAGACTTTTTTCACGAAGGGGTGTTGGATTTTTCTCAAAGGTTTTCTTTTTTTCTGCATCTAATGAGATCATTATGTGATTTTTTTCTTTCAGTTTGTTTTTATGTTGGATTACATTGATGGATTTTTTATGTTGAACCATCCCTCAATTCCTAGGAAGAAGCCTACTTGATCATGGCGAATGATGTTTTTTGATGTGTTCTTGAATTCAGTTTTTAAGTTTTTATTGAGTATTTTTGCATCAACGTTCATGAAGAAGATTGGTCTGAAATTCTCTTTCTTTGTTCAATGTTTTGTGTTGTTTAGGTATCAGGGTGGCTGTGATGTCATAGAATGAGCTTGACAATGTTCCTTCTGTTTCAATTTTGTGGAATAGTTTGAGGAGTATTGGTATTAGCTTTCCTTTGAAAGTCTGGCAGAATTCTGCGCTAAAGCCATCTGGCCCTGGGCTTTTTTTTGTTTGAGAGAGTTTTGATAATTGGTTCTATTTTATTAGGGGTTATAAGACTGTTTAAAATGTTTGGCTGATATAGATTTAGTGTCGGTAAGTGAAATCTATAGAGAAAATAATTGATTTCCTTTAGGTTTTCCAATTTTGTGGAATACAAGCTTTTGAAGTAAGACAAATGGTTCTTTGGATTTCTTCAGGGTCTGTTGTTATGTCCCATTTTTTATTTCTGATTTGTTAATTTGGATGTTGTTTCTCTGCCTTTTAGTTAGTTTGGCTAGGGGTTTTTCTATCTTACCGAATTTCTGGAAGAACCAGCTCTTGGTTTCATTGATTTTTTTATATTGTTCTCTTTGTTTCTAAGTTAATGATTTCAGCTCTGGGTTTCATTATTTCCTCCCATTTAGCTTCTTGTGTGTATTTGCTTCTAATTGTTCTAGATCTTGTAGGTGTGCTTTTAAATTGCTCATATAAGAACTCTCCAATTTCCTTACTGCTATGAACTTTACCCATAGTACTGCTTCCTTTCTTTCATTATGCCCTATAAGTTTGGGTATGTTGTGCCTTCATTTTCATTGAATTCTAGAAAGTTTTTAATTTATTTATTTCCTTCCTGACCCTGTGGTCATTGAGTAGGGAGTTGTTCAGTTCCTTCACCTGTTTGATTGTGTTTTCCTATATTTCTTTGAGGGATTTATTTTCATCTTTTACATCCTCTATCATTTTCATAACCTCAGATTTAAGATCATTTTCTTGTGCTCCAAGTGTGGTAGCAACTCCAGGGTTTGGTGTGGTAGAATAGTTGGTTTCTGGTGGTGTCGTATGGCCCTAGGTTTTGTTGGGGTTGTGTTCTTACACTGGCCTCTAGCCATCTGTTTGTCTCTGGTGTTAGCAGGCCTGGTTGTACCTGATTATCAGGCAGTTTGGGAGTAGGAGGAGAAGGCAGCAAGCTGAATGCTGCTCTAACTTCCCACTGGCCTCTCTAGGATGGCAGACAATGGGGACTGGGACCTGCCAACAGCTCACTTCTGCTGTGCTCCTGGCAAACCCAGGCATATTAGGAGTCAGCGGAAAGTGCTACAAGCCAAATGCTGCTTGGGCCTCCACACACACCCTCACAATTCACCTCCATTCGGGTAGTCTGTGTGTCTTTTTATTGATTAATTGAGAACATTGATGTTGAGAGTTATCAATGAACAGTGTTTGTTCATTCCTGTTATTTTGTTGTTGAGAATGAGTGTGTGTGTGTGTGTGTGTCTTTCCTCTCTTTTGATTTTCTGGTCTGTGATTCTTATTCATTGTATTTCAGGTAAAATTAACCACCTCTTTAGGTTGGAGTTTCCCTTCTAGTGACTTCTATAGGGCTCTATTTGTAGATAGATATTGTCTACTTATTCCTAAGAAGAACAGATTTCACTGTAAAAGCGATTTATTTCACTCTGTTATGAAAACCATACACCTTTACATGATTTATTCATGATCAAGTCCTGTCCTGAGAAGGTTCATGGAGATAGCTGGAAATGTTTTGTCTATGTGGATGCAAAGCCTGTTTCTTAGCAATTATTCCAATGGGCCAGTGCTGACACTTTAAAGTTGGGTGATGAATAATTATGAGTCTCATGATACCACTTTGGTACTTTTACTTGAAAAGTAATATGGGAGAGTCCTTGAATGTGTCCAGAACTGCACCAAAAAATAAATTCAATATTTGTGCAAAATTTCATGGGATCAGCTGTTTAAACAACAGCCTGATTAAATATCAATACGTGTTTTGCAAGCATTGTAAATTTTACCCCATTGTTATCTGATAACACAATTTTCACTTGGTAAACAGGTTTTTCTGAAAACAACCAAATTATAGTATACTGTGTCCTTGTCCCAGAATGTAAGAGTGTTCCATCAAAATGTAACAGGGAAAATAGCCAGCTCTCATCTCGCCTTTTCCTATATAGCCCAAAGACTACAAAGGTCATCTGTTGGGTTTAAACTCTTTTCTGTCCAGACATGCAAGAGAATTTATGCCTTTGCTTAGTCTCATGAAGCATAGGGTCCTCTGACATGTATTGTAGGAAACAAATACACTTCCAGTGACAAAATACAAATTCTGAAGGGAGAAAAAGATAGATGGGAGCTTTGCTTCCTGTTTAATGTTCTCTTTTTTATCATACCTTCTCTTGATTTCTCAAAGGTTATTTATTGTGAGTGATATGTTTTCCTTTAGCTCTCTGGCCATTTGACTTTCATCACCTCCTCTCATTTTGGGGGGAATACATGACTGATTATACAAATCTGAGACTCTGGGCACTATGGCTGCCTGTTAATTTAACGTGAAAATCTGTGATTGTAAGTAGGTACCGACTTGAATACACAGGGATGACAAGCCTTCTGTTGTAGGAACAGCCTCCCGTCTCCTTTATAACCACCCCGTGGAACGGTGTGGGCAGACAATCTGATAACCAACCTTCTGTCAGTCCTTGCTTGAATGACACACACAGCAACATTACCACAAACCACTAGCACAACTAGGTGAAATGAGTCGTCATAGCCACAACTTGCCACAGAAATATTCTGGTTTGTTTGTTTGTTTGGTTGGTTTTTTTTTTGTTTGTTTGTTTAAACAGGTTTCACTTCTTTTCTGAGACAAAGCATCTCTCAATCTATTTGTATAAACTGTGAACTGTTTTAGGAGCCAGTGAAGTTCTGAGCAAATGTGTTGTTGACATAGGCACAGCCATGTCAGGCTTCACGGGAGTGGCAAAGAGGGATGAGTGCCAATGTCTTCAGGGTGTAGGAAACAACCACCATAGCCTACAGCTCACACCGATGTTTATGGCCTAAACACTCTCCCCTATAGAGAGTGCTCTTACCCAGATTGCCTAAAACCTGTATTCTTATTCAGGTATATTTAATAACCATCATCCTTGTTCATCTGTATGCGATGACCCTAATAAACAGGCTGAGTTCCCAAGTGCTGTGGCTTCTCCATCAGAGAGCCCAGTCCACTTGATCCCAACTTTTCTGTATCCACATTTCTATTTCTCTGTCTTTGCTTCATTCATTTGCTTCCCCACTTTGTCCAACCTCTGGAGCCATGGAAGGAAGGGGCAAAATGTTATTGATTCAGCTCAAATTGATACAAATTAATAAACATATGGGAATATAGAACTTTTTATAGTCAGTGATCAGGAGTTCAGGATGAATTTTTCTCATTATTGATACTAAATTAAAAATCTATATTGTTCTTTCCCAGACAGAACAAGTTAAATTAATTTCAAAACCACATTACCACTTGTCTCATTTCAGGTTTGAAGAACTGATTTTATTTTTATCCATAAAAAAACATTTTCACCTATCAGATGTTTTTTTTTTCTCTGTACCCATACCCATCCCATTATCTTCAGCAATCATAACAGAAGTAGAAAATGTAGTAAAGTCTAAAAAAATAAAATCATCTTATACCATCTAGTTTTGATTAGAATGTAAAAAAACATGATTCTGTATTATTAATGTCACAAAAATACCTTATAAGAACACATTTTAAAGTTAGTTTCAGTCCTCTGTAACATTCTAATGTACTCTTCTGCAACAAATAGTAAAAAGAAAAGAAAAACGAAACAAAACACAACAGAAAATGAAAAAAAAAAGAAATGTGTGTTCATTGACTGCCAAGAAGTTTTCACAGGGATTTGCCCAGTACATCTAATTTCTAATGGTTGCTTTTATGGCTTTTGGAGTGTTGCCATTGAATTTTCCCTTAATTTATTGTCAGATGGTTTCTCGAGGATGCATCTCAGTGGTTCGCTGAACTCCCTCCAGCAACCTGCTCTGAAGTCACCTGAGCTGCAGCCAGCAGAGGACTCTCGACCTATATCCATGGGCTGTTGAGCTCAGCCAAGGGAATTGTCCATCCTGACAGCCAGAGCTTATCCAGGTAAGGCTTCCCACTTCCAAAGAGTCATTGGCACTCTCCCAGCACGTTGGCAAAGTGACTACTGGATGCCCCAGTGAACTGGCAGAGGAGAATCAGTTAGTTGCTGCCAGTGGCAATGTGGCTCAAGCCACTCAGAAATTACTTGTACAGGTAAAGTAATGTAGTCATGGTTTTGTTGTTGTTGTTTTGTTTTGTTTTTTTAATGGAGTTCCAATGATCAATGTGTAAAAAGCAATTGCTCATCAGAAACACTGACTCCACCACCCAGCAGGCTGACAAATTAGATCTGGGTTAACTGAATTTTAAATATAGATTTCTCCATCGGTCCAGTTTTTCTTTTGCAAAGCATATCTTCAATTGTAGCCCAACATCTATCAGTGCATGTGTTTTATTATTTTAGAGGTTTCTGTCTCTTTTTGCAAATACAGAATAATAGGGGAAATTACATTTTATCACCAACTCTTCCATGTTTCTACAGACCTATTATTATAGACTCCAGTCAACTTCAGTGTTTGGCAAGCTTTTAATAGATATTAGTCAAGTATGTTATGAAATGACACTGTTCCCTGGAATTATTTCATAAGTTCCCTGCACAGACCTTAATATCATTTGATTAAAGAAATTTTTAATCGAGAAGTCACACACCTATGTCTTCTTTTCATGTATTTTCATGAAAAGAGATTAGATACTATTATTCCACAGTTCTATATTCTCTAGGTTGTTCTATGAATTTACTTAAAAATTAGAAATTACTTTTTTGTGAAATTTAGAGTGACTCTGGCAACCTGTTAGCATTACCTGTAATTAGAAATTTGGTTTTGATATTAGTTCATAGTTTCTTCTTTAAAATCCACTAGCAGTATTAATATAATTTATAATTGATATGAAATTCATTGCTTTTGTATTTTACATGATTTTTGGCTTATAAAAAAGTTACAAGAACAGTACACCACTTCCCGAATGTTGACCTATGTTTAAAAATTCCGTTTCTATTTGTATTAAATGTATTCGTACAATTTCTTTTTAAAAATTGGAAGTTACTTTAATAGTTGTGAGTGCTAAAGTTATGGCAGATTTTGAAAAAAAAAAAGAAAGAAATTGAACAACAAGAATTTTATCGCAATAAAAGAAACATCTTGCCTTTAACCTGGGCTCCTAGGCAACGCCCCGTATCCTTTGAAATTTCTCGCACAGAAGTATTGTTTTGTTTTAACGTACCCTAAGACACTGCACTTCATGCAACAATGTCACTCCCTTTCCCCTGTTATTCAGTTCACTAAGATGACACAACCACCTAGAAAGGCCAACCATGTGGTTACAGGTATAGGAATGACAGGGCTGGAAATTGACTTTAACAATATGAGAAATTATGTGATCCTCCTTTATGAACCTTGAGGGGAACTGGAAGATGTTCCTAGAGCATCTTTGTTTCATATTACTATTTCCATAATTCCATTTAGAAGAGGAGGCTGCATCCTTCCATTCTCTGATGACAGGTGTGGGTTTAGAATACATTCAAGACTTAGCTTTTATACTCTGGCATGATCTAACTGTGACATTTTCTTGAAGTAAACTGTAAATCTAAAGATTCCAATGAATTCTGAGACATTTTCTAGCAAACTATTTCACCTGACGATAATCTTAGGAAATCCTGAATATAGAGGCAAAAGAAAACATTCCCTACATTCTCTAAACATCTGAAGAGCAAATAGACTAAACAGAAGAAAGAAAGAAATTAATACATGCACAGTGACAATTGTTTAAGCAGCTACCTATTATTTCAGTATGATCAGTTAGTTAATGACCCTCTTCTTTACGGAGGAGGAAGGGAATGGGAAGTGTAGAAAATCTTTAAAAGAAAGTAGATGTTTCTTAGAATGTAGTGGGCTAGGAGAAACATACAATGGCCTGGGATTGAAAAAAATAGTCTCTGTCCATCTATAAAATGTTATCTCAGGTAAATCTTAATAACTCTTACATAAAATACCAAAGTGATGGAAGTTCAGTAATTGTTTTCAATTGGGTCATCTATTTATTCCTAGATTTTATGAAAAAGCCCTATTGTGCCATACTATTGTATTCAAAGTATATACAGTACAGGTTCTGTGCTGGGCACTCAGGTAAAAAGGGTTGGCAAGAGCTTCCATGCCGTCTTAAGAAGTCTGTGTAGCATTGCTTATTTTGTAAAGAACACGTGGGAGAGACAGTATGCAGCATTCCAGTATCTTCTCTTCACACAGCTCCAGAGCATGAGCTGTGAATGGCAAATTGTGTTCCTCATAGTTTTAAGAGAAGGAGAAGGATGAGGAGGAAAAGGAGAAGGAGAAGAGGAGGAGGAGGAGGAGGGGGAGGAGGAGGAGAAGAAGAAGAAGAAGAAGAAACCTTAGGAGCTCAAAGTCACTTTTTGTTACTCAGAGTGTGACTTACCATGCTTAGAAGAAGGCAGAAGAACACACAGTATTAACAATATACTGATGAGAACAGTTGTGTTAGGTGCTTTGTAGTACTTTTAAGCCACTCACAACCTTATAAATTAAGCAAAACTATTATTCTCATTCTCATCTGAGGAAAACAGTAAGACTGGTAGAGGTTTAACAAGTTGCCAGAGTTCAACTTAGCAGTGATATAGAGGGATTGAAAACCGGAAGTCTGAGGTCAGAGCTTAATTCTCAGCCAGTAAGGTATAATAAGAAGAGCCAGACCTGTGATCTTACCTCACCAGCATCTTAAAATATGAGATATAAAAATATTCAAAGTGCATTAGTGAGACATCACAAAGGCAAGGAAGATACAAAGCCAGCTAATTAAGGGCATCCTCTGGACCAAGGAGGAAGCTTTATTGATTGCCTGGCAGGATCCTCAAGGTTCATCCTTATCCTCTTAACTCCTCACACTCCTGCAGGCCATTGCACAGTCAGGGAGGGCTCCATTCTTGCCTCCCAAGTTTTAGGAGTACCCTCTACCTAATTTGTACCACAGACTCAATCCTTTCGAATCAAAATCCAGATATGCTGGGTTAAAACCTTTTGAGGGAAGGCACTGTTTCTGTTACCATCTCTACAGTTGAGGGGAATGAAACTGAGTAGCAAAATGAATATATTGATAGCTGTTTCATATATTTTTCTAAGAGTGCTAGTCACAAAGAGGTAGTATATCTTGTTACTGTTACCCAGTGAGGACTGAGGTTCCTGGTCTGTCTACCTCTATAGCTCAGCATTTTCACCTGCAATGAAACAAGGTGAAGGCAGAGAGAGGGAGGTGGAATAGTCTCTGTCCAAGCAGAAAGAAATTATATGCTCTATTGTAGTAAAAAATGTAGTGCACATGCTTGTTACATTTTTGTTCCAAACATAGAGACAAGGAAAGAAAAGGAAGGAAGGAAGGAAGGAAGGAAGGAAGGAAGGAAGGAAGGAAGGAAGGAAGGAAGGAAGGAAGGGAGAAGAAAGGAAGGAAGGAAGGAAGGGAGAGAAACTTACACACCATCAAGATAAGCTGAGTCTGAGCTCTCAGTGCAATGATATAAAATGTTCCTTCAAACATCTGATCCCCGTTGGATATGAAGACTGCCTTATAATCCTGACATAAGTTGGTCTGAGCGATGCAAAAACACAAATGAAAATTCTGCCTTTCAAAACTGCTTCCACCCCTAGGAAGGGTCAATGAAATCAATACCAGTACAGGATTTGCAAATTTTAAAAAATGCGAAAGAAAACATTACCAGCTTGAGTTTTACTTTGCCACTGCTGACTGGTTTGGAATCCATACATCTACTGAGGCCTTTCACGGTCTACCTGGGGACTCATACCTCCCCCCAGGGCAGAAACTTTGCCCTAGAGCAGCCTGAACGTTTTGTCACCACATCCAATAGCTCAGAGCACAATATCTTGCACATGAAACTTGATCTCCCTTGCCTCCTTTGAACAGCTGTATACCAGTTTGAGGGTGAAGAAGTGAATAATTGGGTAGTAGAATTGGGTCTTTTGTGAAAAGGGTTAAAATGAAGTTCTTTCACTGTAAACTAAAGAGGAAAAAGAAAACCAACCAAACAAAGCCTTGTATGTGTAGCAAATGAAGCTAAGGAAAAACTGAAGAGCAGTAGAACTTGGCAAGGATTAGATGAGATCACTGATCAGAAAACTTACAGGTAATATTTCTGGTGTGATGTTGCTACCAATTTGTGGCATGCAGTGTAAGCTACAGCTGTAGGCGATGCTCAGTGTTAGAGCCCTACCTAGCTGGTACAAAGGCCTAGTCGTCATCCCCAGGAGAAAGATAGGAAAAAGGATGAAAAAAAGAAGGAAGGAAGAAAGAAAGGAAGAAAGGAAGGAAGGAAAGAAGGAAGGAAAAAAAAAGTACAAGCCAAATGAAGCCATTTCTTCCCAAGACGAAATGGTAAAAATGATTTTTTTAAACATTGTAGGGTCTACCTTTAATATAGAGTTTTAAAAAACCCTAATAATTCAACAGGCAAATGTGTGCATTAATAGTAAGGGCAGGCTCCTGAACATACTCTTTTCTGATCGCAAGGAATTGCTTTCACTTGTGAGAGTACATTCATTCCAACTGTGCCTGCCAGGATAACAGAGAATAATTCGTCCCTCCTTGAAGCCCACATCTTAATCACATCTGTGATGCCTCTTTGCCATGTCTTGGTCCCATTTCTTGAAATAAGGGCACACTTAACTCCAAAAGTTTCATATTTGCTTTCCACCATTCAGCGTTTTTTTTATGATGGAATTGTGAATTTTATTTCTTGTACACCACTGTGTATACTTTAATTCATTTGTACTCATCCATTCGTTTCTTCACTCTAAATGTAGGAAACATTTACAAAGCATCACCTGTTCCGGTCTGCTGGGAAGCAAGCTCATCTCACTTCCTCTAGCATATTGCCTGTTTGACTTACTTTCTGCTCTTAAGGATCAAAAATTCCTTTAGATTGTAGAATGTTACCAGCTGAATGCAAGAGGAACCAAGTATGACAATCAGCACACAGTGACTGACCCTCAGTACCTGCATAGACTTTCTTGGTAGAACTGTAAATTGGAACAATAGAAAATGCATTCAGAAATTTAATATTGTTCCAACATTTCAAGTTTCTTCAGTAACATAAAACTGTAAGAAAAAGAGCACAGTGGATTTTTTGGAGTTTGAAGCCATGTATTAAAAAATTCCATGTGACTTGCCAGTTTTTTTTTTTGAGGCCAAAATGGAGAATTATAGAGAAATTTCCCTGCAGTCCCCTTGAAGCTGCCAAATCAGACAGCCAAAATGAAGTTTACAGTCACTCATATTTTTCAACAATGTCTCTTTCATTGCCAACACAGGCAGGCTTTCTCTGTGACCTTGAGAATGGCACCTTGTTTCTTATCAGTTTCACATCTAATAAAATTAGGTTAATTTCTTTCACAATAAATTGTCACCAGAATCTGTGATGCACGGCTTCTATTGATGAATTACTGTGCTGAATTTTCCACCATAAACCAGTAAACTGAAAGTAAGGGGCTGGAGGCTGTCTGTGGAACCGGGATCGGTAGACAAACTTCAGGGAAGGCTCCCTGTAGACAGGCACTCACATTCAGATTTATTCCAGCAATCACCCCTACTTTGCTGCTCTGTTTCTAATTGATATAATTTTGAATGCACTATACCTGTTTAATCACATAAGGACATTTGTGTGGTGGCCTATTGACTTCTGAAGCATGCCTTTATACAATACGGAAGCTTTTGAAAACATTTTTTTTTACCCTGAAATTAAGAAAAAGTTAATTATCCAATTTGGACTCTAGTTCTATTTCTTGGTTAATTTGAAATCTATGGTTAAAATTTTGCCAAGGCAAATAAATTTCTTTTTAATAAAGAATACACTTTCTCAAATTATTGGGAAATTAGACTGTAAGGGCTGTATAGATCCATGTTTGAAGATCGTTTTCGAACACTAAAAATTTAAAAGACTCAACCCATGGGCTTTGATGTCAGGTATATTTTTGGCTCAAAGCCTTATTATACCAAGAGCATGCTGCAGCTGTACTGTGTTTTAACTCTTTAGTCTTTGCTCTGTTCATTGAACACTGAGTTCTACCATATAGAGAGTTGAACAGTAAACAAATTAATATAAGAAAAAAATACAGACTTAGATTTTGCCTAATACCTGGAAAAGGTTGAACCACAGGTATGCCTTAAATTTTCCAAGAAAACAATGAGCAATGAGTTCTTTGTATTAAAAAAAAATCATCATTAATGGTAATAGACTAAATTAAAAAAAATGGTCTTTACCAAATTGGAACCATCCTGCTTTTGATGTGATTTATGGACAAATTTATTTTTAACTTTTCTCTGATTTCCTTTTTTACCCCTCAGAGTATTATTTATAACAAACAAGTAAACAAACAGACAAAGTAACATTTTGACTTTTCTTATAGACACAGCTACTGAGAACTTTCCAGGATTGACCAAACGCTTGGATTTCACAGTCTTGAATGGGTCATATTTTGCTAAAGCACCACCAACAGAAAGAAACTTAAGATGGAAAACCAATTTGTTTTTATCAATAGGGAGTTGATGGAGTGTCTGTGATCTTTGGGTAGGTATACTATAACTTTTCTAAAAAGTTAATGCAATGTATCTCCTACTGGGGGGTGGGGGGAAACCCTGTTCCTTGATAAGAAAAAGGAGGAAGCCGGCAACACCAGTTTTTATGTTGTGCCCTATTCAGCTGACACTGTCCTTTTGGAGGAGCCAATGACTTGTTAGTACCCCTAGCAGCAGTGTGAACAGATGCGTCCCTGACAGGCGATGGATGGTCAGGGTCCATCTGGCCAGTGCAGCTCGGACAGAAATGATGTATACAGCTTCATCAGCGAATGACTGTCATCAATCCTGGGCCATGGATAGCGTAAATGACAGCTATGCTGCAGCTGAGACCCCAGGTGTGAGACTGGGGAGGACTGATTTAAGAATGCTGGGTAATCAGGAATGTATAGGCTCCTGGACTTTAATTTGTATCTTTAACCTCCTATAAATATCCCATTCTACTGTAGCAGGTATGTGTTTTTTAGTGTCTCATCATGAAATTAGCTTCAGGATGACGGCTGTTCTTTGCTCCCTTTTAACTACCGATTACATAGGCTCCTGAGCTCCAGGTCTGACCAAATGCATGAGGCATCCTGGCTGCTCTGTGTGCTCTGTGGCGTGCACACAGTTTAATTATTATCTCATTGATTTTTCATATATTTCAATTTTCTCTTCTTTAAGTCACAGTGGCTGTCCTATTTGGCTCTTTCCGTTTTCCTCCCATGATTTCCTTATGGAATCATCTGAAGTAAAAAAAAAAAAAAAAAAAAAAAAAAGTGGTTTTGTTTACCTCCTTTCCTCCCCAGTGATGCCTCCACTCCTCTCAGGAATGTCTAGCAGCAACAATCTTAAGGAGGCCTGTCCTTGCTGACCATTCACAAAGGAAACTTCCACTTAGCACAATATCTCAGAAAGAAAAGAATGTCCCACGGCTTACTAGCCAACAAAAGGTACCTGGCTTTTAAATGGTTTCTCTTTAGTATGCATTAAGGATCATGCATAATTTGCATCTATTAGCATTTTATTATACCACTGGCACTGGGGAAGGAAAATGAAAACAATTATTGTATCCTCAGAGGACGTTTCTTTACTTATAACTATTTTACAATAAATCATTTTTGTTTATCAGTTTACTGGATACAGTAAATGCAGAAACTGGAGACTGAGAGGGCCCTAAAAGCTTAGGAATTTGGAGAGTGGCTCCATGTGTTTGCACAGAAAGCTCTTCAAGTACTTCTAACTCATTAGAATGAATTATGTCAATTACCACCAGCGGATCTGGAAACATTTGAATCTGGTGGAGGGGGATTCCCCTGCCCCCAGGGCATCCACAGTTATTAGATTCAAACCAGTTAGTACAGCCAATAGAGTTGCTCACAGAGGCTAACTTAGGAGAATTCTCTTCCCAAAATTGGAATAAAGTTGCCTCTCTGAAAGGCTGGCCAGCAATTAGGGAGAGGAGTTTGGAAGAGAACTCGAAACTATGTGGTTTATTCCAGTAACGGCTATTCTAGAAGCATCTCAGACCCAAGAAAGGTCATCTGCTGCTAAGACACTCTGAAGGAGAATGAGATAGGAGACGGTGGTATGAACCATCAAGCAGCTCCGCATAGATTTTTAAAGGCGTGATGCTTCCAACATTATCCACTGATTCTGAATTTCCCTGATTATGCATTTTTACTGACAGTTCTTATCATAGGGTGGAACGAGTTTTGCATTGGGTGCTGAAGTGTTACATAAGTTTCTTCACAAGAAATATGAAGGGGAATGGCTGAATTCTTTTTTCTTTTATAAGATGTGTTGTCAACAAGGAAGGGGAGCTATCATGAACAATTTTTGCACACACTCTCAGCATTTACATTTAGACAGTGAAACCAGGCCTGGACCGTCTCTTAGGCTGAGGTCTATGGCATGGCCTTGCCCCTGTCAACCATACACAGTCACAAAGGACTTTACTTTCTCCCGAAGCACTATGCTTCTGCCTTGCTCTATTAAAACCACATTCTGATAAGAATCAAGAACAAATGATAGAAGCTTCCAGAAGCACAGTTTAGCATGTAGTGAGGTCTTACCTAGTGAGGTCATTTTCTGAGCTCTCTCAGTTTCTAGATAACTCCTTTCTATTGGAAGCTGGTGAAACTGCCTTGTATCTCAGAACTGATGCTGTGTCTCTTTTAGAGCCATTTTCCTGCCTTGAATGGTTTAGGTAGGGTATGAGAGCTGAAAGTAAACATTAACATATATAAGCCTGTTTCCATCTCAGGCAAGAGTCATAGTGACATTCCGGTGTAACACAAGCCACAAGGCAGTGGGTACTCTACATATTTGACACTAATGTGTGTGATATCAGTAGTGTGTCTCTTTGCCTGGAGGGTCTCATGTAAGAATCTGAGATGGCAGTTGGTGGATGATGAAGAATTTGAGATTTCTAACAGTACTAATCTGTATTTGAAAATGAAGTATTCATTTCTCAGAGGTTATGTGGTAATGTATGAATAACAAAAACCTCCAGACCCTCTACTGACAAAGTGCAACGTAGGTTCTAGGTTTCAGATGGAGTAAATTCAATAGAAAGAATAAATTTAGATGCCAAATGCCATCGGTATTGGTAGAATTAAAAATATTAAAATATAACCTATTTGATTTCCCCCTCCACAGAAAAAAAATTGCTTTCTTTTTTAATGTGATGGCAGACATATTTTCATGCTCCTTGACATGAAACTCAGTGATGTGAAACTCAGTGGAAGGAATACCAGTTTGCTTAACAGGGATAGAATTTTAAAGCAATTTCCAGTAGAGAGAAATACAGATTTTTAGATTTCTCTTAACTCTGACGCATTAGATTATGACATAAGAGCACCATGTATATAGATCATAGGTACATGAAGACTAGATGGTTTTTCCCTCCTCATTATCCTCAAACACACTGCTTCCTGACATAGCAACTTAATCAATATTCATCAACTGAATTTAAGGGTTTTTGAAAAACCCAAGTCAGTTAACTTATTACATCAAAAGCTATGCAAATTTCATATTATTACTTAGACACTGTTGTGTGACTGTGTTTCACTCTGCGGGTAGAGGAGCTAGAGCAGATAGCCATGGCTGACTGTGTAGGGAGTTGTCGTCAAACTGGTTCAGAAAGATTATCTAGCGATCCTATTGGAAATGGTGACCAACCTTAAAATGCACAGGCGGCACCAACCACACGTACCAGAAGATGGCAGCTACAAAGCAAGAAAAATGACTGAGATCTTTGTATTCTTTGGAACTTTAATTATTTTTAAAAAACCTTGGAAACGAGCCATAGTTTCATCCAATGCCGTAAGAGTTTTTGTTTGTTTGTTTCTCTCTTTTATGCTAGAGTTAGTGTCCATCTTTGGTAGTGTTGAATACTTGTCATCTTCCTTTTTTTTTTTTAACTTAAGCAAATGGACCAAAAGAATTGGACACATTAGCTATTCTCTTTTTTCTTCTTTCCCTTTTTTTCTCTTTTAATCAACCCAGTCCCCTTCAGCCAAGCACCAGTGAAGCCCGACATCACGCCACATTTCCCCACAATATACTCACACTCAGCCACCACCTAGGAGGAAAAGGAGTGAGAGGGCTATTGAGCACTGAGAATTTCTCCAATGAATCACAATTATGTGAACACCTGTGCTAACTAAGTTTGTGCTGAGCCACTGTGAAAATTTGCAAAGTGCTCAACAGCCCTGAGAGTTTCTCATTTATTATCTCGGGTGGGGTGGTCTGCAAGTGTACATTAGGTTGCAATGTGAGCCGTGTAAGGACATGCATCCAAGACCTCATCTAGGACCTTTTCATTCTACCTGCAGGGTACAGCTGTGCTTCTTAACAGGCCAGAGTTCCGCTTCTGAACGTCTGCCCAGCAAAGTTAAGGGCAAACACAGTACTTCTTCTCCTCTGAGCGAGGTGACTTTAGAGCAGGCAGCACATTCTCTTACATTTAGAGATGAATTTACCATGGGATTGATCTTGGGAAGAACCCAAAAATCGATGGTGTTTTTTATGAATCTATAACCTTGTCTTATATTAGACTGTAAAAGTATCAAAACTCTAAAGGATGAGAAAGAATTTTACTCATAAGCATGAATTTTAAACTGTTCACAGATTCTTTGCTTGGTAAGTAAAAATGTAGAAAAACTAGTCTAGATGCCAAGACGTTTATAGACAGACTTTTTTTTTTTTGAGTGAATGATTGATGAGAATTGGAAAAATAATTTGTGAATGAAGTCATCAAAATAGCTAAAGCCTTGATGTAAGCAGTATGACCAAGTTTTTGAATAAGCTGCATACAGGGTCATTTGTTGATTACAGAATAATGATTCTACATAAGTCCCAGACAGTGGCTCTTGTTAAAAGTATCCTCTGTATCAAGAACTAGAAACTACTGTGTAGTTTTCTGTTAATGTAATTTTAAGAATGGAAATTTCTATGAAGTTCTATAAAAACAACAGATAGATTTAACCAAGATCTTTCAGTGAAAATTGTATTTGCTACCTCAAATAGCAAAGTCAAATAGAAGATAAACTCAGAGATATGGATGCAAAGGCAATTAACATTTCTGGTACTTATTCTTCCAAGTATTATTCGCAGAGTAGCGTGTTCTGCACACAGGACAGGTTCAGAGTGTTTGGTGGCTAGTTTGGTTCTTATGGAGAGCAAGTTTGTGGTATGAAAACAGCAGGAGATGATGAAAAGGAAAATCCTGACGCCATGGAGGAAAGCAATCCATTGAGACGGTCAATACACTCCAAGACATTGATTGTGGGAACATGTGAGAGGTTGTTGGGAGATCATAGAAGTTTTCCATCTGGCCCTGGCATTTAGCTGAGAGATGAGAGAACCCTGAATATTCAAGCTTTGATCTCCTTACCTTCAAGGTTTTGCTTGTCTAGGTTTCGGTCATTCCGTTCTATTCGCTGAAAAGATACCTCTTCTCCCTGCTGTTGGCCCTGTAATTAGATGAAAGGAGAAATAAGACGCACAGAAGATGCGTGGCTGATAGCACCTTGGCCTAATGCCAGAGTCTTCTAATGAAAATTAACACTTTCTGCATCTGGGTCCATGGCATTCAGTTTGAAGATAGGAGTTTGTAAAGATAGCTAAGTGAAAAAACAATTGTAGGGTAAGATTTTCCACTGGAAGAGATCCATCGTTTAGGAATTGAGTCTGTTTGGGTTTTATGAGCATCAAGTACATTCTCACACACTATCTCATTTAGATAGACACACCCTATCTCATTTAATCCTCACAGTACAATGCAATAGCAATAGATCTTAACCCATTTTTCTTTTTTGTTTTAGATAATTTTTTATTTTTTTAATAATAATCACAGGTTATTTACTTTGTATCCCAGCCGTAGCCCCCTCCCTCTTTCCCTCCCAATGCCACCCTCCCTCCCTCATCTCCTCCCTGCCCCTTTCCAAGTCCACTGATGGGGAGGTCCTCCTCCTCTTCCATCTGACCCTAGTTTATCAGGTATCTTCAGGACTGGCTGCAATGTTCTCCTCTGTGGCCTAGCAAGGCTGCTCCTCCCTCGGGGAGGAGAGGGGGAGGTCAGAGAGCCAGCCATTGAGTTCAAAGTTAGAAAATTGAAGCTGGAAGTGGGTAACTAGTCCACACTAGTTAGCCTCACCCTGGAACCCTTTTCTAGCAGATGTTAAAACTCAAGATTTTAATTGCTACAAAATACTGCCTCCTAGTGGCTGGAGTTTGGTAAGCACCCAGCCAAGATCAGCTACTGAGGGGAGTTGGGAAATGCTCTTAACCATTCAGGCTCAATTCGCTGTCTCAAAGGCATGTAGAAAATGTTTGTCAAAATTATCTAGGTGTTTTATTGCCTCCAATTATTTTTAAACTTTTTATTTAAAATAGATATATATTTTTTCTCATACAATACATCCCAAACACCATCCATAGCTTCTGCAAAGGTGTTCATGCAATCACAGGCACAATCACACATTTGCCCACCCATGTAGACACATTACCAGGTTTTATTCTTACAATATAACTTCTTCCTCTTTACCTATCAAAATAGGATACTTAACTATCCTAGCATTTTTTTTTCCTCATAGGGTAAGGTTACTTGCTGGCAAAACTTATGAACAAATTTATATTAAGGGCTTAAATTTCATTTTTAGGTTTTATTTTAGGTTTTATTTCTCATCTATGTTTCTGCATGGTTTTTTAAAGACGTGTAAGCGGGAACCCGTGGAAGCCATGAGAGTGTTGGATCCCCTTCAACTGGTCATCTGTGACCCATCATGTGTAGGTATTGAGAAATGAACTTCAGTCCTTTGGAAGAACAATGCACAATCTAACCTCTTAAGCCTTATCTCCAGGACCTCCAAATTCCACTAAAGTTTTAATGAATATCGAAGGCATAATCAGCTATTTAGTACTAAATTGTATTTATCTCATATCATAGACTTTTCTACATAAATGCCTCAAGTCAGAGAAAATAATTATAAATAATGAGAATTTCAGGTCTTGTGGCGGACTGGTGGAAAAGAGGTTTCTCCAAGGCTGCCCCATATTCCTTAAAATGTACTAGACAGTGAATGTTTGCTTTGTCTCTGCATAAGGCTGACGGTACTGAATAGGTGTATTGAAAATGCTGTCATTTCTAGCTTCCTATTAAATGATGTCTCACCAGGCAACATTATATAATTGATCCAGTAAATGGTTAGTAGTGCCCCTGAGTCAGCAAACTTTGTTTCTCTTGACACTGGGCAGCACTGGAAAATTTAAAATTCACAGTTGTGTTTACTTTTAAGTGAAGTCTCAAGTCTTTAAGTGTCTAAGTAGAAAGCTTGAAGAAATACCCAGCCTTTAATGCTGGGGTTAGTTGAAGCTCCTGGTCACAGAAGTTACAGCTCAGGAGTTGTCGGTACACCGAGCTGGCAGAATCTCCCCACAAGCACGTCCTACAAATTAATTATGAGACCTCTTTAACTTCCTGAGTCATGAACACAATGCACTGCTAGGCCCTTGGCCATCGACTGTGTCTGTGCGTTGTCATCATAAGAGCTGGATATGGTCAGTGTTGGAACTCTCAGGACCAGCATCTTCATTCATTGTCTGTGATGTTTCTCATCTCTGTTTTATAAGACTAAGCAAAATCTCCCTTCCTTTTCTCTAATTCTTTCCCTTAATGGCCGCACCAATAAAGTTTTTTTTTTTTTTCCTTTACAGTTACCTCATCAAAATCAATGCAGGATCACTTCTGCACAGGGATCTGAGTTCCTAGAAGACTTGGAGTTGTCATTTAGATTTTATAGCACAGTCAATCATAGTTTGGAAAAATCAAGCAAACAAAATGTCCTTACTATTTTTAGTATCAAAGTGGAACCACCACAAAGAGAATCTTGGCATGTTTTTACCCATTACATTACACAATACAGGAGACCTTATTCTCTTTTGAACAATGCGTGGACCAATTATGTAATAGCCATAATGGCAATGAAAACCTATTCAGCAATCAAAACAAATGAATTAATTCTATGGGCATGAAAAAGAATACATGTTGAAAATGCAATGGTGTATCAAAATTCAAACAACATTCGTGCTAATATAAAGCCAGAAGATAATGTAACACTACTTATGGATACTTTTATACATAGTTAGCATGAATAAACATGGATATGAAAGCAACATGGCTATTTTTAAGATTATTTTGTTCCCAGTAGAAAGGTGGAATGATTCTGAGAGAAGTTCATGGCATGGCTTTTGGGAACAAAGGAGTCTTCATTTCTTTTGCAATGTATTTTGGGAAAACAAGCAAACATTTAAAATTCTTGGTCATGTATCACAAGTGTTGAATCTCAGTGAATATCTGTGTATTTGTTAATCTGTCTGATGTTAACTGAAGCTTGTAAGAGATGTTCCATGTTAAAATAAGAAATGGACAGTAATCCTTAAAACTGTTTCCTCCAACTTTTCACCAAGACTCCCAAGAGGACACAAGGAAAAAAAAATGAAGATACAATTCAAAGTGGGACACACCAACCAGTTAAGCGTGGAATCTGGGAGAATCAGCTCACAATGAAAGGTGAATACTACTGGAGAGAGACAAATCTCCCAGCTTTGGGATAACGATTTTTTTTTCTCTGCATCATGGCAAACAGATGTGTGCCTTTGTGGTGTTAGGGTGTACACAGAGACCCCCAAATAAAGCATGGAATGATTTGGCAGCCTGTACATGGTAATAGTTTTGAAAAATACAAAAAAAGGAGAATGGAGAAAAGCAGAGCACATGGCTGTGCCAAGTGAAGCCAGCTAGTCCTATTTCCAACCTCTGAGCTACAGTGGCTTCTGACCGCAGGGAAAGAAAGGAGACGTTCAATGCTTCTCCTTTGATTGTACAATGAGGAGGTGTTCAGGCACTGGGGGACCTTCATTTCATGTCCTCCTTCAACCTCACAGCTCAAAAGCCATGTGCAATATATATATATATATATATATATATATATATATATATATATTTGAGGCAGAACATTTTTTCCACATGAAAAGTTTTTCCTGAATCTCTTTATTGCCTATTCCTTTCTTAACTTTATTTCCCTGCAGAAATGTTCAGTGTCTAGAGAATAAAAAAAAGGGAAAAGAGGGGGGAAAAAAAACCCTGAAGTCTGCCATAGCATTATTGGAAAGAACTAAGATTACATTTTGTATCTCCATTTTTAAATCAAGTGACTTGATTTGCATAAAGTAACATTGATAGAGGTAAACACAGTACAAAACTAAATTTCCAGATTGAGAATTTCTTCCCTTACAGTTGTTCTGAAGATTTTTTTTCCCTATGAACAGGTCATATACTCCTCAAAAGATTTTTTTTTTTTTTTTTTAAGAAAACTCTGGCCCACCTTTATCTCTAATGGCCCGGCTGGGAGTTGCTATAATAATCCTTTTGCTTTTATGTGGCCATCTGGAGGCCTATTAAAAACAGTATCTAAAACCAACTCCCCAAGTGTGCTGAGTTTGTATGTTTTCACCAAGTCACCAAAACAGGACCATCTTTCTTACAAAGAAGTGAGTGGACTTTGGAGAGTGAGGCTGGAGGGAAGAGAAAGCGCAGCCTGGCCTTTCACCCTGGACGTTCTGGACGGGTAGTAAGGACAGTAGTTGATCCCAGTGCTTGCTTTTTGAGGATATGTGGAAGCAACAAGGCTTCCTTCCATCTCTGGGGCTCTGTGATGAGATGGAAGAGGTGAGGGAACCTGGGAGCCAGCGACATTGAGAACTTAATGAGGCATCATGTTTCAACTAGAGAATACTCCTTTTTGATTCGTGTGGAAAGCAAATATGAAATATTGAAATAATATTTCAAGTTCCCAATTTTGTGGCGCAAATAGAGACACAGAATATTCCGGCCTCTCTGGAAAATACCCCTTTCATCAAAAGCACAATCCAACCGAGTTGAGGACAGAAGGGCAGGTTATGAAATGGAATTAGATAAAAGTTGGCGTTTGTCTTTAGTAGATTATTAAAATCGCCACGGTAAGAAATCAGCTCATAAAGGCAGAACAAGTTAGCAGGGGCCGCAGATCATTTGTCCCAAACAGAGGTTTTTCTCTACACTCATTAACTATCTTGCCCAGTAATGTGCTTGTAATCCTATTAAACCTGATACATCAAAAATTAAAAGAAAAAAAAAATTAGTTGCTGTCGGAAACCGCACTGCAACTCAGATCTAGGACCAAATAAGATGCATTAATTGCTTTACTGCTTCACCGCAAAGCCACTCTTAAAATATAATTCCTTAATGAAGTCCGTTAATTTGTTCATGGCAGTACACAAGCTGTTCAAAATGACACAGGATTGCACTCTGTTTTCTAACCCCTGCAGTTTCTTCTGTTAGTCACTCTGTCTTGTGTTGTTATCCCATGGATAGTAATTATTTTATAGTGGCTGTAATTAGGAGAGAATTAGGCTTGGTAAACAGAACCTGCCTTCTCCCGTTAATAGCTAAGGATAATAAATTTGGCTCTGACATTCACTATATTTGGACAAGGCTTGGCCTACTTCCAGTTTTCCCAATAAGAACTTTATTATATAATTATGCCTTGGAGGGGCTCATATTACAAGGTAATTTTTTTTGTAAGGACACATATTGCATGGCTCCCAGCCAGTAAGTGATATACTGTAATATATGCCTCCAATAAATGTTTTAAACACAGCCTCTCTGAGTAAAGCCCTGCTGGGGCTTTGCACTGCTCTTCAGCATGTATTATTTACAGGATTTGTTTGTTGAGCTCTTCATAATGTAAATTATTTCCTTTGCTCACATTGTCCAAAGTTAGGACAAGTGTCGGTTTAAAATGCACACACACACACACACACACATATATGTATATATATATATATTTTTTTTTTTCTATCAGTAAGTGATATATCAGATCTCCCTTATTTCGGTTCCCATAGGTGATCTCTGTCAGATGGTACCCCAAAGGGGACATTGAAACAGCATTTTATACTTTTGCAAAGATTAGCTGTTTTTTTTTCATAAATTGTGCTTTCTTTGCTTAAACTGATTTATTTTTTTTCCATTTTTAACACAAATAAAATTATGTCACTGCAAGCCAGATCTCTGAGATTCATGTGCCTTTTAGTTGACCCTTTACTAAAAAGGCCACCCAAACTCGTATAGATCAATGATAAGATGTAGAATCACAAACTACTAAAGCAAAAAGAACAGCATTTTAAACAGGTTCAAAACAAAGATCATAAAACTGTAACCTCTACTTAGGAAAATCATGAGAAAATAGGCATAAGTGACATTAACTTCCGAACCAGAAATAAGAGCATGAGAGTGTAAGGAAGCATACAAGTAAAGATAAAGTAAAGTACTGTTTTCTTGGATGTCAAATTCAAAATGGGAGCCATTTGATACTCTTTGTAAATAAGCATAGATAGCTTACAAAAGGGCTGTTGTGTAACAGGGTCTTCCAAGATGGAAACATTTCATCCTGCAGAGAATCTACTTAATCAGGAAAGCAAACTACTCAAAACAGTCTCAGGAAGTTCCTAAAACTAACCAGATTTACCAGGGTCACTCCCTGTCAGAGTTTTTAAATAAATAAATAAATAAATAAATAAAGCTGTAAAAAAATATTTAAACAAGCCTACGGGCAAAGACTTACATCAGGCCGTCTGCCTGGAAGATGCAGAAATTAGCTGAGCTGTCTGGAAAAGGTTTAGACCAGAATCATTTGGAAAGGACAAAGGACACTCCCCAAGATGTTGAACCCCCGGCAAGTTGTGCAGTATACCTCAGGTTTCCAGCTTTGACCTGGCTTTTAGTGATGCAGCCTTTCAATCATCTCTTGTAAGTAACCCTTCACCCTTATTCCTGTAAGTGACCCCAATAAAATCCATTGACTTACGGAGTTGTAATTGGTGGCATCCATGCTTTGAGTAGGCATGTATTGCCCCTCCCTGGGAAAAGTACTGAAACACAACACGTATCAAAAAGAAACTCTTGTAATATTTAAACTGAAGGTGATGTGCACAATTTGAATACCCAAGATACTTCCCCTCCAAAAACTGGGTTTCGATCACCTACCTACAAAAGAAAAGTGGCTTTTCAGGGGCTTGGCATCTCAGTGACCATAGTACAACTTGCATGTGCATCAGAGCTTATAAAACACTTAAAGCAGGGGCCAACTGCATTTCTGTGCTCATATTAATGTTGACTAGTGGCTCCTCTTTATGTCTTCATATTTTCTAGGTCTTCACTGTAGTCTCTGGAATTATGTATATATATAAAAATTCTTTTTTTTGAGGGAGACTCCATTCCTCCATCTCTTTCCTCTTTTGGGTTGGCATGAAGTAGCTACCTTCAGTCTGCTAACACCTACTTCCCACTTTCAGTGGAGGGTCACATGGATTACAGGAAGTCTGCTCTGGGGTCAAAATGTCTTTACTCCATCCTCCTTTCCAGTGCAGTGCTGACGAGATCTTGGAGACCAGAGTTCTCTGTAATTGTTCTCCCATTTTTACTATGTACGGTGAATCAAAAATGAGAGCACATTTATCTTCCTGTTTGTTATGCAGTGCAGACTTTTGGCATTCAGACTTAATGCTTTCTTCAGGAGAAATAATTATAATTATTCTTCCATTCCAAGAACACCATCCTGTGTCAGTAACATAAAACTATTAAAAACATACATTGTCCTTGTGAATGAAGATTGAGCATCTTCCCTAGGGTCTTCCTTACTGTTTAGCTTCTTTAGGAGTATAGATATTAGTATGTTTGTCTTATATTATATGGCTAATATCCACTTATGAGTGAGTGTATACCATGTGTGTCTTTCTGCTTCTGGGTTACCTCACTCAAGATGATCTTTTTCTGTTCCCATTCACCTCCCCTTGAGGGGAGGGGGTACAGCTTTGCCAGGCCACAGAGGAAGACAATGTAACCAATCCTGATGAGACCTGATAGGCTAGGGTCAAATAGAAAGGGAAGAGGACCTCCCTTATCAGTGGACTGGGGAAGGGGCATAGCAGGAGAAGAGGGGAGGAGGGACATATTGGTAGGAGATGAAGGAGGGGACCACAGCCTGGATATAAATTGAAAAATTATAATAAATGATAATAAAAAAGAATAATAAAAGCATACATTGTAAGCTGACATAATTTATAAAGAAATTATTGGCCTTTCAAATTCAATGTGACAGTTATTAAATGTCTACTGTATACACTAAGATGAAAATCTGGAAAGTCTAAAAGTATGTAACACATCCACATGCATATGCATACACAGTAGTTTAAGAGCTCAAAGCAGTTAAATCAGCAATGCTGACTGTCCTTAGGAAATCCCAGAAGAAAGCCAAAATCCTTTCTCCTGCTCTGGCTATGACTGCTATTGCTTTTCTCTCTTGCTCTGGAGGAAAAATAAAAATAAAAAAAAAAAACTAAAGCACAGAGAATTATATTGCATGTTCAAAATATTGCAGTAAATCAGAGAAGATCGCCTGGCTCTTCTGACGAAGCTTTTCCATCAGTGCTTCCTTCTGTTCCACCAGAATTCCCATCTATCCAGGCTTTAATTAGACCAAAGTACTCATAAGCCTTTGATGATCAGGAGGCAATCAAAACTTCATTCCTAATAGCAACAGTCTCAGGAAAATAGGACAAGCACTGGTAGTCATGTTCCAATTAACAAAATATATATTTTTAAATCCATTAAAAATGACCTTTATGGAGCTAGCATTAAATGATAGATTTTTCATGTAACCAGAAAAGCAGAAAGAAAGCCAGCTTCGTCATTCTTTTCTTCTTCTTTCATTGTCATCCTTTAACATTGTGAAGTGTTTTATTTGGTTGCAAAAAAAAAATCACTATTATACATATTTACTATAGTTTCTTCTGTGGGTGAAACAACCATTTTGATGGATCTATAAATAGATTAACAGAGGAAAGAACTTAGATCCCCTTTTCTATGAATGAAGTTATTTACTTTACATCCTGATCACAACTTCCTCTCCTGCCTTCTCTAGCCCCTTCCTCTCACTGTCTCCCCCAACTCTCAGGTATTAGAGGACAGTGATAGGAAATGAAAGATCTTTTCACTTTCAAATGAATTTGGAAGAACAAAATAGGTTACTCAAAGAGGGGGAAAAGGACCACAAACATGGAAAAGACCCTCCCATTTACCCTCCCCCAACCCCGCTTGGTCATGCACCTCCCTAGAAGCAGTTGTCCATTTTTAACATCATTCTACAGTTGTCACTTTTATCTCCCCTTATCACTCTGAAGAGAGCAGAATATGTAAAGTCTTGACTGGCTGGCCCCCTGCTCATTGCTCTTTACACAAATCCAGCTAAGTAAAATGTTTCCCTGCCTTTACCAGTGACCATTCTATCCTTGAAATTTTCTGTTCACAAGAATCCCCTACAACTTTAGTGTGCGGAGTTGGGTCGAGATTTGGCCACTCTATTATGTTGCTAGGTTCTCCCCCATAAATCAATACCTTTAGCTCCTCCATCGTGGCAGTGGCTGTTATGTGACATCCTCTCATTTTGGGACTTACTCCTCATACTGACATTTCCCAGTCCCAAACAGAAACTGACATGAGAACTGTGTCCTGACAAACACAAAGCAATCCTCACCTCCCATTCCTTTACAGACATTGATACACTGTACATGGGATTGGGATTTTGTGAGTGTGTGTGTGTGTGTGTGTGTGTGTGTGTGTGTGTGTCCTGCATTGAACAAGGTAAAGAAAATGTCACACATAGTATTTTGCTTATTCCCTATCCCATCTAGTTTATAACAGGATCATGCAGATTACACGGAGTCTGGCTGGATCAGGCAGAAAAAGCCAGTTTGTATCAGAGCAGTTAACTTGGCTTCCACAATTCCTCCCCTGCTGCTCTCCTTATCCCACTTCAGCTGTATTTCACTCCATTAACTACAGCAATGGGTATTTGCACTCAATAAATGTGTGTGGGTGCGCCTGTGTGTTTGTATTTGCGAAGAGTTTATGCAGACTACTCTAAATAGCTCTGAAAGTGATTGCACAATTAAAGGAACTATTTCCCGGCTGTGGATGCTTATTTCTTAAGGCAGCATCCATCAGCCTAGCTACTGAGATTGATGTTCTGAGCACAGTTTTCCCTTTAAACCCTAGGGGAATATCTTCTTCATGTCTCTGCCCAACTGTATCGCTCTTTTCCTGTCTTTCTTGTAGTCTGATTGTGAGATTAATTCCCAAAGGGCTATCAACAGCCACTGACAATGTTAAAGGAGCGAGTTCAGGTTCGGGTCCTGTAAGGTTCTGAACTCTCTGCAGACTGTTGCAAGCACTTTGAACCTAAGTTCTGAAATTTCCTATTAGCTTGTGAAAATGGTAAAATAAGCTCCAACATGGGGACTTCCAACTGTGGCGAGCTTAACACAAACCTGATCTGCTTACAGGGGGCAGAGGACAATTTGGGGCTCACCTGAGGGGGTTACTGTAGTCACAGCATGGTTTAGCTTTTTTGGGGGGAAAAGAGTGTTTGGGACACAACTTTTATGCTGTAAGTTCGAGTGAGACTCTTTTATAAAAACTGCAATGAAGACAGAGATACAAATCTGCTTGAGACTCTCCCTGCTCTTTGGTCGTTAGCTAAAGAAGTGAACAGAGAATAAAATACAACTTTATTAGCTGAAATCAGATGGTAAGTACTATCTTGAACTGGCCCACATAAAGGAACATAGGCACAGATTGCAAACAATGCCATGGTTAAGTAACCTGTAGGAAAGTCTGAGCTGCCTGTTGTTAGACGCTCTTATGAGCTTTGTGGGAAATATCTTTGAACACCAAACATCCTTCCCATGGTCCCTACATTCCTAGGCTGTTGTTTATAGGGAGTAAGAATCTTTGTGTATTTTATCATACAACTTATATTAAAAATGTATGCAGTGCCAATTGAGGCCACACCCAGCCACAAAGGGCTGATGATTGACAATAAACACATTCTAATGTGGATGCATGAGGCCCATAGTTTAGACAAGAGGTGCCGTTAGGGCAGAGAGAAGATTAGATGGCCTTCGGGGATCCTTATCATTGTGCAGCTGTGAACTTTAAGGATAAACTGTTTGGTAACTTTCTTGTTTCTTCAAGTGAAAGCCACACACCCCTCAATCTATATCTAACCCACGTTGCCCTGCTCTGGACTTCTCCGTAGAAGTCAGTTTACATGGAAGCACAGAGATATAGGCAAGACTGGGGACACTAGGAAAGAAAATACACACACACACACACACACACAGGTCCACCTCAAACTTCTCAGCAATTTCTTCCTTTTGGGGAATCCTCTCAGATTCCCCAACAATCTTTCAAAAATCTCCCTTCCTCTGTTTTGAAAGTAAGCACGAGAAAAAGTCCATTGCTGTTGCCTGTGGCCCTGGAGGGTTTACTGGCAGCAGCATCCTGCTAGATAGATGACAGCTGCTCATCTGATGCAGGTAGATGGGCTCCTGCCTCTGGCGCTCCTTGGCTCTCCAGGCTGTCTGTACTGCACCAAGTCGGGAAACCACACCTGACAGGCGGCCATCTTTGAATCCAGCTGTTCCCCCTCAGTCAGGACAGGCACCCTGAGCAGCACATGCTTCTTCATCTGTGAGGGAGAGTTTCCACCAGCCTTATCTTTGAGGACTGTTCCTGGGAGCATATCTCACAGCAGGATAGTCAGCGCAAGCTCGCAGTGGCAGCGAGGCTGACAGGCACACTTCTTCCTGCTTCCACAACCCTCCAGAAGTTTTACAAGCTCAGCAATCCAGTTTCTATGACTTAAAAATGGCAAGCATAGCTGCTCTGTTTTTCTGTTTTGGTTTTGATGTGTGTGTTTGAATGTGTTTGTGTGCATGTGTGTACGTGTGTGTGATTGTTAAACAACATGTCCCCATGTTAAACATGTCCTCATGTGCGTTTGACCAGTCAAAACACAGAAACCTAGGGTCTCTATCCACAGACAGACTCATAGTGTCACTGTGTGCCTGGGAATGCTCTGGCTAAACAGAAATTCTATCTCATTGGAAGGATAACTCCAATGATGTTATTCTGTATCTGCTGTAACCTTGCAAAGAACACATGTCCGTGCCCAAATACCTCACCAAATATTTACCACCCAGCCCTTCTGTCTCCTAAGCTAGCACAATTCAATGCTGCCTCAGAGCCTCTCTGCTTGCTGGTAGTTCTGCCATATACTAGTCCTTCAGCTTGTCCACAGACAAGCTCTGTTCCTCCACCCAGGCCTCTCTCAGGTAGATTATCCCAGTGATCAGGCTTTCTCTATCACACTGCAGTACTTAGTTTCCTCCACTGCACTTATCCTAGTATGAAGTCTTCACTGGTTACATGTTTATCACGCGTCATCTATGTCCATGCAGTGATTTGTAATTCCATAGAGACAAAAAAATAAATTGCATCTTCTTTGTACTAACCAAATCCCAACCCCTAATATGTACACAATAAAATTTTTGAGAAATGAGTTAATGAAAAATTATGAGAATGGTTAATTAGCTGTTGGAAGCTGCCAAGTACTTGGGGCTATGAGGAAAAAAAAAATAGGGAACTCTAAATCATCGGTATTTAAATCTGCCTCTGAGAAGAAACAGCATAGATGACTTTGCACATCGGTGGCTTCTGAGCAGAGCCCAGCAGAAAGCACAGGGAGCCCGCAGACCCTTGAGGAAAACAAACGCCACAGCGTGCTAATTAGGCACATCTGCCCAGGTACCAGCAGACACAACAGAGGGTGAGTGTGCTGATGGTGGGAGAGGAAGACGTAGAGTCCCTGGCCTGATAAAAAGAATCGTGTTCCTTCCCTTCCATCCCCGTGGGGATCATTCACTTGGAAGAGTGACTGCAGTCTGTTCTACAGCTACTACCAGGTTCACTGAGATGGGCAGGGGACACAAATGGCAGACACACGTTTCTCTTTAGTGATGGTCCTGGCTGGTGACCAATTCCAGAGAAGTGTTATGTAGCCTGGGAACTCGAGAGCACAGCACAGCAGCTACCTTTTTATGCTTTTCATAACAAATAATAAAACCTTGTGAAAGAAGCACAGGGGAAGAGGGTACCAAACAGGGCCCTTCAAATAAAAGCAAAGATCCCTGAAGATACTGAGACTAACAAAGGAAAACTGCAGCTGTTGTGGATGTGGTGCGTCTCAGTCCTCAGCCTACATGAGGGGACTCCTTCCTTTAGCTACAGCTCTCCCTGGGCACAGGTGAAGGGGATACTGTTTAATAACAAAGACAGTCCCCAATGATGGCAAGTCTAATTACTGGAGAGAAAAAAAAAGCTTACAGAAAGAAAAGATTTGGTTTCCCCAAGACAGAATTTTATCATGGAAACTTCAAGGGTCATTCCTTTGCAGTCAGTAAAATACTGAAACAGTCAGGCAAGTGGCATAGAGGCCACAGCCAAAACCCCCTGATGCTTCATTTCAGAAGGCACCTGCACACAATGGTAGCTTTTAAAACATTGTTTTTCTCCTTTTAATTAAGGAAACCATTTTGTTTCTCTGGATATGTATAAGTGCTCCACACAAAAAGAAGAACTGTGGTAATGACAAAAAGTAGTGAACAAACATTGGAAGCCCGGGAGTCAGGTAAAGGGAGCGATCCAGGGGCTTAAAGCATGAAGGGAAAGAAAACATAATGCCATTTAGTATCTGGGAAGCTTTCAGAATTAGGAAAATCTCCTGTTATATACTTTAAGTCATGTTGTTGTTTTCTCAAATGAAGAATAAATTTTGAAAGTACCCATCCACAAAAGATATACCACAAAAGATGGATAATACTTAATGCATAAAGAAATTCCTGAGATACAATTTCTTGTAACAGCATCTCCTGATAGAAATATTGATTACAGTTACCCTATGGATATAAATGACTAAAGTGCCAACTTTGTAAATATGTTTCATAATTCTAACTTTCAAAATTCAGATAGTGCCTTAATTGCCCTGAATTCAGGAGTATATACCATGTACAGAATGGAAAGTTCAGGAAGTGAAGGCAAGCTCCAGGTCACACTCCTGGCATCCTCTAGAGAGTAAGCATAAATTTCAGCATTACATATGAAGCAGATTTGTGCCTATCAACTTCTGTAACTTTGTTTCTGTGGAAATTCCAATGTGATTCTTCTCAGAAAAAATTTAGACTCAAAGGACTTCAAAGTCCTATGACCTTTGAAGTCCTATGACCCTATGAGGGTTGTGAAGGGAGGAGACAAGTAATATTTGTCCTGCTCAGACAACAGCTACAAGGATTCAGATAAGCAACATGATGCATAGTCCACTGAGAATTCCTGACACCTGTTTTTGTACCCCTCCAGCTGTCCTGAATGAATAAATGGTCCTAAAAAAGTATGAGTGTGGAAGAGTGAATCCTTAGCCCCTCTTCAGTACCAGGAATGTCATTTGACAGTCTCAGGCACTTGACTGTAAGGAACAAGAACCGGACACAGAGGACCTCTGAAAGGCTCTGCCCTGCCGACCATCAATGCAGATGCTGAGACTTATGGACAACCTTTGGGCAGAGTGTGAGGAATCTTAGGAAAGAAGTGGGAAACAGTAAGGTCTGGAGAAGACAGGAGCTCCACAAGGAGAGCAACAGAACCAAAAAACCTGACCACAGGGGTCTTTCCTGAGACTGATACTCCAACCAAGTACCATGCATGGAGTTAACCTAAGACCCCTGCACAGATGTAGCCCATGGCAGTTCAGTATCCAAGTGGGTTCCATTGTAATAGGAACAGGGACTGCCCCTGACATGAACTGATTGGCCTGCTCTTTAAATACCTCCCGCTGTGGGGAAAGCAGCCTTACCAGGCCACAGAACAAGACACTGCAGCCACTCTTGATGAGACCTAATTGACTAGGATCAGAAGGAAGGAAAAGAAGACCTCCTCTATCAGTGGACTTGGGGAGGGGCATGCATATAGAGGGTGGAGGAAGGAAAGATTGGGACAGGAGGAAGGAGGAAACCACAGGGAGGATATAAAGTGAATAAAGTGTAATTAATAAAGATTTTTTTAAAAAAAGAACCATTGTCAGGAAAGGCAAGTTTCTCTAGTGTCTCTTTGGTACTGAGTTTGAATATCTAAAAGTTCTCAGCTCATTTTAGTTGTTAGCCTTATATGGAGAAAGCTGCATCTTTCTTTGGGTTGTAGTGTTTTAGATTATTCTGCTTCTATTTCCCTGTTTCCATATTTCCTGTCTGTTTCTGTTATCCCACACAGTGAATGCCGAACAATCTGTAAAAGCAAAACAGGTTCTCTTAGGAGGGCACATGAGAAGTCTTCTTAGTGAATTCCCGTTGTCCCCAGAAAACAAATCCAAGCTCATGGACCTAGACAACAAGGTGTCAGGGCACCTGATGGAGCATCACCTCCAAAACACTACTCACAACTTTTCCCATCACTGTAACTAATAATAATAATAAAAAAACAAAAAACAACAACAAAAAAAGAAAGAAAATAGGAAGCAGCTCCTATATTTGAAAAATTCACTTTCTATCTCCAAGTGTTTCCTTTCAGACAATGTCTAAAGAACGTGGCTACCCTCGAAGGACATAAGGATTAGTAAATGCATCCATACTTAGAATAGTGATCTTTGTTCTGTTACAGTTTCCACCCCAAATATTAACATAGGGCCAGAAATGTATTCACACATTAATGTAAAGTCTGCATTTTTCTTAAAGATCTCATTGTATGACTCTTTTCTTTTTCTACCTTAATGTATCTGAGATTATTCAGAATATGTTGAGTTTAATATTTATCATTCCTATTTTTCATAAAATAAAATTCTTCATGTGGACAATGTTCACTGAGCCTATTTTCTCCTTTATTTAATATAGGATATTTGCACTCATACACACACAGATACACACAGAGTTACTTAGCTATGTGGTCAGGTAATATTTATGTTCAGAATTATGTATATATGCATGTTTCTGTATGTATGCATATGAATATATGTATTTACAATGCTTAGTACTGAAAAAAGCAAAGAATAGATTTTCATCATAGCTTCATTTGTTTGCTGTTTTTTTTCATTGAAGTACTGGTTGCTTTGATATGCCAAATACTTCAGACTATTTTTTTCTTAAAATTACTGATAAAAAAAAAAACTATTTGAATATTTATGTTCTCAGGGAAACATACAAAGTACCGTTTGCTTTAGTTGGCTAATTAACGTTGTATAGCACTGACATAGCTACTGCCCTAATATTCTCTCTACCAAGTATGTACTTCCTATTGAGATGACGTCAAAGGACTTTGCAGTGTGGACAGAACCATAAATCTACCTCGTCTCAAACTGAGATGAAGATCTCCAAACTTAAATTCGGTATAGGTCATGGGCAGTGCAATGAATCACATTCTCCAAAGACATTTGACCTGACTGCAAATTATTCCCATGTTTTGTAGATGCAACAGCCTGTGTAAGGAAACTCTGGCCCTTCTGCCTGCCAAGAAGACACAGAGCCAAGTCCTGGATCTTGACACAGGAGTGAGTTAATGAAGTAGAATGAGGCTCTTTCGCCTTACTTGTGTCAAAAATTACTTTTGATTTAAAAAAAAAAAACAATATATAAATTCTGTGCCATGTGTGGGGTACTTCCAGATGAGGACTGAGTACAGTTTCTCATTCACATTATTGTTAGCAGGTAGAAACTAACAAATAACAGCATACCAGTTCAAACTGAGGGATTCTCTTCTCGTTTCCTGGAAATGGCTGAAGGATCAACAATACCCTGTAATTTCTGGCAAAGCTGGTCGCCAAACACTGCTAAACTACAAACATACAAAAGCACTCAAATTTTAAGTCAGTCAATACCATAATTTAAAAGAAAACACAAAATATATAGCAAACAGTATGTTTGATAAAACTTCAGCTTTCAAATTCACTACCGACCCCAGTGAAACAACAAATGTGGCCAAAATGATCCGCTCTAAAGTGTGCTTGTCAGAACAGGCCTTGCGTTTGCTCTACAGATGGAAAACTACTCTCTGTCTACACTTAGTCTACACACACTCTCTCAGAAGCTGCTGAGAGCTGAGGAGAAAGTTCCCAATGAATTTGCTGTCGGATCTACACCATCACATCTTTCTGAATAAGCTTTGTTTTTTTAAGGTGAAATTTTGCTGTATCTGATTTTTTTGTTGTACAAATGGGGACAGGATGCCATTTTCGCATCACTCTCCTTCTATTTATGTACTTTGAATCCACTTTAAAGCCGAGTCTCTAAGAGAGCAAGAATTACTGACTTTGGTATATAGAACTTTTCACAAATCACTTGAAATCATGGAATGGGCAGAGAAAAAAAGCTTCAGTGACTATTTTAATCTTAGAAAATGAAACGAATGCTTATGTACTTCCACATAAATCAGGTGATGGGAGATTTAAAGTGTAGAATGGGAAATATTTGATTTGGAGAGCCATCGTTAATTTAGTATTTGTTTTTGATGTTTTGTTTTGTGTTTTGTTTTTTTTTTTTTGAAGAGTTTCATATGTCATTTTTGCATTTACATCATTCCTATCATCCTCCCAATGGTCTCCTGTCTTACACCCTCTCAAATTCACACACACACACACACACACACACACACACACACACACACACTGACTCACTCACTTTTCCTGAAGACATTGACAGACCAAGGTAAAATACCATTATGCTTTAAATTTTACTGTGAGATTAAGCCTTCCTAACAGGTATTTAACTTAAATGCAAAGGGCAAAACCAAAGATAAATAAGTTCTAATTCTGTTTGAGAGATCAGCTCTCTCACCTTTAGCCAGATCACCCTTAGCCAGAGCCTGGACATATCTGAGCTTCTGGATTTTATTTGGGGAAAGCGGGGAATTCAGTGTATTGAGCACCGGAGCACCCCACAGAAGCCTGTGGAGCAGCTTCCTAAAGGTTGGGGGTCACAAGCTAGGAAGCCAGCTTCTCTCAATCTCAAGTCAGCCAAAGAAGCCTGATTATCTCACAGTCATTTGCCTTGATTTGTAAATAGAATTTTGTTTACCTGTTTTCAACATTAAGGAAACATTTAGAATACTGCTAGTCAGGAAGACATCTTTCATCCTGTCTCCATCTTTGGTTTCTTGTCCCTTTATCTGATTTGAGCCATCAGTCCCTCCATAATCCACTTCTCTCCCTTTCTGGTAAAAGTGGCAGAGCAGGGAAACCAAGCTGAGGAGCAGGCTTGTTCTTAAGGCATGGTCCAGACTTCATCTGCTTAGGAAGTCCTGAGAAGCTGTCCAACTTCTGGAAAAGAATCACTGAACTCAGTAAGAGAACCTTGCAAGTTTTATTGGGGCTTATTTTTAGTCTAAGTTAGTAATTCACTTATGACATATCAGTTCCCTCTAATATCAACTTGTGTTCTGGGACTTTTGCAAAATAGATCACACTTGAGCACATTTTCCATCTCCCGTAATACTACAGCATATTTTTGCAGGATGTCATCCAGTCTGTAAACAGCCAAAAAAAAAAAGACATGTTTTATGCCCTTAGTCCAAATAACTATTTCTCTCTGCCACATGGTTCATTTCAGCTCCATCTTCTTCCACCTTTTTAAGACTTATACCAATGCTGGTAGGTCATCCCTTATGTAACATCTCAAACCATTAAAGGTTCCTGCCAATCACCCACCTTCGTTGTTTCTTTTGACTTCACTAAACCTTCTCTCTGTGTTTCTCTTGCTGTCCTCTGTGAACAAGATACTCTTAATCTCCATTCCCTGACTTTTTTATTTCCATGTTGCCTTCATGTCCAAATGGATGGTACCCTGATTCACACAGCCTCCTTGGCTAGGCTTACAATCTCTCCATGCGTTTTCACACAGTTATTATACCAACACATCAAACGTGATGCAGATTAAAATTCCCCTCCTTCTCTCCCCACTCCTTACCAGTTTTTTTTTTCTTTCTTCCCAGGCAGTCCATTTAAATTTATAAGTGGAATCATAAATTTTCACAAGTTCTTTGTCCTTATAAAAACAATGTTTAGATGTTTTTTTTTTTCTCTAAAACCTTTTTATTTCATTCTCAACTTGTATAGAATATACTAATAAAGATGCTATAGGAACAATGCCAGTTAGAGTAAAGGTTTGATGATTATTTTTCTACTAGTATTATTCCTTCCTCTCTTTCTTCTATAACTGATATTGAAGACGGTTTCAACCTTACTGTCTTAAGATTCAAAATTGACCTGTTTTTCTTCATCTGAGTTTTTTGCTTTGTCAGTAAGTTTTGTTTTCTCTAGAGCCTCTGGACAGATGTTTGGTTCGTTGGTTCTTAGAATCATTCTATCTATTTCCTCACCTTGATACTCCTCTTTGGTAGCCCTGTTTTCAAACTACCCTGGCATTTATACTATGCAAGTTACCGTTTTCAGATTAACTGAAATTTTTAAATTTTTACAACTATATAAACAGCTGTAGCATATTATTATGATCCCAGCTCTTGAAATGAAGAGCGAGTGAAACGATGAATTTGAGGTGAGCCTGTAGAATGTGTAAAGACCTTGTCTTAAAAGGGAAGTCAAATATACACATACCCATATCTGTGTATATATATATATCATGTAATGTTTAAATTAGGAGAAATGTGGCTACCTCCTCAAAGTTTGTTATTTCTTTGTGATAGAAATGTTTGAAATTATCTGTGTATTTTTTGGAAATATAATGCATAGTGTATTCTTGTTATTGATAGTCATTCTACTAAAACAGCATATCAGAATTGCTACACTCTGGACAACTATGTTTTAATACTCATCGATCAACATTTTTTTTTATCTACCACTCTCCCTATCCTCTCCATTTCCATGATAACCACCATTCTGCTCTCAATTTCTTTGAGATAATTTTTTTCTATTCTTCTTTTATCTAAAATACATTTTTTTCATACATCATATTCTGATTATGGTTTTCCCTCCCCCTCCACTCAGATCCTTCAAACCTCCCCAACCATCCAAATCTACATCCTTTCTGATTCTCCTTAGAAAACAGGCATCTAAAGAAAAATACTAATGTAAGATAAAACAAAAATAACCTAGCTGGAATAAAACAAAACAAACAAACAGAAGAAAGAGGGAGGGTAAAGAAAAAGCATGAGAAACAATATAGACACAGAAAAATACAAGATAAACTTGAAAATATTTCATATATAAGTAAGATTATATAGTTCTTATCTTTCTGTCTCCGGCTTCTTTCTCTTACCTCAGTTATCCCCAGTCAAGTCATGTTATTATAAATGACAGAGATTCATCCTTTCATTGACCAAATAGTATTCTACGATATATATGACAGTCTTCAAAAATTCATTTATTAATTGGATATAGTTGTCTCTGCCTCTCACTTATTGTGACTAGTGTCACAATATATTTGTGAGTGTGCAATGCCTCATCCCACAGCGATTTCCTTCCCTTTGTAGGTATTCCAAATGATGGAGAACTGCATAGTACATATGTCCTTCTTTTACACAATCGCTGTAAATTTTACATTTCTGCTAATACTGTACAAGAGTTAGTTCTTGTTCAAGCTCTACCAACCCTTGTTAATAGGCATTCTTTCTGAGGAGATGTAAAAATCTCAGTGTGGTTTTAATCTGTATGTTTCCTGAAGATTGGGGATGTTGAAAAAATTTTCCAATTCTTTTGGGCCACCTGTATCTTTTTTTAAAAAATACTTACTTAAGTCTAACACTCATAGTTTATGTGGGATAAGTGTTTTTTTTTTTTTTTTAGATATTGAGTTGTATAATTCTTTTTGGATTCTGAACATTAATGTATGATATATCTAGTATAGAAATATATTCTCTTTGGCTGGAATTTTTTTTTCCTTTTTAGTCCCATACCTGGAGTTTCTTTGGTGTGAAATTTAGTCACTTCTTAAATTAGTATTCACTGCCAAACCTTACAAAAAAAAAAAAAAAAAAAGGAATGACAGATTTTTTTTTCCTTGGGTACACAGTTCTCTGTGTATAAATAAAAGAAAAAAGTGATAAAACTTACTTAAAGGATAGGAATTTTTTCTACTGTCCCAATTTATTTCTAATATCAGAGATCAGATCTCTACTCTTGTCTGACGAGTCTAAAACAAAAAGGAGGAACTGTAGAGAGCTGAGTAATGCCGTGCCTTAAAGATGGAGCTGGTTTCCGCCTTCTACCTTCCCGATGGTGAGTGCTCTCTGTCACAAACAACTTCATATTTGACTAAGGCTGAGGATCTGGCTTGCTTCCGTGTATGTGGACCTATCTGCATTGCCCACGTGGCACGCTGGGGTTGGCTACCCAGAGGCTATTTAAGCTGTGGGCTGGCTTTCCCCAGGGTCAGATGATTGTTCAAGGTTCCTGAATAAACTGCATTGAAAAAAAAAAAAAAAAAAAGAAGAAGAAGCACAGAAGTTAGAGCGGCCCCCACTTTGGCCAATCCAATCCGGTAACTCAAAAATGAAATCAAAGAATTAGAACTTGTGCTTCTCTTCCATACTTGTCCACATTCCATTCTTGAGCAGTTCATGTTTTCATGTTTCCAGGTTGCCTCAGTAGAAAACAGAGTGAGCTGTAAAAGTGGGACTTCTTCATTTAAGAGCAAGAAAAATTCTTGTCTTACTGCCTGGAAACAAGTCACACACCAGCCTCTTCCCAACCTGGAACAGAGTGAATGAGATGTTAAGTTCATTTTAGACAATTAAAAGTGAGAGCCTCACGAGTACTTGAGCAAAGTTGGGGTCCTGCCTGCAGAGGAGAAGTAATAACGGTGTGTGGGAAGACACAAGCAGCCACCCATTTTACAGACAATGCACCCAGAGAAGCCCCTCAGCATTTGTAGCTCACATAATTCTCATAGCCCTTAAAGCAGAGTTATGAATAAATTGAATAATTTGATTCTAGTAGAAACTGTGTAGTAACCATTTTAATGTCTATGATTAATCTAGACAGATTAATACTTTTCTCAATGTGCGTAGGAAAAACGTCTGTTTTAAGCTCGAAGTGATTGTCGGAATGGCTGCAGCCATAAGGTGATGGAAGCATTTGGGTAAATTAGAAGAGCTCAGATGTTTACCTTTTTGGAGTGCCTCCCTAAATCCTGGACCCTACAACCTCACACCTCGCTTCGTCGATCCTGCTCCATGCCATAGTGACTATATCATAATGTGGCTCTTTCCTTTAGTGAACAGCATGAATTTAGTCTTGCTATAGCTGTCATTCATTCAGCAGCACAATCTTTGTTTAATGATGACGTTAAAATAATTCTAGGCCCTAAAACAACAATAACACCAATACGGTGATAGGTCATATTTTCTGAGGCATATAACTAAAACTCAGTTATAAAATGATTTTTTTTAAATTTCTCAACTCTTGAAGTCTTGACATGATCGGCATTGGACGTGACCCAAGGATGGAGCAAAGAACATGAATGGATGACTGTTTCCTTAGCAACAAGAACCATATATTTCCTCTGAAACAGAAAGGCAGAAGAACCTCTTCCCTTCTGTTTTTCTATGTGCTTAGTGTCTTACAGAGAGGTATAACATTTTAATCTTCTCCACCGCTGTCATTTAAGACCTTCTATGTGCAGAGTGATAGTTCGATAGGGCTCATTTTCTATGTTGTGCATGTGGCCACTTTACCAATATGTAGTAAACTCTGAAGTAAGGCTATCTACAAACACATGAGTCTCAGCTCTGTCCGAATATGAGAACTTACACAACATTTAAAGAAAAAGATACTTGGTCTCCTAGAAATCATTAAGTTGTTCTCATTCAGCACCGGTATTTAACTGCTGCCCCTAGCCAGATTAGTCTAATATCAACCAGCATTGAGAACCATGCCCCCTAAGAAAGTCTAGGGCATTAATAAATCAACTGAAAGTCTTAATTCTAATATATATATATATATATATATATATATATATATATATATATATATATGAGATGAGATTTATAGAACATTTCAGAGGGTCTACTTGACATTTCCCCCTGATTTGTTTTCCACAAAAGTCAATCTCTAAATCTACCCTGGGTTCTTGAATATAGAAAGAACTGATGACATGGCATCCACTGCTAACAAATTCAAACCAAATCTGTTTCTCCATAGGCTCCCTAAAGTAAATCTAGAAGAAAAACAAATCTAGAAGTTTTTGCCTTAGCTGTGTTCCACTGGGAATGCAGCTTCAGAGGCTGCAGAGAAGATTTGACACCTATCTCCTCTCTGGCCCCTTTTCAGCCAGAATAATGCTTACAGACCCTGTTTGTCTGAGCTAAGGCCACGGCCTGGGAAAAGTGGGGTGGGCTGGAGAAGATGTCATCTCTATGTCGTCATCCAGCCACACCTTGGATAGTGTCAGACAAGATTTTCATTCTTTTTTACTTGTTAATTTATTTTAAGTGTTTGGGTGTTCTGTCTTCAGGCATGTTTGTGTCTGGTGCCCAAGGAGACAGGAAGGGGGCATCAGATCCCCTGGAGCTGGAATTACAGATGTTTGTGAGCTTCCATGTGAGTAGTGGAAATCAGACCCAGGTCCTGTAGGAGAGCAGCCCAGTCCTTTTTACTGCTGATTCATCTCCCCATCACTGAAATTCCAATTCTTGTTTTGTTTTTGTTTTTGTTTTTAAACAACTGAGATCTCAAACCTGAGGAAGCTGGTCATGTTTAAGGGCCTTCTTTTCATTTATTTATTTGTTGGGCCTTCTAACACAGTTTTGTGGTGATGCCTGCTTCATGATGGTATTGGGCCAAAGATGAATTTGTAAATAAAAGTGATGTATATAGGCTTTGCTCCTCAGCACCACAAAACCTACATGAGAAGGTAGACAGGCACACAGTTTGATGTGCATGTGATAGAAGTTAAGTCAGGGAGTATGAAAGGTCACAGAAGTGACACAGCAATTATAGTTGAAGGCCAGAACTGGAAAACAACCCATCCAAAGCTCAAAGAACAAAAGCACCAGAAAAGATGCTATATTCATATGAGGATGTAAACCATTTAAAAATTCATGGGTGAAAAAATGTGAAAGGCTGTCACAGGTAAATGGAGAAAACGTTGTACTTAGTTATTTTGCGAATTATTGTGCAGAATTGAAGCAAAATTAGTGAGGTAAACAGATAATATGTTTCTTTCAAAGAGAGATTTCATTTTGTAAGAAAAGCATTTAATAATAATAAATGGGAAAATGATAATAAATTAACGTGGATAAAAATAACTTGATATGTTATAGAAACTTTCTGCTAAAGAACGGTGCATAGAAAAACAATACTGGTGGTATTCAGGGGCCTGCTAGAAATGCAAACTCTGTTTTGATGGATTGCATTAGGACCTGAAATTTAGCAAGATTCACAGCAGAAGTAAGTTAATGCTCAGGTTTCATTTTCAATGAACTATAGGATGCTAGATCCTGTACAGGGATTGCCACCTACAAGCTAAGGGAGATGCAATACTTTTAAGTCACACTTGATACTAGACCTTGTATGTAAACTAAGGTCAGCAATTTAGCCACAGCAGCACAAAGAATAAAGTGGTGGAGCTGTTTAAGTGTAGTAGCTTGGCTTTCCATCTGAGACTCTCTGCAAACAAAGCCATCCCTAAAAGGGTGGTAAGTGAGCAAGTTGGTCATTGTCTTGGAAGCTGGTTTGGACTCACTCCATAACTATCAGAAATGTTGTTCTTAAATTACCACAGAATCTATCTGCAAGGTCCTACTAGGTGTTACACTAGGTGAGTAGAGATATTTTAGGTTATGTGAGCCTTCTGATAGCCTGTGTCTCCAGGGGCTTTTATATGCAGATCTTCCTGGGAGGCTTAAGAAACTGAGCCTCAAGTTCCTCAGTGATCAAACCAAATTTCACAAATTCCAGAAATCCTTGTGCATTTTGGGACCCAGGAGATATATATATATAATGTAAGTACTCAAAAGTATACAGTATCCCAAAGGCCGCTCAGAATTCTATCAGCCAAGTTGAAGGTGAAGCAGAAAGAAGAAACCACCATGGAACAGCAGATGCAAGATTCCTCAGTTCCTTTCAATCAGTTAAGGAACACATTCTTCCAGCTAAAAATCAAAACAAAATGATTTTCAAAAATGTCTTTTCAGTCATTGGCACAACCTTAAAATTTTGCTCTTGTAAGGTCTTTTCAAATTCAATAGGTGACATGAAGCACAAATATGTCAAATTCATTTGCTTGCTTTTAGAGAGACAGGTAGCTCTCGCACAGCTTGGATGACTGTTTTCAAGTTTGGTCTAACAGCAACTTAAAAGCAAGATGACTGTAATCAAGGAAAAAACGTGGCAAAATTCTATAATGAAAGTACATATTTTACTTTTCTCAGGCTTTGAGAGAGAGAGAGGCTGGAAAACCAAAACAATTGCTCTAGAGACTGTATTGTCCAGTTCCACACATGAACTACATACAGAGGGGGTATCATCTATTATAATCACAAGCCCTTTAATTAACTTTTCTCTCTTTCTTCTAGGTTTGTGGGTAACAGTGATAAAGTTAGAGTGGACTGTTTCCTTCAACAGAAAGATGCAAAAGGTTAGATTTACAGAGTGCCATGGCAGTGTTATTGGATCACAATAATTTCCTTTATTTCTTTAGGTGAACATTGTGGCATGCATAGGAATATGTTATAGGTATTTTGTGATGCAATTGAATGAGACCGTTTTTCTGTGTATTAACGTATGTCTTCATATGTATACGGTGTGCATGTGTGTGTACTTGTATATGCACAAATGTGGATGGCAAAGCGTAGTCCTCAGCAAATGTCAGTGTATCCGCATTTATTAAGATAGAGTCTTTCAATGGTCTGGATCTCATCCTAGTAGGCTGTGATGGTAAACCAGAAGGCCCCTGTGGATTTGCCTGTCTCTGCTTCAGCAGTGCTAGCCTAATAACACCTGTCCATATGTCACACTACCTTTCATCACTTGGGTAACAGGGTCTGAAATGACATCTGAACTTGGGTTCTCCTGATTACAATGCAAGCACTTGGCCGAGGGATACATGTTCCCAACCCCGTTTTCTGTGCTTTTAAAGAAGCAATTAGAAGGAGGGAGGTTAATGGCAACTATCAAGTCTTCCCAGAATGTTGCTTCCTGGGAAAATTATAAACTCTCATGGCACTTACAAATGTGTATTTCTCTCTTGTATGCTAAATTGTCTGACAGCCTTCAGATACTTAAACAGTATATGGCAGGTCCAGTGCACTTGTACCGTGACTCTGTCACAGACAATTGTGGTCCCAGGGAACATATGCCAGATTATTTACTCTACCTCACTTTGGCCTTTGCTTCCCACAAGACAGCTACTAGGCACCTTTTCCTCAAAGGCTTTTGCACTATTACTGTAGTCATGTTTGTGATGATTGCTGCTAATAGTCAACAATGCAGACTATAGAGTCACATGCGAGATAATGTTCTGACTATGTATGAGAGCGGTTGTCTTGATTATTTTCACTGATGTGAGAAGACCCATCTCGATTGTGGGTGTAACTATTCCCTCAGCTTGGGGAAGGATGGAGGATCTTGGGCTAGATGCAATGCAAATACTGTTTTGAGGAAATGAGATGAGAGCCATTCCCAAGCTTTTCTGGCTCTTTCTGAACTCTCTCCAGCTGGTTCAACGCAGCTGTTCTGGCCCAAACTCCTCTCAGTGTTTACTGTTTCAAACTGGCTTCTCTTCTCTTCCGACTGAATTGCTCTGCCTGGCCTCAAACTAATTCTGGTAATATGTTCTAATCTTCTTGCTCCTCATTCTCTGTCTGGCTCATTCTGTCTTCACCTGTGTCTAGCTTGCTTTCTCTGTATTCTGTCTCCATAAAACTGTAATATATACAATTTTGCATAGATTGCTCTCAGTTAAAAAACAAAAAAACAAAAAAAAAAACAAAAAAAACCTGTCTCCCTGTGTTGCTCTTTAAGTAGCCTCTCTTTCCTGTCCTGAGAGTTGATTGTATCCTCTTTCTGACTCATTCTGTCAAATCTTTTTTCTGATTTGTCACTTTGCCTGGCTCCCAATTAATGTCACTTTCAAATATAGCTGCTTCCTTCTATAAAGTAACCTTACCTTCATTATTTGGGATTAAAGGTGTGTGCTAAGGTTGTGTCTATATTCCAGCCAGTTCCTACTGTAATCCAGAACATGTCTACATTTCAGCCGGATCATGTCTTGGGATGTAATCCTTTGCCAGAGCAGCCATGATGCTGGATTAAATTCCTCTACAATGGAATAAGTGAGCTACTCAAAATGGACACCTAAGATTGTACTGTCATCCACATATGTGCACATACATGTGTATAAACACATGCTTGCATACTCACATACATGTGAACGCACAAATGAAACACTCACCTCTTTCTGCTTTTTGACTGAGGATACAATTAAATAGCTCCCTCAAGCTTCTCCCACTGTAGTTTCTCTAATATGCTAGACCATAGCTGGAAATTTAACCAAAATAAACATTTATTCATTAAATTGTTTGGCCAGAGTATTTTATTTCTGTAATAATAAATGAAATGAAGATTGCAGAAGGTACAAGGGCCGCTGGGGCATTTGCACACACATGCCTGCTTAAACTTCCTCTTGGAACCAATCTGAAGTACACCAATGAGCTGAGAGACTGAGAGGGAACCAATAAGAAAGAGCCAAGGCTGCAGAGAGAAACCAGGGAGCCAATGGGACATCGGGAGGGGAATATAAAGGTCTACCATGTTTCTGCAATAAATGAGTCTGCTTTTTTCACTTGCCTGACTCACACAGTCTGTGTTGTTGACTCTGTGCCTTCTCATCCCGGCCCCTTGGGTCACCTGCCTGACTCACACAGTCTGTGTTATTGACTCTGTGCCTTCTCATCCCGGCCCCTTGGGTCACCGCAACATCAAAATTGATACCAAATAGTAAAGCTGTGTCCATGATAAATAGTTATGTGGTTCTTAAAAGATTAGAACTGTTTATGGCTATGTGGGATCACCTGGATTACGTCAATTCAAGTGGAACAGTCCATCCACTGTGGGTGGCAGCGTTCCCTGAGCACTGAATTCAGGATCATAAAAAGTAGAGAAAGTAAACTGAGAGCTGGCACCCACTCAGTCATCACTCTCTTTTGATTATGGATGCAATATGACCAGCTTATCCAAACTCCTGGTGCCTTGGCTTTTCTTGCCATGGTAAACTATATCTTGTGAGCCAGAGTCAGTCTTTCTCCATTAAGTTGCTTTGGTCAGAGTATCTTATCACAGCAACAGGAAAACAAACTAAGGCAACATCACTCTACTGTCTATATAATTAAGTCCCCAAACCATCAGTGGCTTCTCATAAAGTGTTACTGTAAATGTGAGGAATGGGTGGTGGTTTACATTTCTTGCTAGGCTTATGCGGAGAAGAGTGTGGAAAGCCTTTCCTCTCATTGTACATAAAAACTAAGCTATTACTTTTCCTTGAAAAGTAGATTTGCAAGAATTCCTATTAGGAGTTAATTGACTGAACTGGAAAGAAATGTATCTCTCATGTATAGCAGCATGCCAGCCAAATGGAACAGGAGTGCAGTGACCAGGGTCAAAACCTGTGATGCATCTTCTGGATTGATGATTGACATCAGATCACCATGGACAGTACCAACCCTTGACTGGTAGCCACGGGTGCTATCGTAAAACAGACTGAGTCAGTCAGGAGGGTCAGTGCAGGAAGCATCACTCTAAGGCCTCTGCATCAGTTCCTGCCTTCAAATCCCTGCCCTGTTTACATTCCTGACCCGGCTTCCTCCAATAATGGAGTATGAAGTAGAAGTGGATGCAATAAACAAACAAACAAACAAACAAAAACCTCCAACTAGATCTGGAGTAGGCACCAAAGTGAAAACTGAGTGGAAAGCCCAAGCAAACAACCTTAGGGAGAAACCATGCGGAATGGTGCTTCCTGGAAAGAAACGCATGTGGAGGTGAAGTTGGTTGGCAAGGGTATTGGAGGAGCTTCACTAACAGGTTAAAATTCATGAGTTTCATCTTCTGTGTTTAACCCTCCCTACAAGCTTCTCTACCATTTCTTTTTTTAACACTTATTTTTTTATTTTATATGCATCGGTGCTTTGCTTGCATATTTACCTGTTAGAGGGTGTCAGATCCCTGGAACTGGAGCTACAGACAGTTGTGAGCCGCCATGTGGGTGCGGGAAATTGAACTCAGGTGCTCTGTATGAGCAGCCAAACGAGTGTTCTTAATTGCTGAACCATCCTTTTGGCCCCCTCTCTACCATTTAATGGTTAATATTTTAGGTTTTGCCTTCATTAATATTTCGCCTCAGGTTCAGTGATCTAAGCTAAAATCATCATCGTAGTTGATGGAACAAACAAACTATGCCACGTCAGTTTATTCTTGATTTTTTTTCTCATTCTTTAAAGTCAAATTAAAGACAGAAGTGACTAATAATCAATTCTGTCCAAAAATTATGAGTTGAAGCTTCTAACCATGTCAGTAACAAGATAAGCTGGGAATTAGTCTAGGTGCTGTGCTCAACCACCTATATAGTGGTGCTGAAACAAGGAAGACCAAAAGCAACTTGGTTCTGAAAGGATTTATTTGGCCTATACTCCCACACCACAGTCAACTACAAAGGGAAGTCAAGGCAGGAACCTGGTGGCAGGAACTGAAGCAGAGATCATGGAAGGACGATACTTCACTGTCTTGCTCCTCATAACTTGATAAGTCTTCTTTCTTATACAACCCCAGACCACCTACTCAGGTGTAGAATTATCCTGTGTGAGCTTTCACACACATCATCAACTGTCAATCAAGAGAATGCCCTCACAGACTTCCTTATGGGCAAGTTTTATAGAGTCATCTTCTCATTGGAGGTTTTGTCTTCCCTGAAGAATCTGGGTTGTGTCAAGTTGAGCCAGACCAAACAGCACTGAGACGGGCTAAGTAGACAATTTATCTGGCCTATCCAAAAGCTTTGCATAGTTCGCTTAAGACAACTTCTCATGTCCATTCATCCTGTATTAATTCCAGAACATATTATATTATGTTTATTATAACTATAATATATCTTGTACTGAGTTCATTTTCTTTTTTTAAATCAGTTCCGGCTCCATGTTATTCTTCCACTTTTCTAACATATACAAACCACAACCCTCCTTTCCTACCTTACTTTATAAAGCACCTAGTGTGGCTTTTTGACATGGCTAGGAACATTGTGTTTGCCCATGAGGATGAAAATAGGGTTGGTTCAGTGTGTGGCGATAAGCAGACTGTGAGAAGCAAAAACATTTCATCTTTCAAGTGCTGATCACGTCCCTGAAAGACAGAATATCAAACACCACATTATCATAGGATAATATAAACCGAAATGATGTGTCATATTAATTACTTTTTCTGGTTTCTATGACGAAATACCAGACAAGAAGCAGTTTAGGGAAGGAAGGTTTTGCTTTGGCTTACAGTTTGATTGCTACAGTCCATCTTTTTAGGGAAGGCTTCGTAGGAAGAATGTGAGGCAGCTGGTTCCTGTCTGCAGCCAGGAAGCAGAGAATAGAGAAGTGGGGCTCCCTGTCAAACCTCAAGACCAACCACTAGTGACCCTTTCCCTCAAGTGAGGACACACCTCCAAAATATTGTACATCCTGTCAAAAAAATCATCACCAGCTGAAGATCAAGTGTTCAAATGCATGAACCCAAGGCAGTGGGCAAGGGCGGGGGTTATGCCTTTCATCTTCAAACTGCATCATGTTATAATAACTAGTTGATTCCTCTTCTGATTATTTGTCAGTGAGAGTGAAATGCAGCCTGAAATTGGAATAGTATCATTAAATTAGCTCAAAAGTGTAAATAGAGCATTTAATACTTTTGAGAAACTGTTATTACTTCAGAACATTTATAGTGTTTCCTGTCAAGTGATTTTGTCATTCCCTGTGATATGTATTCATTGAAGAAAAAACTGAATTATTTTTTTGTTGATATTTTGGCCTATATTCAGTCCCTTGAGTTATTTTAAATACAACTGTACACTTTCCAGTCCTTGGCCAAAATCCAAGAAAGTGCACGCTGGAGACTTGCGAGATGTATCGCATTCGTGCTTTATTTAAAACTCATTCCTAATGGTTTGATTCTGAAAGGTAAAATTTAAAACATCTTGTCAAGTGCCTTCCATGACTGTTATTAAAAATACATTCATATTTCAGAGTAGATTCCTGCCATATGTTCCTGCTTGCTCCCATTTAGCACACATTAAACTGCTACTTTGCAAGAGGGGATCAATACCCAAGGAACCACAGACTCTCTCTTAAAAATAGCTTCATGTGTTCCTTCTTTGAGCATAAAGTAATACTTTTTCTCCCTACCTGCCAGGATGGAGCACACCTGAAAGGGTTTATATTTAACCCAAGTTCAGACCTCATGAAACAGGGATTATTTCTAGGCTTGGGCAGTTATATTTGCTTGACTGAGGTCTGTGTTAGAAGTTAGAACGGTGCCTTGAATTTGTTTGGGCCATTTTCTTCCATATTTTTTCCAGTGATTTGAACAATTAGAAGATTGGATATCAAGCATCATTTATCTGAGTATTTTAAAACTGTGCCAAAATAAAAGCTAATCATTTGGTAATCATTTTTAATCAGTATGCACAGAAGAGCGGAGGCAGCAGTAAAGCAGTTGCTGCATGTTTGCTGACAAAATATTTAATCCAAACATTTAATTTCAATCTGCCACTGTTCTCAGTCAGGATAATTACTTTAAGCAAATACCACATTGGAGAAAATGGTCGCAGCCACTGAAGTGTAAATAATACAATATAATCATCATCACACTCAAATTCATATACTATAATTTATTTGGATCAATTTCATAAATACAGGTATAATCAATGTTTAGATTGCTGTAAACATACAGATCTAGGCCACACTTAGAAGAGCTAGTTTTCTTACTCTTGCTGGCTCTGTGTACCCAGATTAGAGCTGTTTAACAGAGAGAAATAATGTGGACCTTCAGGTCATGCTAATAGTTATGGAGGAAATGACTTTTATCCTTATTGTCAAATGTCAAATTCAGACAAAGTATTTAATCTATAAAAATTGGCAAAATAACTTATCCAATATGCATTTGTAAAATGAATCAAATACATTGAAAATGATAGCGTCTATAAATACATGTACACATCTATGATATGTTTAAGTAGATGTTTCTGGAACTATCACAAAAACAACAGATATTGTCTTCCCTAAAATAGATTACCATGAACAAAGTGTTCCCTGGCTTCTTTCTTTTTTCTTTTGTTTTTTACAAACAAGAACTTATATAAATATGACAAAATGAAAAGAAATACTGTCACCTTTCAGCAAGCCCTTTCCTTTACCTTCATAACCGCAGCATTTACAAAGTGCTCAAGTGCTCAAAGGCGAGGGTTCTAGAATGTGGCCATTGAGCCAGCGGTCTGCAGACTAAGATGGTCATGCTGAATCTGCTTCAGGACAATCATCAATATGCTTCTCACAGCAAAGTATCAACTGCTGTAGAGTAACAGCATAGCCCGGGATTCTCAGCAAAGACGTGGGGTAATTGGTTAAGTCCAGCTCTCTGTAAAGGGCTCTGGACCCATCAGAAAAGGTCCCTTCAGACTAAATTAATGATTGATAAAATAATTGTTTAATTAATTAAAGACTATTTTCAAGTTATATAGGAGCAGATAAACAAGAATTTTAGTTGAAATAAAATTTGTCATGTTCTGATCATTCTCAAAGATATGTATGTAATTAGGAGAATTTAACTTATCCTTTTGACCTTATTTTAAATAACTTGCCATACTAAAAACATCTCTTTTTATGCTTAAAGTCAACCATGGATACAATAATATGTGAGCTCATCTTCATAAATCCCTAGGGCACACAAATAAGTAAATATTGGTATAATTCTTTTAACTCTAGACTTCAGGTCATCAGTTTCCAACAATTAACTATGTTTCCCACTTTTATCCTTATTTTGCTCTAGCACTCAACTTAAGATGTCCCACTGAATTTCCTGGTACACCCCTTTCCTCTGTACACCCCTTCAATTAGGGAGCATTTCTCTACCCTTCACATTCTTAATGACATTGTCAACAGTTCTAGGCAGTGATGGTTTTCTATAGTGTTCATGTTATTATATATATGTGTGTGTGTGAATGTTCTATACATTAAAAGTGTCCTCTTATGAGCAAAGCAGGATCATGAATTTGGGGGATGATATGACAAGGATGGAGTATAGTTACATCTTTACATTACATTACACAACATTACATTACAAAGGGTGCAGATCCTCAGTTTGACATTACTCTGAGGCTAGCTTTGATTGTCTGGAGGCAGTAGACTAGCATGTTTGAGGCATATATGATTAGTGTTTTTCCTTTCCAGATTCCATTAAGCAGAACTGATTCACACATTCAACTGGAGGAGAATTAAGATCCCTCTTTGATTAGAGACTATTCACAGGTTAAGCTAATAAATGCAGGAGTATTTGGGACTATATGGCTATGTGAACTTTCCCCTAGAACTTCTTTCCCAACCTGTGGATCTTGCAAGGCAGCATATGTTGCTAGGGTAGTCCAGCAGGGACTTTATACTTCATCTCTTCTCTATTTTATAATTGGGAGTATTTATTTCTTCACCTCTGTATTTCTAGCCAATCCTTTGCATTCCCATGCAGTCTTGAGGGCCGATTCATTGATGACAGCATAGCACTGTGACTACTGTTTCACATTGCTCAAGTTATGACAGTTTTAGCCACTGGGGCACTTTAGACAGCTACCTATATAGCTTTCATACAACTGACATTATAGTTTTAGAATATGCTTGCTATTTAGATTCATAATAATAACTTTAATTTATGTATTTTTAAAGGAGCTACAGAGAGGACACAATACAGATCCCAATAAACTATATATTAAAATATTTTAATATACAGTTGACATTATAATCTGACTTGATTTTTTTCAAACATTTATCCCTCACATTTTTCCTCTTGCTTAATCAGAATGGCTTGTATCTCATGTACAGCTCATATAATAATGAAAATAATTCTTGATTTTGTGCATTTAAAAGACTGAAATAGATTTTAATACAACATATTCTTATTATGGTTTTATCTCCTGCAACTCCGCCAAAATCCCATCCATCAAATTCCACACCTTTTTCTCTCTCTCAATAGAATACGAAGTCATCATCATCATCATCATCGATAATATGAAAACAAACAAAAGAAGTATAAAACAAACAAACAAAATGCCAAAGGAAAAGCTTAAGAAACACATACAGACACAGGGACATACACATTTGCATGCACAAACATCCCTATTTTGTTATTTTCTTAGGTTTACACAGCACTGTTGTGATGACTCTGGTTCTTGGATATCTGTTTGAATACAACTAGAATTACTGAGTGGCTAGGTATACCGGTGAGGATCTTTTTCAAAAATTAAATCATTTGAAGTATGAAGACCAACTTTTAATCTGGATCTTTTGAGGTGGGAAGACATGCCTTTAATCCGGGTCTTTTGAGGTGAGAAAATCCACCTTTAATCTTGGCTATACATTTTGCTGGCAGCCTATTTTATGGACACGTAAGAAGGAAGCTTGCTCTCCTTGCCTGCTCTCATTTTCACTGGCAAGTTCATGTCTTCACTGACATTAGAGCTTACTTCTTCCAGATTCTGACCAGCTGAGGCATCAGCTTCATGGACTGAACAGCTACCGGGCTTCTTGAGCTTTCCGTTGGTAGACAGCCACTGATGGACTAGCAGGATTGCAGCTTGTAAGCCAGTGGTTTCTGTGGGTAAGCTGTGGGACTCGACCACTCTGTAGGTCACATATCAGATATCTTTCATATCAGATATTTAAATTACAATTCATAATAGTAGCAAAATTACAGTTAGGAGGTAGCAATAAATTTATTTTATGATTGGAAGTTATCACAACTTGAGGAACTTTATTAAAGGGTCACAGCATTAGGAAACTTGAGTGAAAGTCAGCTAGTAAACCCCCTTCATGCATAGACAGATATAGCAATATACACTCATTCTGTAAGTTCTGTTCCTCTAGGGGACACTGGCTAATACAGCCTCTGTTAAAATGAGATAAACACACTATGAATTTCTTTTTTTTTTCCATAATTTTATTTTTCTCATTAGTTACATTTTGTTAATTCTGTATCCCAGCTGTATCCCTCATTCCCTCCCCAATCCCACCCTCCCTCCCTCATCTCCTCCCTGCCCCTTTCCAAGTCCACTAATAGGGGAGGACCTCCTCCCCTTTCATATGACTCGCTTTTGTCAGGTATTTTCCGGACTGGCTGCAAAGTCCTCCTCTGTGGCCTAACAGTACTGCTCCTCCCTTGGGAGGTGGGGAGGTCAAAGAGCCAGTCATTGAATTTCTATCCAACTGAAAATTTTCTTTAGAAACAACGCCACTTTGAATATGTTATTCTAATATTGTCTTTCCTTATAGTATCACATTTCACTAATTTAAAGGGATTTGTATGTTGACACATTTTTTGTTTTATCATAATGTCAGATACATATTCCCAAATACTTGGTGACAGCTATCACCTGTTGACAGTAGCAACAAAACATGCAATTGATAGAAAAATTAATATTTCCATGATGTTAAAGTATTAAAAGCTTGGCTATACCATTTATACGTAGGTGGCATGATAAACACTACACTTTTCTTCAGACAGTTCATTTTGATATTGATGTACTATTTTGTTGTGCTGCTAGACTTCATCTGTTGTCCCTTTATATTTAAAGAAAGCAGTGTCATATCTTAGTAACCACAGTCCAGTTGAGTCACTTGATTTGTAATCTTTTTCTATATTTTGGATCAATTAGCCATCAGATCACCTGCATTCCAAACTCCTGGCAGAATTTCTTTCTTTCAAATTTTGCATTTAATTTAAAGTTCATTTGGATATTTATATATGTTATATATATATATATATATTCTTTAGTCAGGTTTTAATTTTTTCATTTTATTTCTATTGCTGTTAAGATACCGCATCTTCCACTGTTCACCATTGTGTTCATTTCCTTTAAAACAAGTGATAGGCAAAAGTTCTGTATGTGTATAAAATATGACATAACATTTCAAAACCAAATTTATACACCCAAACCAAAACACTGGCGCCAGCTTTATGACATGATGTTATCGCATTGCTGCCACACAGACAGTGTGACACAATCAAATATGGTTCTACGAGGAGATTATTTCTGATGCCTTGCCATTATTCTTTTTAAAATTCAGACTGTGTTTGGAATGGATCTTTCTGCTAATTCTGCAGTATCTGTTCTTACTCCATTGTTGCGGTGATTAGATTGAATTCATTCAGAGTACACCTTTCCCTATCCACATATATGATTTTTCTTTGTAAGTTTTTCTTTACGCTCCTTACTGCCACCATACTCTCTTTTGTATTCTCTGCTTCCACTCCGCCCAATCTCAGCTGCTTTTGATGCGTTTGGATGTTTGAAGTTGAAGATAATTGTCTTACTAGTATTCTGAAGATGGAGTTCCTTGTGACCTTTATTCTTCTTGTTTATTTTAATTCTTCCTGTTTATTTTACTTACCTAAAAAACTTACAATTATTCTTTCTTTCTGTGATTCAGAGAACAGTATGATTACACAAAAGTGAATTGTCTAAATTAAAAAAAAAATAAAGTATGTTTTAAAAGAATAGTATGTACCATGTAAACTACCCTGAACATATTCATTATTTCAATAGCCCATCAGCTTATTTTTCATGAAGAACTAAATTTAGGTAACACAGTGTCTGAGAAGAAGCTACACAATAATTAATATACTTAAAATAACTATGAATTATATCTTAGAAATTATATTCAATTAAAAAATCCTGTTTACAAACAATTAAAATGACAAGAACCAAAATAGACTATAGTATGTGCAGGAGTGCTGTTCTCTCTTAGTAAGAAGAGATTCCACACAGGGCCTGGCATGAGTATGGATGTGGGCAGCCTGTCTATAATATAGGTATATATATCTATAATATAGGTAATATAGTATATGCCATTCTCTCTTTCCTCTGTGGTAAAGAGATGAGGAAGACAAAGTTAGAATTATTTCTCTAAAAGATTAGTTTCTTTTCCAACTATTGAATCATAATAATCGGGGATGTTGGTTTTATTTTCAATATCATCTGTGAAAGTCAATATTAATTGATATTAATATTAATTAAAACTAGAAACCAAATTTCTCATTGATTCACTTGGTTGAACTAAAAAGTCTGAGAAACTCATAAGAATCAGCCTCTTATTTCTGTTTTCCAAATGGATCTCTAACTGATCGACGTCAAGTCTTTCTTAACTGTGATGCGAGGCAGAAGCAGCATGACTAAGGAAAGAAGGTATAGCATTCTCTTGAATTTTAATCATAACAGAGTCACTTAAGTTCCTACAAGAAGAAAAAAGCCTCTGCATGTCTCATCATGCAATAACCCTTTTAAGGTATTGTAAGGAATCAATTTAATTAAGAATGGAATTAACAGATTCAGGCCTTTCAAAAGATGGTTCAAAAACGGTCTTTTCCTTGTACAACTATTGAAGCAAAACAATGAAATATTTAAGACAAGAGTTATGTTTAGTGATAACAAAAATATGGCCCAAATAGTGGCAATCCTGTGAGCTATTTTAGTGAGGAGCTGTGTCTAGGAACCCCTTGCTTGTTGATCATGAATGGATAGCAGACACAACAGCTTAGATGAGTGCTAGTAGAAAGCTCTAAAAAAAAAAAAATCAGGCAGATAGGTGCGCATTGATTTCTGGAACAATGTTTTCAGGGAGAAAATGCACTCTAAGAGTAACTTAAAGTGTTTTACATTACACAATCTACAAAAAATAATTTTGGGAAACTTGGAAATTATAAAAACAAAAAAATCCATCATCTAGTTATAACCCTGTTAAAAGCTGAAGGCACATTTCTTTTCTAGGCATTTTTACTGTTGGAGCAAGGCTTTTATGAGTATTTCAAAAAAGATGGAAGACTTTCAGGAGAAATAGGTTGACCTGAACACCTACTGTCATTCATTCATTCTAGGAAAGCTTTTAAGTGTGGCCACTGGTAAAAAGTTTATTCTGAAGAGGTGGGAAAGTTAAAGGAAAAAGTCCTGTGCCTCCTCCCTAGGAATGGTTCCTGGGTGCCCACCATCATGGTGATCTCCTCTCTCTTGGGGTGAATTAGATAATCCTTTAATCCTTGCAGCCAATACCAAGGAAGGAGGCTGAGGGTTGAGGGGGGCATAGTCAGAGAGAGAGAGAGAGAAAGAGAGAGAGCCAGGGAGGGAGAGAAGGTGAGGCAGACACAGAATGACAAGCTGTGAATAAAGATAACCACTTATATTTAAATCTCTGATTAGGCATTAAAATGTTTTGTTAAGAAAGAAAAGAAGATTCACTGTTCTAAGTAAATCAAATGGAAAACATCTCTTAAAACTTATTGACCTTGTTAGTAATTGAAATCCAACAGATTTTACCCAATTTCTTTGTTTTCTTTTTCCAACAAGCCTGAATCGGAAGAGTGCTTGGAACTTGTGTCTCATGGTGCCAGATACTGGAGAATCAAAAATATGTGAACAAGGACAAGTAGAAAATATCAGGCATATGGTATGAAACACATTTGATTCATTTTACAGAGGGGAAAACATTTGAACAGAATGCAAAATATTGTGCTCTGATTTACTTGCCAAATAGAGAAAAGTGTGAATTCTAACCCAAAAAAAAAAAAAAATCAATGGCCAGTTTGAATTGTAGTTTAGACTAATTGGTATAAGCAAATAATTAGGTTGATGTCTGAATGATAAATCTGAAGGAACCGTCTGGTAGAAGGTATTTGATTTTCCCTTCCTACTTGCCAAATGGAAGATTTAGCCCGATGAATCTGATTTCTTTAGAAATCCCAATTCCTGCTCATCTGAAACCAATGACCCATTGCTACCTGCATGCACAGAGCTTCTTAGCAGGTGCATTTCACCATTTTATGATGCATCACAGATAAAAGAGACATTCATAACTTCACTTATAGTGTTTGTTATCTTCCCTCTAGAAATAACTGTGGGACCCCTCAGGGTAACTTAGACAAGCTGTGTTGACAGAGAGCATTACGTATTCAATCTACACAAATCAAAATCAACTACCACTTCTCATTTGTTAACTGTGAAGCTATTATCTCCCAGTGGGAAACAGACCAGTGGGCCACGCCTACCACTACCACAAAATATGCCGAATGGCTTTACTTTCCAAGAAACTGCAGAAGTAAAGGCTTGTTATGCTATAGGCTGAGAGCGCACATCATATCAAAAATAACCAAACAGCGGTGGCTCACCTTCCCTCCACCCATCAGATTTGTTTACAAGGCAAAGCAGAACTCATCTCTCCTAAAACTCAGCAGAGAAGAAAAGACTGACTCAAGGAGTGAACGAGGGAGGAACAAGCACAAGGACAGGCATACTTCTTTATTTATTGCTCCCAGCAGGTGTCAGATGCCACCGTTTCTTCACAACCATCAACACCCTGGGGCTTTTTAGTTCCACATCCAAGACAAGGAAGAAGAACAGTGGTGACTCACCCCAAGGGATTAGGTACCTGAATCCTATCCTGACTACTAGCAGGCTCCAGCTGTGCTTAAAAAAAAAAATTTTTTTTAAAGAATTTCTGATGCTCAGCGGTTGCTGATTACTTCCAGATTTTAGTTCTACCCCAGTGGACATTTTCTCCAAAGAGTTTATCTGTTGTTGAAATTGCAGTTGCTACAAAGAAATGTCCTCTCTTAAACCAGTTCCCAAAACTGTTTAGAACAGTTAAAAAAAAAAAAAAAGACAAAGTGAAAACAAAACCTACCCACTTAAAAACACGTGTGCTTGTTACACAGACAGGGACATTAGTTCTGATTTCTGGTGGCATTTACTTGGGATTCTCAGCCAATACTCTCCTCTTGGAAATCAAGATGCAATTGCAGATGTTATAAGATTTTTAATGTCGTTAAAGGGCTTGAATATATCCTGTTGGTACAGTTATAAACTGACATAGAGAAAATCAGCATTTAAATGCCAGAATGAAAGTCCCATTAATAAGCGAACATAACCACTCACATTTTTCATTGAAGTATTGAGAATAAAAGTGTATGCCATTTATTTTACCTTAGTTATAAAACACACTGACTACTGAATAGTGGACAAGCTTTCACTGAAAAATTTAAAATGTAAGGACCGAAGCAATTTTCTCAAATGATATTTGTGTGTCTTTGTGTGTATATATGTCTGTGAAAATATAGTCTAACACACACACACACACAGAAAGAGAGAGAGAGAGAGAGAGAGAGAGAGGAGAGAAGAGAGAGACTTAGCATTCTACTTGGGGATTACATTTTTAAATCCCCTAATGCACTAAATTGAACTTTCTTGGTTCAAAAGAGTGCTGATTGCTTCTGTTCAAATGTTGCTTCTGTAGCTGCTGCTGAGGCTATTTTTAGCATCCTGGGTTACTGGAGGTGCTGGCTCTTGGAGGTCTGTTCTGTCTGCAGGTTTTCTTCTAGAAATTTCTCTATCTCTGATGTCAACCAGGACTCTCCATTGCCCCCCACTGCTGCCCACTTTCCTCTCAACTACACTAAATATGTTACACATTAAAAATCCTTCCCCTAGAGTTTGTCAAGTGAATGTAACCCAATTGTGTACCACATAACAGGTCAGTTGGAAATACAAAATCACCTCACTCCACAGATTGATGACTTATATCCCTAAAAACAAAACAAAACAAAAAAACCAAAAAACAAAAAGAAAAAAAAGACAAACCCACAAACTTCATCTGTGGTTAGGCCTTACTTATATCACCATTTATGATGGCTTTTGGCTACGAAAGGGACATATTTTACTGGGTTTGAGTTTGTCAAGCTTGCAAGGCAACTGAGCAGTTTAAATTACATGAATAAATGAAGATCATATAAACACTGGCAAAGTGAGATAAAATTTGAGGAAAATGAGCTCCTTCCGTTATCCTTATCTCTGTTGTTCTTAGTGAGACCACCTATCACTAAGAGAATCCTGTGCCTGCCATTCTAGATGACCATCACAGTTGCCTACATCAGCTTTCACAGGGAGGCAAGAATATACCAAGTGGGATCCTTCCTTTTTTTCCTATGCCATTCAAGTGTCTTGAGATATAAGTATGCAACACATTACCTCCTTCTTCATAGTAACCCAGCCCTTAGGAGACATAACATTCTCTATGAAACCACTCTTGTGTAGTAAATTTTTCTTAAGTCCTGCCTGTGGTTTTCATTTTTGTAATGTTTACATTGTCTGAGAAAAAGACTCTATTTTGTAAATTTATATTGCAAACTTGTATAGTGAGAGTACAAACAGCATTGCCAATGCTGTTGACTACAGTTCTGTGGGTTTATAGCTCCCTGAAGTCAATTATGCTCTGGACATGAGCTCTGCACTAGGGAAAAGACAGCAATGCTTTATTAAAAAATACTCAAGGCATAAAAAAGAAAATAAGACCCACACAGCTAGAGGATAAACACCACATTAATCAGAAACATGTTCATCTCTTTGTGTACCTGAACATCATACTGTTCTGTGTATTTTCTCCTAAACTCCATAAGAATAAAACCAAATAAAAATTGTAGTATAGACATCTACTTAACTGCAACTGTCTTTGATAAGCTTGATGAAGACAATATGAATTATAATGATGTGGACACCAACTCATCAAACTTAAATGACAGGCAAAGAAGGCAGAAATACAGTGAATGTTCACAAGCAGTGATTGTAAGAGATGGATGAGAGGTGTATGATGAGCAAGGAAATCTTGGTTGGCTTCAGAACAGAGACATTAGTATTGGACTTTATGGTTTCGTTATGGGATGGCTTGTTCGGTGACTGGTGACATTTTGTGGCCAAATTTCCTAGTCAAACAAATTTTAATGAATATGAAAACACATATTTGCTGTTTCACAATTGAAACTTTAAAAGATTCATGTCATAGACAGGAACTTAGGGTAAAGTTAGATTTTCATTTACCATGTGGTTTTCATGATATACCAGCATCATTCTCTCCTAATAGTCTCTGAGTATGTAAATGAAGCATGAGTGACTTGAGCTTACACTATTACCATTTTATGAATAGAAGAGAAAATAGCTTCCTGTCATTATTCTACTCTGGAAAATCTAAGTTAAAACTCCCTGGACAGGGTTGCATCATATGATTGAATGTTAGATCAAGGACCAGGGCCGAGCGTGTAGGGTTGGAAAAGGCAATGCTGTTTTCTATCACAAAAGAATCTGAAGAAAGAACTGTAGACGAAGGAGCTACAAATATTTGCAGCATAAAGCTGGAGAGGATAATATAAGAAAGTAGTGCAGGAAGTAGAATAAATAATCCTGCAAAGGAGTGTGGGAATAGATGGTGAGACACACTGAAAATGATCTGAAGAGTTTGAATATTTCCTAAGTGTTATAGGGTACTCTCAGATGTGTAAAAGAAATGATCAGCTACATGGTGTGAGGGTTACATGAAGATGAGAGAAAGAGGGAGAGAGAGACAGGCAGAGAGAGAGAGAGAGGGAGGGAGAGAACCAGGAAAGTTAGAGACAAGAAAAAAAATGTTAACATCTAAATTTTAAAGAATGAAATAAAAGTATTTTCTTGTCCATCTCATAATGGTACTAAAAAACAATGAGTATGATTAATTATCTTGAATAACCTGAAAATATTAAATAAATGCTGGTGCTCTTATTCATGATTGTGACATTCAAAATCTCTTTCTATTCAAACATATCACCATGGATAACCACTTCTCACCTAAATGGCAAACCTGGCTGTACAGAAAATAAAAAATAAATAAATAAATAAACAAAAGAGCAAGTGGATTAAAACATTTGATTAATGTCTTATATCAATTCCTCATTCTAATCCCTCAAGAAAACAAACCATGAACAAAATGAGAGATCAGCATGCAATAATGGAATGTTTTGAGTTTTGGCAAGAAACTCGCATGATATTTAAAGCCAAACTACAACATTCAGAAGCAAGTTAACCTCTCCCTGTTATTAAAAAAAATGGAAAATACATATACTTCCCTGAACAATAATTTATCTATTTTGTTCATAAAATCTCTATATTTTATAAAGATTAAAAATATCAGATCCCAATAAATGATCTTCCAGTAATAAATGTTAGAGTTTTTATATTTTGTGGCTCACAACATGTGTCTTATATTTTCTTTTCTAATCCTTCATTAAACTAAATATAGTAAACTTTTGAACAATCTCTCTATTCAAAAAGTATTAACACACATTTTCCATAAGAAGAGTATTTTTTTTCCAATGATCATTTGAAGACAAGTATAGAGAATAAAAGGCTTGAATTTAAAAATGCAAAGAAAAACACATCTGGGATATTGGCAGCGATGAGGAAATCAGCTTAGGAACCCGTCTATTCCTCCCTTTCTCTAGAAATAAGCAAGAACTGAGAAAAAAACATGAACTTTAAATCATGAGTAACAATTGGGGTTTGATGTAAGCACACATTTTTTTCTTTCTAAAAGAAAACTATTAACTTATTAGAATTTGAACATTTTATTTTTAAGCATGTATGAAATTCATTACACTTTCACTAAGTGGTTTAGATGGCAATAATAGGAAATAAAAATGCAGATTACAAAGGTTTTTTTTTTTTTTCCTTTTCCCTTCACCTTTTAACATTACATAAGCAATGAAGGTAAACCCCAATGCTTTCCATTTTGTGGGTTACATTAAAATGCTCCTATTGATAGCACATACTGAAAACGCTCCTGAACTTCTGGACTGTTTAGCTATGAGACAAAAGTTGCCAGGTTTTAGTTTTCATATTTTAAAAGTACTTCCAATAAGAGGACACAGTTAATGCTGATATGACTTGATGTGCTGGGATGAGCTGGCACAGGTGTATGTAGCGGCACCCTTTACAGAGGAGAATGGAAGAGTAAAAGGGGGCAAAGGGTGGGAGAGTGGGACTGGGAAAGGAGGAGGGAGGGGGCTGCAATTTTTTGTAGAGTGAATAAATTAAAAATAGAATAAAATGCTTATAAATAAATGATTATAACAGTGATAGCTAAGAAAGGTTGAACTCCTGTCCCCTCTAGGTCTTTCTATCTCCCCGTTCTTTCATAAGATTCCCTGCACTCTGTGCAAAGTTTGGCTATAAGTCTCAGCATCTGCTTTGATACCCTGCAGGGTAGAGTCTTTCAGAGGCCCTCTGTGGTAGGCTCCTGTCCTGTTCCCTGTTTTCTCCCTCTTCTGATGTCCCTCCTCTTTGCCTTTCTGAATGAGGATTGATCATCTTACCCAGCGTCCTCCTTCTTGCTCAGCTTCTTTAGGTGTATAGATTTTACTATGTTCATCCTATATTTTATGTCTAATATCCACTTATGAGTGAGGATATACCCTTTGTGTCTTTCTGCTTCTGGGATACCCCACTCAAGATGATCTTTCTAGGTCCCACCATTTGCCTGAAATTTTCATGATATCCTTGCTTTTAATTGCTCTTTTTAATTGCTTTTAATTGCTGAGTAGTATTCCACAAGGAGCTCCACAAGGAGAGCAACAGAACCGAGTATGTGGACATAGGAGTGTTTTCTGAGACTAATACTCCAACCAAGGACCATTCATGGAGATAACCTAGAACCCCTGCTCAGATCTAGCCCATGGAAGCTCAGTGTCCAAGTGGGTTCCCTAGTAATGGGAACAGGGACTGTCTCTGACATTAACTTAGTGGCTGGCTCTTTGATCACCTCTCCCTGAGGGGAGTGCAGCCTTACCAGGCCACAGAGGAAGACAATGCAGCCACTCCTTATGAGAACTGATAAACTAGAATCAGATGGAAGGGGAGGAGGACCTCCCCTATCAGTGGACTGGGGGAGGGGTATGGGAGGAGAAGAGGAAGGGAGGGTGGAGTTGGGAGGGGTAGCGGGAGGTAGCTACAGGTGGGATGCAAAGAGAATAAACTATAATTAATAAAAGTAAAAATAAAATATAATAATATTAATTTAAAAAAAGAAATATTGAACTCTAGAGAATGAAAACTACTGAAGTCCCATCATTTTTTTTAACCAAGCATATAGAATGGGTTATACAAACTGTAATAAAGGACAATTCATCTCCAAAATATGTTCAACAAGGAGGAGTTCAGTTGATTTTTGTTGCAGCATATCACTATATGTGTGTGTATGTTTCATCTATTTCTCTTCTGTATTTTAAAAGATCAAGAAAATAGGTTAGAATAAGGGCAATTTCTCCAAACTAACTCCACATACTTAACCACTGGTAACGCTTTTAGTAGCTCCATCTGATGTTGAGAAGAAGACATTATTAAGCCAACAAATTCTATGCCAGAAAACAAATGTTATAGCAAGTCCATTATAAGGGCTGGCGAGTTATATCTGCATGCAAATCTAAATATTAAAATTCAAGCACCGCAATCCCTACACATTATAAGCTATTTAAGCAAAAGCTGACCTTTGGGATACACTCAAGCCGCCCACTAAACTTATCCAAGCTGGGTGCCACCTTGCACATTTGCATTGTTTACAATCAGCACCAATTCAAACAACCTGCCCACATATTGATTTGTTTAGTTTTAAGCTTTTTTCCTCTATTGTAAATACCACAATGGTAATGTCAGTCACAGTGATGGGTTTATTTGAAGTAATACATTCCTGTTGGAATGAATGAATAAATTGATGTGTTTTCTTTCTGAGTGAGTCACTTTAGTAAATATTTTATTCACTTAAGTCGCAGGTTAGTGTTTCCTAATTTAAATAATAAGTGCAGCGAGACATAAATTCTGTTGTCTTCTTGGAGTCATCACACTTGGATGTTAGGCGTCCAAAACCAGAATTTACATCCACAATCTTATCCCAAGAAAGTAACTCTTTCTCCTTATCCTCTGTGGCTTAGTTCTGGAAACTTGGCTGCAGAGACAAGGGAACGAAGAAAGAACAGACACACATTCACACTAGCTGGATTCAGGTGTGGTGGGCTCTCTCAGATGGAGCAGCAGCAAGAACCACCTGCAACCCCACCACTTTTGTAACCTACATCACAGTGAGGAGGCATTAACTGGTCTCTGTAGAAGATTCCTGTAGGGAACTGCCTCTTCTGCAACCATCTTGGAAGAGGAAGCTGCAGCTGCTAATCACACGCTGGTTATTTGTTCCTGGGCATTCATATTTGGACCCAAGGAAGGCTTTGCACTGCCTCTGAGCTTCCTCTGGAAGCAGGCTTTGTCAGTCCTGTTGGGTCCTAGGCATTGGTGTCCTTGACATGACTGCCATGTCAACAGTACACATTTAGCCTGAATTTCCTCAGTTTCCCACATGCTTCCTTTACTATTTTTGAAAAATAGAAGCATTCTTTTTATAATATTAAAAGTATGTGTGTGTTAAGTTATAACAGAAAAAGCATTAACACTTAAAGCTATTGGATCTCCAAAAATATATCCTCAGACCTGGGCCTTTCAAAAACATTAGTTTGGCAAGGGATAAAAAAAATAGACATTAAGTTCACAGTAGCTAGCCATAGTACAGAAATAAAAAGAAAAAAAAAAGATTACATTCATATTCAGAAAAACTGCAGAGGATGACCTGGCCTTATTTTTACGCTTAATTAATTTATTTGTTCATTTTACATCCCAATGAAAACCCCACACCCTCCTGTCTTCCAAGTCCCACCATCCCACCCACTTCCCCAAGACCAGCCACCTATCCTGTATCAACCAACCCTGGCACATCAAGTCGTGTCAGGACTAAGTGTCTTCTCTTTCACTGAGGAAAGACAAGGCAGCCCTGTTTGGGAAATGAGATCCAGGGAGACAACAGAGTCCAAGTCCAGAGACAGCTCCTGCTCCAATTATTAGGGCACCTGCTTGAGGACAGAGCAGCCCAACAGTTTCATATGTATAGGGGGCCTAGGACCAGCCCATGCGTGTTCTTTGGTTGGTGGTTCAGTCTCTATGAGCCTCCATGGGCCCAGGTTAGTTTAGGTCTTCTTGTGGTATTCTAGATGGCTTCAGCTCCCTCAATCCTTCCCCCAACTCTTCCACAACTCCCTGAGTGCCCCCTAATTTTTGTCTGTGAGTCTCTGCATCTGTTTCCATTATCTGCTGGCTAAAGCCTCTCAGAGGACAGTTACGCCATGTTCCTGTCTGCAAGGATAGCAGAGTGTCATTATGGTGTCAGGGATTGGGTCTCTCCAATGGGGTGGGTCTCAAGTTGGGTCAGTCATTGGTTGGCCATCCTCCCAATCTCTGTTCCATCTTTTATCCTTGTACATCTTATAAGCAAGACAAATTTTGGGTCGAGGATTTTTTTGGGGGATGGATTGTTGTGCCTTTCCATCCACTGGAAGTCCTGCCTAGCTACAGAATGTGGCCTCTTCAGTCTCAGTATCCCTTGCTGCTAGGAATCTCAGCTAGGGTAACCCCCATTTCTCCCCAAGAGCCTCTTCCATCATAAGTCTCCTTTTTAGGAGGAAATCATGACATTTGAGGACAAATGGATGAAACCAGAAAATCTCACCTTGAGCGTAGTAACCCAGGCTCAGAAAGACACCCATGGTATGGACTCAGTTATAGTGGATTTTAACCATGTAGTACAGGATAGCAGAGCTACAACCCAAACTCAAAAGATGCTAAGTAACAAGGAGGGCTAAAGGGATGAAGCTTGTATCCTACTAAAAAGCAGAAATAAAATAGACATTGGAAGTGGAGGGTGAGAGAGGAAGTAGAGAAGGGGACAAGACATTGGGGTTAGAGAGCAGGTATGCTGGTGAGAGGGCCAGGAGAGAAAAGGGGAATTGGTGTCAGAGAATTTCTGTGACAAGCTGAAGGCTATTGGTATGTATTAAAAAAACTGGAGTAAACAGAGGCTAGGTTACCTAAAGTTAAATGCTTACATGACTTAAGTGACTGCAGAAAAATATGTAAATAAACTCAAAAAGGAATCTAGCATCCTAACTTTATAGCTATTTTGTAAGTGCTTTATGGGACATTTGACAAAATCACTGCCGTTGAAAATTATTTTCATCCCTTTGGAATGAAAAGTAATGATATTCTTAATTTTATGTTACGTAGAAACAAGACAATACATAGCTGAAAAATATTTAAGGTAGAGAAAAGTGAAGCATAGTTTCAGTCATTTCTGGAAGATTAATGAAAACATGTTAATAATGTACCAATTTCCCACTGTTTAATATAATTATGTATCTTCACTTTAATGAAATTAACTAAGCCTTTATTGTGTATCTATAAAGGAATTTAAAAGAATATGCTGATATAAAGTCAGAGATTAGGACCAATGATATAAGCTATAAGTAAAGAGACAAAGGGGACTATTTGGATTCAAACAAGTCTGTATTAAAATGAATAATGAAAAGACATTTTTTCTTTGAAATTTTATCATAGCTGATAAACTTTGTGTGTTTTTTAATGCTAGAAAATAAAGAGCAAAAATAAAATAAAATAGACTGGATTGTTGCTCAATGGTAGCTTGTGCAACATGGAGAAAGTCCTGGGTTCAATTCCTACCTTTGTAAAATTAGGCAAATAACTAAGAACAAAGTAAATACATGATAATAGCAATAATAAATAATTAAACTTTAATTTGTCTGAGAGTTCTAGGAGTCACCTGACAACATTCCACAGCAGCACCAGAAACATAGAGAAAAATCTGGGACCCAGAATACTCTTTCAAAAGCCAGTGATGATCACATTTATTTGACTGCTTTCATATTGTTTAGTTTTGTTAAGATACTAAAGATAGCTTGGAGTGGTGTCTCATTCCTGTCATCTAAGCTGTTGCTAAGCAGAAGGAGAAGAATGGTTGGTCTAAGGCCAGCCTTGGCCATATAGGGAGTTGCAAGCTAGCCAGGGATAAATGGCAGTATCTTGTCTCAGTAGAAAAGAAAAGGAGAGAGAGAGAGGGAGAGAGAAAGAGAGAGAGAGAGAGAGAGAGAAATCATATATATGCAAAATGTGATTTGAGTGTTGTAAATATAGAAGGGCAGATACAACCTCTGTCCTTTGAAAGGGCAAAATATTACTAATCTTGAAAACAACATGAAGGAAACACATTACACAGTTAGTACTATAATTCTAGAATGTTCTAAGCAACAGGTTGAAGAAGTCATCAAAAGTTCCATAGTGGAGAATGTGATCTAGCTTTGAAGGAAAATTCATAGTGGACCTTTGAAAAAGATGTTGCCAGCCTTTTGGGGGTTGGTCTGATGCTTGTATTTTGATGCAGATTCCTCAAGATCGGGTTACTGCCTGGATAAACCCATCCTTGTTATGTAAACCTAAGATGTTATACAGGATTGGTTGGTTGAAGGCCTAAAATCTGGGCAGGACAGAATGGGCTAGGCATGGTTAAGGTTCACAGTGTTTGGGTTCAAGAGAATCAAGGGAAACAGATGGACAGAAAGAGAGGAGGAAGGAGGATGCCGTGACGGGTTAGCATGGAGAAGAAGCCACCTGAGCCAGAAGGAAGGACTCCGAGGATAGATGAAGAAAACACCAAATACAAGCAAGTATTCATAAGATCATGGATAAAAAGTAAGGATAGTGAAACAGAATAGCATAGGATTGGGGCTGGGAAATGGATGGTGAGGTTATTGAGATAGCATAGGTAAAAATACCTGCCCAGGCAAAGGTAAACAAGGCAATTACAAAATTTAACAGGTATCTGTGTCTTATTAATTGTGGTAGTGGGTTAAATAATACTGCTGCAATAATTGTAGGACTAATAAATAATAGTATTTAGCCTGACACCCATTTTAAAATTATACAACACTGGCATAGAGGCCTAAAGCAAAGGAAGCAAGGATAATATATGAGGAAGACAGAGATAATTCTCCCCAGAACAGTGTTTCACAGTTACTCAGTAAAATTGCAGCTAAACCTTCAGCCTTACGCTTCTAAATCTGGCTCCTCAATGTACAGCATCAAAATAATTATCTAGTGCTATGTGAAAAGCCACCACAAAATTGTGTGGATTGTAATTATAACCCATTTTCAGCTCACTGTTACGGGGGTTAGCAATATAGACGTGGCTGTGAGGGCCGATTCTTCTGGTTTGGACCAACTTTCAGTGATGTTGTCTGGGATTACTCAGCAATTCGCCATCAGCCACAGGTCAACTAGAGGTTGGTGAGAGTAGGATGGCTCCAACTGGGATAATTCATCACTATTCACTGGGCCTCTCATCCTCCAGCAGGCTAATCCTGGCCCATTCCCATGACAGCTGGACCAGTGTTCAGGAGTGCCACAAGAAGCCCTGACTCTACCCTGGCAGGCTGTCAATTCTGTCACACAGGACAAAGCAAGTTCCCAGGCCAATCCAGATTCAAGAGATGTGAGAATGGAATTAACCTCTTGGAGTAACTTCAACGAAACCCTCAAACAAAGGATGTAGACACAGAAAGCAGTGTTGAATTCGGAGCTATTCTAATCAGCCTAACACACAGCAGTGGGGGGAAAAGTAGTTTTATAAGTTTTTAATAACAGTTTATTTTTGTCAGACAGATGCTAGACTTTAGTCCACAGAAAGTATATGGTTACATAAGCATTTATCACAAACACACAACCACTCACTGCTTTTTATCGCAGGAAATCAGCACTGTTCCTGTCTTCATTTCACAGCAAATTTCCACCCAGTCCCTGGCAGAGCTGCATTGGACTGAGCATAGAATTGTGTTTTCTTTCTTCCATTCTCTGTCTTTTAACTTATCAACTGCCATCACAATAAGGGAACATCATTTAATGCTAAATTACAAAGGAACTCTTGTGGGATTGCCTATTACAGCTGCCTTGATGCCAAAACTATTCAAAGTGATGAATGTTTTACACTGAATACCAAATACGCTCATAATTATCTTGCCATTTATAGAAAGTGTTGCCAATCTACCTTTGATTCTAAAGAAACCGCACATCTTTATCCACTTGAAAATAAAAATCTTGTGCTCATGAGATCTACACAAAGGCCTTTTCATGTGGGTCAAAAAGGATGCTTCCCCATGCCCATTTAATATGTTTTCTCTGAAGTTCTTTATGCTGCCCTGAGGGCCATACACATAGTGGTGATGAGCATGTAACTTGCATAGCAAACTCCCTTCCTCCAATCCCACATCACAGCATTCAGTAGTACTGAACATACCACAATAAAATCGTATTTTTTTGTATGCTCTACACATAAGCTAAGGTATTGCTTTGTGAATAGAGCTCAACAACACAGACAACAGTTTACCAGGAGCTTAGCATTCAAACGACTTTCATCTTGACAATGACTGACATGTCTCGCTGAGAATATTATATATTTAGAAGATTTTCTTGAAGGCTCCATACTTAAGAATCACATCTCATTCTATTCAGTGAACTTCTGAACTTAAGTCTTAAATGTTTAAAAAAGGGTCAGAAAGCCACCCTGCTACAAAAGCCTGCAACTTGCACCCAGCTCATATCACAGAAGAAATTCATGCATAGAATAATTTTCCTAAGTTTTCTTTCCATTAGAAGAAAAAAAAAATTCCTCTACTTTTAGCTTTGAATATTTATCACTGAGATGAGGACTTTTGCTGGAATCAAAGTAGGAGAATCAGGGAGGCATGGGGAACACATTACCGTCTTCATAAACTTTGAGAATTTCTTCAACCCATGCTTCTCCATTTACACAGCAGATCAGGGAAGGCTGGAATCCAATTTCAAATCAAATAACCCCCATATCGACGTGCAGGGTAGTTGACAGGGCTCGCTCATCAAGGCGCTGCGTTCTGGTGGGTGATGTGCTCAGTGTAACTCGGGGTAGCCATTTGGCAGAAAGCGCTCCAGTCAAATTGAAATAGCTTTAGAGGCTTGCTTAGAATGGAAAGACGTAATGTATGCTTGTCGTTAAATGAAAAATAGTGCGTTCAAATTTAAGGGGTGGGGGGAAACCCTGTGGTCCAGATCCATGCCTGCACAATGACACAGGTGTCAAGATCTTATTTAAACGTGTTAAGATGCACCAGTGCTCAGCAGCACAATTTGTAAAGGAACATGGGATCGTGTGCCAGGGACTGAAGATTTGCTGCCTGATATGAGCTACAGGTAGTGATAAAATATGTTTCTTCCAGATAATTACTTGCTGCTCCAGGAAAGTGGCATTTCTAAATTGATATTTCAATGCAGTGTGTGCAGATTATATGGCACAGGTGGACAAGGCTGATTTTTTTTTCTTCAAGTCATTGGGCTAGCAATCTTTGAGAAACTGAAAACTAATTTTGTTTTATGCTTACAAAGCACCTCAACTTCTCCAGAGTTAAACAAATGCTCACTGATAGGGACATAATGAAAGATTTAGACTTCAGATGACAAGAGACAAATGTTTAACTTTTTATTTGGGCTGCTTAAAAATATGGGGAGGATAGTCAGGTGGGGTAAAGCTCTATAAATATTTAAAACTAAAGCCGTTGTACCATGTAGAAAACTTCCCAACCTGAATAAGGAAAAATCATTGATTTTTTTCAAGTGCTATGATCAGGAGTTTATACAGATCTTATTCTATCCTTGAAACAATCTGTGTTTCATGTAAAGTTTTTCTAGAGGTTAAGCAACTTGTCTAAGTTCTTACAGCCAGTGAGTTATAAGTTTTCACACTCAGAAACTCTAACTTCAAACCCCATGTTTTATCAAATACTGCAAGCGTTCGCAGTTAGAATGATTAAGAAATACACTTCAAATTAATTATCCATGAATATAAATAAAATGCTATAAGCAAATATTACTGTATATTTGTTAGGGAGCCATTTTTTTCTGTTTTCGTTCTAATACTTTAATAAATAAAAAACTCAGTGCATAACTATGCAATGTAAAGTAAACCCTAATGAAAAAGACACGAGGGCTTAAGACCGAAGTGGAACTGCCTTCATCTTTTACTAAATAAGCAAAGGCTTGAAAGGCTGAATACAACGTGGAGCTCTGAAGGTTTACCAGTTTCAAATAGGTTGTTTTATTTCTCTTTATTGGAGAAATAAAATTCTACAAACTCCCAAATTCCTCTTCTAGTATGGAAAAAATTAAAATTTTAATCTTTGACTTTAGATGAAAAGACAGTGAGTTGAGATATGCTCCAAAACTGGCTCTTGGAGCCAAGCATAATGTGGAGGTTAGCAGTCTCCACACTTAGTAAATAGCTCTTTGTGCCTTTACTCACTTTAGTCTTTCTGAATTCGAATGTGCTTAAGCTTCTCAAAGACTGGTAGGATGATTTTGGGGGTGTGTCATCCAGATGGAGGAGGAAAAATGAGGGTTTTATTGCTTCCTCTATACGCTTCACAATGTAGACCCATTTCACTTTCATTCCTATTGTTTGATATTGTTCTTTTTAAAAATCTGTTTTTATTAATTTTTGAGTTTCATATATCCACATAGTATATTTTGATCATATTCTCCTCTACTCTCCTCCAGCACTCCCAGATCTATCTCAATACTCCACTCTGCCTCCTTGGACCCACTGAGTCAAATTTATGCTGCCCATATATTCATGGGTATGGAACCATTCACGGGAACGTGGTCAACCTATCAGTGGCTACACACTCAGAGAAAATTAATTATCACTCCCAATCAGGTATCAACTGTCTATAGCTCCTCAGCTGGAGAGTGGGGTCATACCATCTCAAAGCTGAAATATTGACTGGCTTGGTCCTTTGCAAATAATCACAGTCATAGTGAGTTCATGAACTCATTGGTTCTTTAATGTCCAGAAGACATGGTTTCACCTCTGTCCTCCACATGCTCTGACTCTTATATTCTTTCTGCCCCTTATTCTCTCAGGGGATCCTTGGAGAGATGTTTGCTTTCCACTGTTGCGATTAACACTGTAATCAAAGATAATTTTAAGAGGGAAGGATTTATTTAATCTCACATGTTATGGTACATCCTTGATGGAAACTAAGATGAGGACTCTAGGCAGCAACTAGGGCCAGGCGCTGAGGTAGAGACTAGAGAAATATTTCCTTTTGACTTACTCTCTAGCTCATGTTCCACTTCCTTTCCTATATATCCCAAGTCTACCTGCATAGACATGTCATCATCCATAATAGGCTCAGCCATTCTAGATCAATTAATGATCAAGAAAATGTCTCACAAACATGCCCCTAAGGCATTCTGATGGAAGCAAGTCCTCAACTGAGGTATCCTCTTTCCAAATATGACAATTATGCAACCAAAATTAGCTATAACAAGATGTGATATAGATTTCCCATTTAGGGCTGAACTCCATGGACATTCTCTGTACTTTGGCCAGTTGTGAGTTTCTGTGTACTACTGTCCTTCGAACAAAGAAACTTTTCTGGTGAGATCTGAGAGTTTCCAATCTAAATGCCCCACATTTTCAATTCTTTATTACTTATGAAACCCTGATCTTGAAATGTGCTTGTTTTTAGGCTTGCTAGTATGCAAGCACTTAATTTTTAGGCTTATGTTTTGAGCTCTCAAGTCAATTATGGCTCTCCCAAACCTGTTTTAGAATCCAAACAGTGTTTTTACTTATAGATAAAAGACTGTTCTTAAGTTCTTTCTAATATTCTGTACTCTATAGATTTTTTAAGGTAACCAGTCAAGAAGCCAATCAAAATAATGTTCCCATACATTGAGGATTTGAAAGGAGCATTAGTAAGTAAATGCAATAAGAAAATATGCATTTGCTCTGAAGAGTTTTTAAAAATGATACCAAAGACTTTAGTCAGAGACAAAGATGTCAAATATCAGACAAAATCATGTCTTCAAATTTGTCTGTTCTCTTGGCAGGTAATGTCACATTCAATAAGAAATCAGTGTGTTTATTATGTTTTTACTAATTCTTCTAAATATTTGTTGTTTTTTTTTTTTTAATTTTATTTTTTTTTATCAGTTACATTTTATTAACTCTGTATCCCAGCCGTGTCCCGATCCCTCATTCCCTCCCAGTCCCTCCCTCCCTCCCTCCCTCATCTCCACCGTGCCCCTTTCCAAGTCCACTGATGGGGGGGACCTCCTCCCCATTCATCTGATCCTGTTTTATCAGGTATCTTCAGGACTGGCTGCAAAGCCCTCCTCTGTGGCCTAACAGGACTGCTCCTCCCTTCGGGCTCTTCTAAATATTTGTAAACATCTCCATGTAATGTTTCTGTTCCATTTTTTCAAGACACTAGTCGCTTAATGAGTAACATTCTTTAGTTCTTAAAACCACAAATTACTTCTTACCATTTTTCTTAGGCTCACCAATTAAAAATGGTCGAACCATTTGTCCTCAGCTATGGAGGTGTGTGTTTGTTTCTTTGTTTTTATCAGCTCTGAACATTTAAAACCTTATGTCCTTTCCCTTGAGAAGTCTCTCCTTCCTTGATTTCTGTGATAGTCTGGTTCAGGTTCACACCCCAAGCTGTGCAATTTGCTGTTTATGTTTCTGTCACTAATTTGGTAATTAAATGGAGGCCTTTGCTAAGGTTCTGCCTTTGATCTTCTGTTATCAGTTTTTAATTACTATAGTCTAAAAGGCAATCTCTAAGCAAATTTTTTTACAGTTTTTATTGCTATGCCTTGGCCAGCTACTTGTCCCCTATCCCTATAGAGTTCCCACCTTCTAGATGCAGCCTTGTATACTTAATGTCATTACCTAAGAGAGCCAAGCATCTAGCATAGCCTCAATATGGGTACTGGCCCAGGTGCTAGCTCTTTGGTATGTGGTTTGAGGACAATGGTCACTGTACTAACCACAAGGTTGCACAGGCTTAGTCACAGAGACATGTTCTCAGAATTCACTGGGATATTATATATACCCCAGAACACAAAAAAAACTTTTTTTATTCATTCATTTTTATATTTATTACAGTTTATTTTCTTTGTATCCCAGCTGTAGCCCCCTCCCTCATTTACTCACAATCTCACCCTCCCTCCCTCTTCTTCTCCCATGCCCCTCCCAGTCCAATGATAGGGGAGGGCCTCCTCCCCTTCCATCTGACCCTACTTTATCAGGTCTCATCAGGACTGGCTGCATTGTCCTCCTGTGTGGCCTGGCAAGGCTGTTCCCCCTCAGGGGGAAGTGGTCAAAGAGCCAGCCACAAAGTTCATGTCAGATATAGTGAATGTTTCCATTACTAGGGGACTCACTTGGATACTGAGCTGCCATGTGCTACATGACTTTAGTTGGAGTACCAGTCTCAGAAAAGACCCCTGTGCCAAGATATTTTGGTACTGTGGCTCTCCTTCTGGAGCTCCTGTCCTCTCCAGGTCTTACTAACTCCCCCTTCTTTCATAAGATTCCCGGCACTCTGCCCAAAGTTTGGTTATGCATCTCAGCATGTGCTTTGATACACCGCTGGGTAGAGTTTTTCAGAGGCCCTTTGTGGTAGGTTCCTGACATGTTTCCGGTTTTCTCCTTCTTCCAATGTCCATCCTGTTTGTCTTTTTGAGTGAGGACTGTTTGTCCTACCCAGGGTCCTCCTTCTTGCTTGGTTTGTTTAGGTATATAGATTTGTGTAGGTTTATCCTGTACTATATGGCTAGCATCCACTCATAAGTGAGTATATACCATGTGTGTCTTACTGCTTCTGGGATACCTCACTCAAGATGATCTTTTCTAGATCCCACCATTTGTCTCCAAATTTTATGATTTCCTTGTTTCTAATTGCCGAATAGTATTCCATTGTGTAAATGTACCACAATTTCTGTATCCATTCCTTTGCTGAGGGACAGCTGGGTTGTTTCCAGAATCTGGCTATTATGAATAAAGCTGCTTTGAACATGGTTGAACAAATGTACTTATTGTGTACTTGAGCATTTTTTGGATATATGCCTAGGAGTGGTATAGCTGGATCTTGGGGAAGCACTATTCTTAATTGTCTGAGAAAGCACAAGATTGATTTCCAAAGTGGTTGTACATGTTTACATTCCCACCAGCAGTGGAGGAGGGTTCCCTTTTCTCCACATCCTCTCCAGCATGTATTGTCACTTGAGTTTTTGATCTTAGCCATTCTGATGGGTGTAAGGTGAAATCTCAGGGTCGTTTTGATTTGCATCTCTCTGATGACTAAGGACGTTGAGCGTTTCTTTAAGTGTTTCTCTGGTATTCTATATTCCTCTACAGAGAATTCTCTATTAACTCTATACCCCATTTTTTAATTGGATTACCTGATTTGTTACTTTTTAACCTCTTTAGTTCTTTATATATTCTGCATATCAGACCTCTGTCAGATATGGGGTTGGTGAAGATCCTTTCCCAGTCCATAGGCTATCGTTTTGTTGTGACGATAGTTTCCTTTGCTTTTCAGTTTTATGAGGCCCAATTTATTGATTGTTGATCTGAGAGCTTGTGCTGACACAACACTTCTTAATTATCTGAGTGAGACACATTTGCTGTTCTCTTGATAACCAAAGCAAGTCATATGGCTAAACTCAGACTTTACTTGGTGGAACTTCAAAAGCACGGACACCTGGATACCTTGAAGAGAAAAGCCAGTTCTTCATCCCCATGGAGCTTCTTTCTATTCTCATTCTTCTCGCCATCTTCATGATCACATTTGTGCAAAGCTTTTGTAATTTTCCTTGTCCTAAGCATACTCTGACCTTTCCCACCCTCAGTCATTACATATAGCATGGGACATCAGGAGTTCACTTTCAAGATTTCATTTCATTTGTCCCATTCAGACTTGTCATTTTACAATTTAAAACTCATTTGAGAATTACACAGTTTTTAGTAAGTGTATATACATTCTCTCACACACAATGAAACCTGAGACCTGGAAAACTATAAAAATGGATTGTAAGTACTGGATAATTGAGTAATTTGAGGTCCTTTCAAACTTTTAGAAGGTCACTGGTGTCCTTTAGCAAATCCATAATCTTACAGGTTGTCAACTATGTTGTAAATGTGGGCTGGTGAACCATTCTGCTGGGCTCATCATTTGCCTGTGGGTTTGCCTGCTCGGTCTACACTGCTGCAACTTCAACTGCCTATACTGTTGCTCCTTCAACTTCTGATTACCTTCCTCTACATGTTTTGAACAATGCTGTGGATTGCTCTAAATCCACCTTCCTGGTGAGCTTACCCCTGTCCTTCGTACTCTACCACTCAATAACAAACTCTCTTAAATTCATAAAGGCGCTAAGTTGCAAATGCCTCCCATGTATATTGACTGGCTGATCCTTGCAGTCGTCAATATGAGAAATAAAAGAGCCTGTGAGTGTTTGGTCTGTTTCAGTCCTTCTGTGACTTTTGCTGTAACAAACATGGGAGCAAAACAATGTAAGAACTGATTTCAGCTCACAGTCTCAGAGTGCTCATAAGCCTGTTTCCTGGTTTAATGGCTGTGGGACCGTGGCAAGGCAAATAATGCACTGGCAGGTAGTGTTAGCAGTTGTAGAAGGTTGCTTACCTCATGTCAGCTGTGTAGCAGAGAAAGCATAGTACAGGGAAAAATACATCCTTCAAATACGGTGAACTACTTCTCTAATTACCTTCCAGCCCTTAAAGGTTCCCCTGAGTTCCACTAACAGTATCAAATTAGGACTCCATCAATAAATTCATCAATAGATTGGATTCATGCCCACATGATCCAATCACTTTCAAAGAAGCTCATCAACTGGCAATTTAAGTCTTAAACACCTCAGCCTTTGGGTGATGTTTTAGGTTCAAACCATAACACTGTTTTATCATTCAACAAACGTTAATCTGTAAAGATTTGCAGGCAACCAGTGAGAGGTGCAAAAATAATTCAAGCTTCTACACTGAATCAGCAAGCATCTGCTCAAGCAAAGGATCTCTCTGGAGTCTTTACAAATGTAGACCTATTACAAGTGTTTTGTTTTACAACTTGAGGAAAAGTAGAATGATATTAGCATAGGCTTTTGCCTCAAATTTTTAGTGATCTTCCTTGAGGTATATCTATTGCAATTTATTATTTATTGTGAAAGTGATAAGTTGTAGGAAGTTCATCACAAAGAAATTTCTATACAGGAAAATACATACAAGTGTTGGCATTAGTCTAAGTGTGGAAGGGGCTGAACGATTCTGTGTGTTTTCAAATATCTGTTATTTTAATACCTTGTATTAATATGTTTTAATATCCCTGTTATTTTAATAGGATTTTCTGTTCACAGAAGAGAGAGCAAGCCATTTCCTAGCACAGACACCTGCAGAATTGTTTTCAGGTTGGGTGAATCATATTATGAATTTAGTACATTATACAAACAACTTAAAAAGGACTTTTCACCAAAAGATCTGTCTATTAGGCTGCAAATAATCATACTTTAAGCACACAGCTCATAGGGTTTCTTGGCCCATTTTATCACACAAAAAAATAGAGCGAGAATTGTCCTCTTCTTACCCTGGGCACACTCAGTGGAAAACACCTCTTGTGCTGCGTTTTTTCCGGTCTGCTTGTTCTACTAGCTGGCCTGATATTTCCCGGAGTATTGACAGTGAGCATTACATTATCGATAACCCAACACTGCCCGGAAAGCCACGGGAAGACAAGCACCTGGTAGTGTAATCAGGCACGCCAACACCATCTGAAAAAGGAAACTGCAGCAGTGCTGACGGACACTTGAGTCAGCTCTTGCTTATTCACCTTCCATGTTACGATGGTTTGAGTATGACCTTTGAAACTAACACTGAGTCTCAGTATCAGCAAATATTTCAGGTATTGTTGTGAAGCAGGGGAAGTAAAAAGGGTATGTTTCCTACAGTAACCAAGTCAGGAACAGCAGGGGCAACCAAATCAGGAACAGCAGGGTCTTGATGGTCCCTGTTGGGCATGCCACTGAAGTGGCTATTATGAACAGGACACACATAGCCTGTGTGTTCCATAGACAGGCGAATCCAGTGTTTACAATATGTCCTTTCAAAACTGCCATCTGTGCATTGTGGTACAATGCCTATATTCCCTCGCTGGTGGAGCGAGGGGAGTTCATGTTGCCAGAACCCCCACTCAGCCCACTTTGCTTTTTAAACTTTGCTACATACTTACAGTTTATTTGAGTGTTTTTAATCTAGATTTATTTCAACAGATATATCCCTTTTGTGATTTCCTAAATTAATCCAATTATGTTTAAATTAAAAGTGCTCCCATAGGATAAAATTATTAAAAGTAATTTCTTCACCCCTCTGTTATTTCTGGTATTTATAAACGTCTCAAAGACTAGTAGATCCTTGAGAATGCCTAAGACTTAGCAACTAAATCTTACAGAGGAATTTACTTTTATTCATAACACTCTAAGTTTTTCAGTAATGTTTCAAACATTAATGGATAGGTGTGAGGGGGAAAAAAAAAGAAGAGATATACAAAGAACAAAGTACTATCTCTCCACAACACACTGGGCTCCCTGGATACAATTTGACAAGTTTACATTAGTACAGTAGCACCAGTTATCCAAACAGCCAATGGAGATTAGCCTGATTTACAGATTTGGGGAATTGCAGACAGCAGCAACAACAGCATCTGCACCACATGGAGGAAGAGTGGGGACACGAGAGGCATCGTCATTTGGGTCAATTTAGCTCTAGCTCTGGCAGCTCCTTGTTTGAATAACTTTGGCAGCAGGGTACAGTTGGAGTCCAGCTTCTGCTCCACAGGACATGACCTCAGAGAGCTTAGAGTGCTAACTGTGTGTCCTGATAGCCAGACCTGACTATAGATTTCTTAACCTCCCTTATGTAATTCCTAAAAGTAATGGATCAAGTACGGCTACACGCAGAACCTTTTGAGAGGGCCTGCAAATTGATATGCCTTGGAAATGATTTTCACAAGCTTTGAGAGTCTCCCCTACCTCTTTCTGAGTATATACAGTACTTTATCTTGCTGACTAGACATATATAGAGGCAGAGGGATCTTGGTTATATTTTCAGCAAGGAGAAGAACATGACATTCTAAAAAGAATCCTCATTCTATGAGTATTTTTTTTGTCCCAGTTGCATTAAATTCTGTGATTTCTGAATTTTTACTCTCAATGATCTAAATTCAACCTTCAGAGAATTAGCCTTAAATCTGTAACCCTAAAATGCTCTCTAGTGGCTGGCATGGGAGTTCACAGTCCTATGCACCAGTGCTTATTAAATAACCCTGGGGAAATATTTGTTTACTGAGTCTTACCTCTAAGCTAAAATTTCCATTGGAAATCATTTTATCTGTCTGTATTCCTTATTAGTTCTTCTTTTACACTGTTGCTTTTGCCTCTTTTCATAATTATCTGTAATGTGGAGTCAATTTTGAAAGTAAGCTCAGGTTTGCCCTAGAGGTGGTAGAATTTCTGTGATGGGTAAGTAGAATGATTTCTTCATCTAACTTTATAAAGTGGAAAGGCTCTGAGATGAAAGGAGCTGTTTAAATGTAAGGCTGTCATTTTAAATTGCCATTACCGTCGGAAATTCTCAAGAGAAACATTACCGAAATCCGGCGTATGCACCATATTAGATTGCTTAATATCATTAAAGCATGTGCAGCAAATGAAAATACCAATTTCCTCTTATATGTAGCTCATGTTCAAGGCTGCGTATCCAAAGCCAGCCTGTCTCACGGCTCATTCCGGCACATTAATACTCACTGAAGGAAGCAGCAGCTAACAAAGTGTGAAGACTATGATGTTTCTGTAGCCACCGATGGCTTGTTTGTGTATCCGCGCTAGCAGAGGCAGGCACCAAGCTGCGAGCTCATTGTAAAGAGTCATACACAGGAAAAGCTTGGTATGGCCAGCAGAGAAGCCTACACACAAACACATATACCATATAAATTTGCTGTAGCAGGAAAGAATTACAAGGGATGAAAACTTACCATGCAGTGGAAACAGAAGGCTGTAACGTGAGACCAGTTTGGGGTGGACTTCTTCTATATAGCCTTTTTGTTTGCTGTTCTGTTTGTTTTATTTATTGTTTTTTTTTTTTTTGCAAGTTTGTTTGAAAAAAGGGGGGCACTCTATTATTGGCGCCATGCACAACCTAGCAAGATTGCACTGCCAAGAAATAAGCAAGTGAGAGCGAGGCATCAGTGACAAATTGGAATCTAGGGCCTTTTGTGCTTGTTAAATGGTGGAATGATTATAATTGGAAAAAGTGATGTGCATTAGTTCTGAGTGAATGTACAAGAAATGACAAGCGTGTAACTTCATGATTACTTCACAACACTCCGGAATGCCTTCTAGTCTCGCACAGGGGAGTTCAGCCCTACAGCAGAGAAAGCCACAGGCTTTCCCCTTCTATTCATGACTATTCTCCACAGGTCACACGGAAATAACCCTGAAGTGATAAGTCTTGGTTTAGGAAGTCTTGTGCTTAAACTCATGTAAGTCGTTGTGACAAAGAAAGGTGAGGTGTAGTTTTTCTTCTTTGCTAGTATCATCATGCTCACTGACAAACAATTAGATGGGATTCAGCTGTCACGAAAATAGCCTATTCCTGTGGGAATAGATGGTGTAGGAGAGGGTCCTGAAAAATCAAATATAGTATTTAAATGAATGACAGTGCTTCGCATTCTACACACATTCTTTATACTTGTGTATGTCCTATGCTTATTTTGTCATGGTATCAACTACATGGGTCGACTTATTTTTCTAAATATAAAGATGGGAGCTATCCGGAAACGTTCACTTGGTGAAGGAATTCATCAAATAGTGGTTTCCTAAAACATTTGCTTTTTCAAATGTTTTCAAAATAATTTTGGACAGGATGTGTGTGGGAAGAGAGCTCTGTAAAGAAGCAGCAAAAGAGAGCCTGAAAGTTTACTAAAGAGCTCTGCTGCAGATTTGGTGGTGCAAGACTGCCAAAAATCATAGAGCTGGATTCCACAAACACTAAATGTCATTTTAAGTTTAAAAGAGACAGCTGTTAAGGAGATATGTGTTTTAGCGCCAATCTTAACACTATATAATACGTGCACTAGAGGAACCTTACATGTATCCCATGAATACATACACACTTTTAGCTATCATTTAAAGTTAGTTACACCACAAGAGACAAAAGAAGAAACAAACAAAAGTAATTTCCAAAAAAGAAAGTTTTTGTATCAAGAAAATTCTTTTGTGAAATTTTTAAAAAAATCTAGAACACAAGTAACAATAGTGTTAACAACAATACTCAATCAACTAAATTCTGGACTCTAGTCAATAAGTACATGAAAGTGTCATGATGCAGTCTCTATTTCATTTTATCTTGAGAACTGGTTCTTAACATAAATTAAAATTTTCAAATCAATAAGCTGATATAGATGACATTTCCCCAAATCTCAAGAAAGTCTACTGATAGTTATAAATACAGCTTTTGTATGGGAAGTTTGAGAAGGACATTATTCTTTTAACTTTAATTTTAAACTTTTTTATATTAATTACAATTTATATCACTTTGTGTCCCAGCTGTAGCCCCCCTCCCTCATTCTTTCCCATTCCCACCTTCCCTTCCTCTTCTTCTCCTATGCCCCTCTCCCAGTCAAATGATAAGGGAGGTCCTCCTCCCCTTCCACCTGACCTTAGCTTATCAGGTCTCTCTCATCAGAACTGGGTGCATTGTCTTCCTCTGTAGCCTGGTAAGGCTGCTCCCCACTCAGGGGGAGGTGATCAAAGAATCAGCCATTAAGTTCCTGTCAGAGACAGTCCCTGTTCCCCTTAGTATGAAATCTGCTTATATACTGAGCTGCCATGGGCTACAATTGTGCAGGGATTCTAGATTATCTCAATGAAAGGTCCTTGGTTGGTGTATCAATCTGAGAAAAGACCCCTGTGCCCTGATTTTTTTATTCTGTTGCTCTCCTTATGGAGCTCCAGTCCCCTCCAGGTCTTTCTTCCTTCCCCTTCTTTCATAAGATTCCCTGCGCTCTGCCCAAAGTTTGGCTATGAGTCTCAGCATCTGCTTTGATACTTTGCTGGGTAGAGTCAATCAGAGGCCCTCTGTGGTAGGTTTCTGCCCTGTTTTCCTATTTTCTCCTTCTTTTGATGTCCATCCTGTTTGCCTTTCTGAGTGGGGATTGATCATCTTAACCAGGGTCCTCCTTCTTCCTTAGCTTCTTTAGGTGTACAGATTTTAGTATGTTTATCATATATTTTATCTCTAATATACACTTATATGTCAGTATATACCATTTGTGTCTTTCTGCTTCTGAGAGATCTAGAAAAGGACATCATTTTTGAGAGGAAAATGTATACAACTGAAACATAACAGTCTCTGTCTCATTGCAATGTAAAAGATGGAGGTTAAGAAAGTCTTTCACAAGGAAGCCAGTCCTGATGAAATCTGATAAACTAAGGTCAGATGGAAGGGGAAGAGGACCTCCCCTGTCATTGGACTGGGGTAGGGGCATAGGAGAAGAAGAGGAAAGGAGTATGGGTTTGGGAGGGGATAGAGGAGGGGGGCTACAGCTGGGATACAAGTGAATAAACAGTAATTAATAAAAATAAAATTAAAAATAAAAAATAAAGTCTTTCAGGTTTGTGTGTTTTATCAGTACCTCACAAAAACCTACATTTAAATTCCTTTAGTTGTCAGTAGGTAGTATGTTTTCTGACCCAGAAAACTCAGGGATGCCCACTGAAGGCTATGTTGGATAAGGACTAGTGAAGAATTAATATGGAAGAAGAGCTGGAAAACCACAGTACTCTTCTGGTTTCCATAAAGCATGCTAATGCCACATCTTTAAAACAGGCAAACAAGCCACCAACGTCCACAGCTACATGGGATGGCTGCTGCTGCACCCGTATTGTGAGAAGACACTGTCTGTGATTTTGAAAGGCTGAGTGACATTCAGTATCAAGAGGGATTTCTGGGCATGAAGGTAAAAAAGTCTTTTATTATCTCTTTTTCAAACATAATCTTCATTTTTATACATGATTTACTGGGGAGAGTTTAATAGAGAGCTTTGTTCTTTCTTAACATCCATTAGTATGATGGAGCAAAGATAGTTACAATAGAGAATATATTATCAAGACCACCGTGCAAGTAATATCCTGCACATTGAATCTAATCACCCATTTAAGTTCAAGTAAGAGTTGTTAAGAATCTGGAGAATTGTACTTTAATGATTAGTGATGAGAATCACCTGGATAATGAAATTAGTATTGAGAAACATATTTTTAGGCAGAATGATTATCCTGGGAGATTGATTAAAAGGATAATTGAAGAAAATGTAACCTTTTCCACAGTTACCAGGTTGAACTTGCTTAAGGTAATTTATCACAATAGTGTAGCCAAGCCAAATCATAAAAGGACTGACCACTGCCTTAAAAGATGTTTATTATATATTAATGTAGACACATTGTCATACCAATGAAATATCACCAAAGAGAGTGTGGAGGAACATAACAGTAGCTGAGGAATATCTCGAGATGCCTTAGCCACACTTGAAAGGCAGCAGTGATTTTAAAAGGTACACTATCTAAAAAGAAGTTCCTGGAAAAGCAGGGTGACTCAGTGACTCTTGGAGAGTACCCACCATTAGGCCTAGTTGCAGTATTAGCGAGGATTGCAAGGCACCTTCATTTTCTTTTTATATAAAATAAAGATCACTCTTCCTGCCACTTGGGGTAAGAAAAAAATCAATAAAATGCATCTCTCTCAGGTGTAAGGAGCAGCCAGACCTGACTTCTTGTGTCTTTTTCTCACTGGGTCTTCCGGCCAGTTCTAATTTTTGTTGCTTGCAGTATTATCATCTTTGTGCCTCTTTAAATTTTTTTCTTTTTGACATTAAAGTGTGGCAAATTTGACTTATGTCATTAACGAATTATTTTCTTTGCAGCAGCGTTAGCTGTGGTAAAAAAACTGAGTAAAAAGTTTGGTGAGTTCTCATTCATTCCCCCTTGCCCCTTGGCCCCTTCAGACACACACACTCACAC